>NC_081300.1:30667424-30970454 GCF_030435805.1 Mustela lutreola | reverse complement strand
CTTTTTGCTGTCTGACTGCTGAGGCTATGACTTCTAGTACTATATTGAATAGCAGTGGTGATAATGGACATCCCTGCCATGTTCCTTACCTTAGTGGAAAAGCTCTCAGTTTTTCTCCGTTGAGAATGATATTTGCGGTGGGTTTTTCATAGATGGCTTTGATGATATTGAGGTATGTACCCTTTATCCCTACACTTTGAAGAGTTTTGATCAGGAAAGGATGCTGTACTTTGTCAAATGCTTTTTCAGCATCTGTTGAGAGTATCATATGGTTCTTGTTCTTTCTTTTATTGAAGTATTGTATCACATTGATTTATTTGTGGATGTCAAATCAATCTTGCAGCTCTGGAATAATCCCTTTGGTCATGGTGAATAATCCTTTTAATGAACTGTTGAATCCTATTGGCTAGTATTTTGGTGAGAATTTTCGCATCTGTGTTCATTAGAGATATTGGTCTGTAATTCTCTTTTTTGATGGTGTCTTTTTCTGGTTTTGGGATCACGGTCATGTTGGCCTTATAAAATGAGTTTGGAAGTGTTCCTTCTATTTTTATTTTTGGAACAGTTTCAGGAGAATGGGAATTAATTCTTCTTTAAATGCTTAGTAGAATTCCCCTGGAAAGCTGTCTGGCCTTGGGCTCTTGATTGTTGGGAGATTTTTGATGACTGCTTCAATCTCCTTACTGGTTATGGGTCTGTTCAGGATTTCTATTTCTTCCTAGTTTAGTTTTGGTAGTTTATAGTCTCTAGGAATGCATCTGTTTCTTCCAGATTGTCAAATTTGCTGGCATGTAGTTGCTCATAATATGTTCTTATAATTGTTTGTATTTTGTGTTGGTTGTGATCTCTCTTCTTTCATTCATGGATTTATTTATATGGGTCCTTTCCATTTTCTTTTTGATAAGTCTGGCCAGGGGTTTATCGATCTTATTAATTCTTTCAAAAGAACCATCTCCTACTTTTGTTGATTTGTTCTACTGTTTTTTTGTTTCTATTTCATTGATTTCTGCTCTGCTATTTCTTATTTCTCTTCTCCTGCTGGGTTTAGGCTTTCTTTGCTGTTCTTTCTCCAACTCCTTTAGGTATAGGGTTAGGTTCTGTGCTTGAGACCTTTCTTATTTCTTGAGAAAGGCTTGTATTGCTATATACTTTCCTCTCAGGACTACATTTGCTGTGCCACAAAGATTTTGAACCATTGTGTTTTCATTGTCATTTGTTCACATGATTTTTTTCAATTCTTCTCAAATTTCCTGGTTGACCCATTCATTCTTTAATAGGACGCTCTTTGGCCTCCATGTATTTGGGTTCTTTCCAACTTTCCTCTTGTGATTGAGTTCTAGCTTCAGAGCATTGTGGTCTGAAAATATGCAGGTAATGATCCCAATCTTTTTTTTTTTTTTTTTTTAAAGATTTTATTTATTTATTTGACAGACAGAGATCACAAGCAGGCAGACAGGCAGGCAGAGAGAGAGAGGAGGAAGCAGACTCCCTGCTGAGCAGAGAGCCCAATGCAGGACTCGATCCCAGGACCCTGAGATCATGACCTGAGCTGAAGGCAGCGGCTTAACCCACTGAGCCACCCAGGCACCCCGATCCCAATCTTTTGATACAGCTTGAGACCTGATTTGTGACCCAGGATGTGATCTCTCCTGTAGAATGTTCCATGTGCACTAGAGAATGTGTATTCTGTTGCTTTGGGATGGATGTTCTGAATATTTCTTTGATGTCTGTTTAGTCCAGTGTGTCATTTAAGGTCTTTATTTCCTTGTTATCTTTTGCTTGGATTTTCTGTGCATTTCAGTAAGGGGGGTGTTAAAGTCTCCTACTATTATTGTATTATTGACTATGTGTTTCTTTGATTTTGTTATTAATTGGTTTATATAGTTGCCTGCTCCCATGTTGCATAGATATTTAAAACAGATCTTCTTGTTGGACCGACCCTTTAAGTATGATATAGTGTCCTTCCTTATCTCTTATTATAGTCTTTGGCTTAAAATCTAATTTATCTGATATGAGGATTGTCACCCCAGCTTTCTTTTGATGTCCATTAGCATGGTAAATTGTTTTCCACTCCCTCACTTCAAATCTGGAGGTGTCTTTGGGACTAAAATGAGTTCCTTGTAGATAGCATATTGATGGATTTTGTTTTTTTATCCATTCTGATACCCTTTGTCTTCTGATTGGGGCATTTAGCCCATTTTTCATTCAGGGTAACTATCGAAAGATATGAATTTAATGCCATTATATTGCCTGTAAGGTGACTGTTACTTTTTATTGTCTCTGTTTCTTTCTGGTCTACTAGTTTTAGATGCTCTCTTTTCTTAGAGGACCCCTTTCAATATTTCTTGTAGGGCTAGCTTGAGGTTTACAACCTCTTTTAGTTTTTGATTGTCCTGGAAGCTTTTTATCTCTCCTTTTATTTTCAATGATAGCTTAGCTGGATATAGTATTTTTGGCTGCATGTTTTTTTATTTAGTGCTCTGGCCTGCCAGGTCTCTGTTGATAAATCTGCTGCCAATCTAATATTTTTACCATTGTATGTTAGAGACTTCATGTTCTGGCCTGCTTTTAGGATTTTCTCTTCATTACTAAGACTTATAAGTTCTACTATTTGATGATAGGGAGTGGACCTATTTTTATTTCTTTTGAGGGGAGTTCTGTCTGCCTCTTGGATTTTGATGCTTGTTCCCTTTGCCATATTAGGGAGATTATCTACAATAATTCTCTCCAATATACCTTCTGCCCTCTTCTCTTTCTTCTTCTGGAATCCTGTATATTCTAATATTGTTTCATCTTACGGTATCACTTTTCTTTTGAATTCTCTCCTCGTGGTCCAGTAGTTGTTTGTCTCTCTTTTTTCAGCTTCTTTATTCTTCATCATTTGGTCTTCTATGTCACTAATTCTCTCTTCTGCCTCGTTTATCCTAGCAGTAAGAGCCTCCATTTTTTATTGCACCTCGTTAATAGCTTTTTTGATTTCAGCTTGGTTAGATTTTAGTTCTTCTATTTCTCCAGAAAGGGCTTTTATTTATCCAGACAGAATTTCTCTCATATCTTCCTTGCCTTTTTCGAGCCCAGCTAGCACCCTGAGAATCATCATTCTGAACTCTGAATCTGACATTTTACTAATGTCCATATTGATTATGCCCCTAGCCTTTGGTACTGCCTCTTGTTCTTTTTTCTGTGGTGAGTTTTTCTGCCATGTCATTTCATCCAGATAAGAATATATGAATGAGAAAATAAAATACTATCAGGGTGGCAAAAACCCCAGAAAAATGTATGCTAACCAAATCAGAAGAGACCCCAAATCGGGGGGAGAAGAAAGGGAGTAAAAAGAAGTTTAAAAAAAATTTTTTTAAATTAAAAAAATATACACACACACACACACACACACACACACATATATATATATATTAGACTGGTGAATAGAACAGAGCCACCCACTTGATTTTGGGTGTATTTTGGTCTCTTAGAAGATATCAAGTCCCAAGATTTTAAAGAAAGAAAAACATATATAATCATAATTAAGGGTAAACATGAAGGGATAGAATATGACTGTAAAGATGAAAATGTAAAAAAAAGTTCTGAAAAAGGAATTGATGAGATAAATTGGTTGGAAAAAGAAAGAATAAGAAAGTGGAGAGAATTTGCCCAGGCTGGAGACTGTGCTAGACTTAGGGTATATTTGGATATCACAAGAAATTCTATTCAAAAATGTTTTAGAGGAAAAACCCCTGTATATATACAAAAAATAAAGTTAGATACAATGAAGGATCAAGTATGACTGTAATAATGGTTTAAAAAGATTTTTTTTTTAGAAAGGTGTTGTTAAGATAAAGTAGTTAAAAATGTTAAAAGAGGAAAGAGGAAAACTTTAAAAAAATTACAATAAAAAGTATAAAAGTAAAAAAATTTAATTAACTTTGCAAGACTAAAGAATCTTGGGAAGAAAGCCATGAATTCCATGTTTTGCTTTCCCCTCCTCTGGAATTCCACTGTTCTCCTTGATCAGTGAGCTTAGTCTTAGCTAGATGTTCTTAGCTAGATGTTCTTGCTGATCTTCTTGGGGAGGGATCTGTTGTAGTGTTTCTCAAACGTCTTTGCCTGAGGCAGAATTGTGCCACCCTTGCCAGGGGCAATGCCAAGTAATCTCGGGTTCCGCTCTTGGGAACTTTTGTTTCCTGCACGCTTTCCGTAGAGCTCTGGAAGGTGGGAACGAAAATGGTGGCCTCCCAGTCTCCAACCTGGAGGAGCCAAGAGCTCTGGACCCCACTCCTCAGAGCACCTTCGGAGAAAAGTGCTCAGTCACTCCTGTCTCCCTGGTTTCTGGCTGCACTTGGGCTCACCTGGCCTGTGACCTATTGTTTCTGTCTCTGGCAGACAGTTCCATTTGGATTCTCCAAACCCAGCAGATTGCTGCTGCTCTGCCTTTTCGGCAGATGAAGGTGGGTCTCCCCGGATCTGACACTTGTGGGGTCCCTGCTCAAAGTGCAGTGGTCTCACTGTGCTGTGGATCACAGTTTAAGGTAACTCCAAGCTGAGAGCTCACTCCTCAGCTCTGTCTCTGCAGTCTGCTTCCCCACTCTGATATTTGCGAGGTCTGCTACACTCAGACACCCTTGATCCTTCTGTGACCCTACGGGACTTGAGACCACACTGTCCCCGTGAGGGCTCTACTTAGCCTCTGGAGCGATGTCCCTCAGTGGAGCAGACTTTAAAAGTTCAAATTTTGTGCTCCGTTGCTCCACCACTTGTCAGGAGCCAGCCCCTCCCCCCGCGGTTTATCTTCACCTCGCTTTGGATTCACTTCTCCACATGTCCTACCTTTCAGAAAGTGGTTGATTTTCTGTTTCTAGAATTGCTGCTCCTCTTCTCTTCAATCTCCTGTTGGGTTTGTAGGTGTTTGGAATGGTTTGATAAATATCGAGCTAAATTCCTGTGACCTGATGTCACCTCAGCCTGCTACTCCCCTGCCATCTTGACTCCTCCCTCTGTATCATCTTGATAAATGCCAGTCTTTAGTGGTTCTCTCAACATTGAGATCTCACAATTAATTGTTTTTAAAATGACTTTTAAATAACATTTTTGAAGTAGAAGATTTTAAAAAGAAGATTGGTAAAGCACAAAGACTATAAAAATCTCTTCTAACCCTCTTCCCAGAAATAGCCATCATTATTATTTTAGTTGATAATGTATTCAGTATTCAAATTAGTATATGTGGCATATAAATGTATATGTATCTATTTTTAAATTGGAATCATATTGTATATGTGTTTAATTGAATTGTGATTTTACACTTAATGGCATTTAAAAATTGTTCCAGGTCATTTAAGATACTTCTACAACATGATTTGTAAAGACTGCAGGAATTTGCATGGTGTCGATGGCTGTGCTGTAATGAATTTCAGCAATCCTCTATGGTTGAATATTCAAAATGTTTGCAATTCTGTGCTATTGTAAAGCCATTATTCAATTTAAATTTTCTATTGGCTTAAAAATAAAAGAGGAGCATTGTTCTTTTAAGTTGTTTTTAAATGGTTTATTTAATTTGTTCATATACTCTATTTCCAGGTTATCAGATGTAGTCATAAGGGCTTAAAATCAGGATTTAAAGTTCAGTACACATCTTTGAGTTCTTTTGTTTTATCAGTTATATTCTGTCTCATTTGTTCATCTCATTTTCACACCTAGACACTAAGCTTTTTGTGCAATCATATCATCTCTTAACAAACAAGAGTAACCCCTTTTCATAGCATCTGTGAACTTGGGCCATGTGTCTGGTATTGTTTGATAAATACATGTTGATTGATGTCTTTTGTAAAGATAGAATAGCTATGTAAATGTGGAAGAAATCGGCCAAGGAATATTTGTAAAGCAGAAATCATTTCTCTGCAGTTTCTGTTTGAGTCAGTGAGTCTCTTCCTCCCCCTCCCCTCCTCCTCTCCCCATTTACCTCACTACAGATTTCTGTGCAGACTTGTAATAAATAAACATTATTTTTCAGTCCTTCTTATTACTCCTCCCTTTTCTTCTTTAGGCTTTAAGTGTAGTGTCTATTATAAGGAAAAATCTAAATGATGATTAACTTCAAGAATGGTGATTCCAAGTAAGCATATATATATGATCTTTCTATCCTCCACTTTCAAGAGAACTTGGTTTATTTAATGAAATATTTACTGAGGACTACCATCTGGTCTGTCTTTAATCCCTTGGCACATGAATGTCACTGTTGTGCCTATAGACAAACTCTTTCCTTTGCCTGGGATATATTCTATTGGTTTCCCTGATTCTTTTATCTTTCTGGTCTCTGCTTAAATGTTATCTTCTTGAGAGGCCTTCTCAAGATCCCCCATTCTTTTGTGTCACAGCATTCTGTTCAGTGCTTTCATATTATGGCTTCAATTTATAGGTATACATATGGTCATTTATGGTCTTACCTTTAAGTTCTGTGAGGGGAGGAAACTTGCATCTCTTTTTCAACATTTCTGTGCTTACTTCCAGCACAGAGGGCCTAATGGAAGTTTGCAGCTTACAGTAGCAATAAAGTAATATGTAATTACATTGAAGGTTTATAAATTCTAAGATAAGTGACCCAAGGGCATAAATCATTTTCTCCAGCTTCCTTCTGAGTATCACCTCTCCCCATGTTTCCCATCCTTTCTCCAAAGCTTAAGCAAAATTCTGAAGTATAGGAACATTTGATTTCCATCTGTCACCCTTTTACATTAGTAAATATACTCATTGAGTGAATGTGTGCTGGGTTCTGTCATCCATTATAGCTCTAGTGCTTAAGAAGCTAATAGTCTAATAGGGCAAATATGACTCTATCTAGTAAGACGGATAAGGAGAGATGATCTGTGAGTTGCATTGATCATGGAAGTCTGTATTCCCATAGATAACTGTCAGGTTTGACATTTGTTTTCCCAGTTATGGTTAGTCGATATACAGTACAGCACTTGTATTGAACATCCAAGACGCCAATACATTGTTTCTGTCTTCCCATTAAGTCTGTCAGTACATGGTTGGTACTTGAAGCAGTATCTTGGACATGCTGTTATTTGGGTTTTACAGATTTGTTTGTTAAATTCCACACATTGAGTGAAATCATATGATAATTGTCTTTCTCTGATTAGCTTATTTAGCTTAGCATAATACCTCTAGTTCCATCCACATTGTTACAAATGGCAGGATTTCATTTTTTGATGTCTGATTAATATTCCATTGTAGGTATATCTGTATGTATGTGTATATATATATTATTATCCATACATATAAAAAATATATATATATACCACATCTTTATCCAGTCATCTGTTGATGAACATCTGGGCTCTTTCTATAGTTCGGCTATTGTGGGCATTCCTGCTATAAACATTGAGATGCCTGTGCCCCTTCAGATCACTGCATTTGTGTCTTTGGGGTAAATACCCAGTAGTGCAATTGTTGGGTCGTAGGGGCTCTGTGACTTTTTCTTTTTTTTAACTAATACAGCCCATCTAAAGTGATGCTGTGCTTGTTGCAGGCTTAAACCTTAAGACAGTTTGATTGCTTCTGTTTTGCACTTGTAGGAACAGTGAGCCATATGTAAGAAGTCTGGGTATCCTGTTAGACTGCCTATGTTGAAAGGCGACCTGGAGAGGGAGCAGTACTGAACATACATGCAGAAAGAGAGGAGTCCAACCATCCTGGCTTCCCAGATAAACCCACCTTTTCCCACAAAAGTATTAGAAATGTGAGTGAAGCTATCTTGGACATTCTAGCTCTAGCCACCAAAATGACAGGGGTCTCATTAGAAACCGTTAGGCCAATAGGAAAAAAAAATCTAGATACCCACAAGAAGATGGCTTCTTGACTTCTCCAGGAATCATGAGAAATAAGAAACTGATTATTGTTTTAAGGCACTCAGTTTTGGAGTGCTTTGTTACATAATGATAGATAAATAGTACAGGTGGCTAGTGGACATTTTGAGTGACAACTTCCCAATTCTGCAGAAATTATAAAACTAATTCAAGCAGAATTATCTAGAAATTCTCTCAATCTCAGGGTCAGGTTTTCAGGAGACAAACAGTCGTAGTATAAGTGGTACCTCTTTTGCAGTCACTTGTGCTTTCAACAGAAACCTTGATTTTTTTTTCCCCTATACAGGTATACGGTATTCCATAGTGTATGTGTACCATACATTTCTTTATGACTAAATTTTCTGTATGCAAATAATGAAGCACAAATGTGCATTTATCCAGGATTTTTTTTTAAATATTTTATTTATTTATTTGACAGGGAGAGATTACAGGTAGGCAGAGAGGCAGGCAGAGAGAGAGGAGGAAGCAGGCTCCCCGCTGAGCAGAGAGCCCGATGTGGGGCTCGATCCCAGGACCCCGGGATCATGACCTGAGCCGAAGGCAGAGGCTTTAACCCACTGAGCCCCTCAGGCGCCCCCAGGATAATTTTTTTTAAAGATTTTATTTATTGGGGTGCCTGGATGGCTCAGTGGGTTAAAGCCTCTGCCTTCTTGGCTTGGGTCATGATCCCATGGTCCTGGGATCAAGCCCCATGTTGGGCTCTCTGCTCCGCCAGGAGCCTGCTTCCTCCTCTCTCTCTGCCTGACTCTCTTCCTACTTGTGATCTCTGTCAAAAAAATAAAATAAAATATTTTAAAAATATTAAAAAAAAGAAATTACCTCAGGTGAAAAGGAATTAGTTATTTGGAAGAAATTTAAGCTGATATTTTTATATTATAGTAATCATCAAACTTTTTTGTATGAAGTTACTGTTTTCACCTCTGAAATAGCATGACCACATAGTTGTGATGAGAGTTCCTTAGTTGAAGAAGATAAAGAATATTGCTGGTGAAGATTTTTAGTTCTTTGAGAGATAATAATTGATAGAAATGTTTAACATCTTTGTAGGAATACCATCATAACATATATAATGGAAAGGAAGACATCAGATAAATACAAACTATTATGGTAGGCTTTGTCGCCCAGTTTTGTTTTATTCTGTGAGCTTATTTAAAAAGAAAAAGAGGTCTTGAAAAAGAATAATGCTGTGTTTAAATTACACTTTCAAAGACAAAAATCTTGTTCCAGTTTGAGCACCTTGGAAATTGTCTTGAATTCTCTGTGGGTTTGAAGCGAATATATTACTTGATTTCTGAAACCAAGGGTAGATTGGTATGTAAGATCTTTGGAGAGCTGTACCAACTGCAACTCCAGAAATTACTTCCTTACTACTAATTCTTTTTTATTGTTAATCCTTTAATCACTGCTTCTTAAAAATAAAACACACTTGTACACCTATGCCCTTAAATCTTAGAGTATTAAATTATAGGCCTCAGAGAAATGCCTTACTGTATATAACTTATTTTTTATAATTTTTTTAAGATTCAGAGCTAGGAAGGAAATAGACAAAGTAGTTTATTTCCCATTTGGGAAACTGTTCTTATTATAAATCTCTCTCTTTATAATCAAAATATAAGAAATGGAGAAATGGAGATACTTTTAGGAAGGCCTTGATTATTTTTTAACATGTTTAAATGACTGATTGTGGACCTTTAAACAAAAATTTTTAAGTTGTTTTTTCCTAAAAAATATAATGATTAGTCTCTAGCCAACTCTGTTTCTTATACTGATAGTTGTATGTGGTTTGTTACATATAAAAATATATCAAATGTGAAGGTGACATTACCATTTTTTTTTTTTTTAGACTTGTAAAGATTTTATTTTTACAGAGCAGTTTTAGGTTCACAGCAATATTAAGGGAAAGGCATAGAGAGTTCTCATATGTTCTCTGTCCTCATACCTGCATAGTGTACCCCATTATCAGCAATACCCACCAGAGTGGTACGTTTGTTGTAAAAGATGAATCTTCATTGACACATCATAATCACCCAAAGTTTGCAGTTTTCCCCAGGGTTCGCTCTTGGTGTTGTACATTCTTTGGATTTGGACAAACATATAATGACACTTAGCCATCATTATAGTATTATACAGAGTAGCTCCACTGCCCTGAAAATTTTCTGTTCTACCTATTTCTTCTTCTTCTTCTCCTAATCCCAGGCAACTGATTATGTTTTTATTGTCTCCATAGTTTTACCTTTTCCGTAATGTCATATAGGTGGAATCATATAGTACATGGTTTTTCCAGGTTGGCTTCTCTTACCTAGTCATACGCACTTTAAGTTCCTCCATGTCGTTTTATGGTTTGATAGCACCTTTCTTTTCAGCACTGAATAATAGTCCATTGTCTAAATGTACCATATTTATCTATTCACCTGTGAAGGACATCTTAATTCTTGCAAATATTTATAGTTCTAAATAAATTTGCTATAAATATCCACGTGCAGGCTTTTGTGTGGACATGTTTTTAGCTCATTTGGGTGAATACCAAAGAATGCAGTTCCTGGATTGTATGGTAAAAGAACATATTTAATTTGTAAGGAACTGCTACACTGACTTTCAAAGGGGCTGTACTATTTTGCATTCCCAGTGTAGCAATGAATTCCTAGCAATCCACGAAACTTCCTTTGCTCCACATCCTCATCTGCCTTTGGTGTTGTAGGTATCTATAGATTTTGGCCATTTTATTTATATCTTTAATTTGCATTTCCTTGACATATTGTTCGTATGCAATCTATGTGTCTTCTTCTTCTTCTTTTTTTTTTTTTTAAGATTTTATTTATTTATTTGACAGAGAGAGAGAGAGATTACAAGTACACAGAGAGGCAGGCAGAGAGAGAGGGAGAAGCAGGCTCCTCGCTGAGCAGAGAGCCTGATGCAGGGCTCAATTCCAGGACCCTGAGATCATGACCCGATCCAAAGGCAGAGGCTTAACCCACTGAGCCACCCAGGCACCCCTCTATGTGTCTTTGATGAGCTATCCATTAAGATTCTTTGGCATTCTTTTTTAAACTGCTTATTTTCTTATTGAATTTTAAGAGTTCTTGTGTATTTTGGATAACAGTCTTTTATCAGGTGTGTCTTTTGCAAATATTTTTTCCTAATCTGTGGTTTAGTGTCTTGATAGTGTCTTTCACAGAGCAGAGGTTTTTAATACTGATGAAGTCCAGCTCATCAGTGATTTATTTCATGGATTATGCCTTTGTGTTGCATTTAAAAAGTCATCCCTGTACCCAAGTTCATCTAGATTTTCTCCTTTGTTATCTTCTAGTTTAATAATTTTGCATTTTACATTTAGATGATCCATTTGACTTAATTTTTGTGTATAAGTTCTGTGTCTAGATGCATTTTTTTGTATGGGAACTCCAGTTGTTCCAAAACCATTAGTTGAAAAGTCTTTGCCCCATTATATTGCCCCTGCTTCTTTGCCAAAGATCAGGTGACTCTTTTTATGGGATCTGTTTCTGGATTTTATATTCTACTCCATTGATCTATTTGTTTATTCTTTTGCCAAAACCAAACTGTTTTGATTATTGTAGCTCTATATTAAGTCTTGAAGTTGGGTAGTGTCAGTCCTCCAATTTTGTTCTTCTTTGGTATTGTGTTGGCAATTCTTGGTCTTTTGTGTCTCCATATTAGCTTTAGAATCAGCTTATTGATCTCTATAAAATGTATTGCTGGGATTTTGACTGAGATTGTACTGACTCTATAGATGAAGCTGGGAAGTACTGACATCTTGACAGTTTTGAGTCTTTCTATCCATGAACAGAAAATCTGTCCATTTATTTAGTTCTTTGATTTTATTCCACAGATTTTTAGTTTTCGTTTTTTAAAAGATTTTATCATTTATTTGTCAGAGAGAGAAAGAGCGCACTCAGGCAGAATGGCAGGCAGAGAGAGAAGCAGGCTCCCCACCGAGCAAGGAGTCCATTGTGGGACTTGATCTCCAGACTCCAGATTGTGACCTGAGCTGAAGGCAGTTGCTTAACCAACTGAGCTACCCAGGCGTGCCTATAGTTTTCTTCATAGAGACCATGTTTTGTTAGATTCATGCCAGTTTCATTTTGGGGGGTTGCTAATGTAAATGATGTTGGATTTTAATTTCAAATTTGACTTGTTTATTGTTGCTATATAGAAAAGAGATTGACTTTCTGTGTTAACCTTATATCATACAACTTTGCTGTAATTGCTTATTAGTTCCTGGAGTTTTTGACTTTTCTTTGTTTAATCTACATATATGATCATGTCATCTGCAAATACGGTTTTCTTTCTTCACCATTTGTATATCATTAATTTTCTCTTAATATATTGTCTTATTGCATTAGTTAGTACTTGCAGTATCCTGTTGATGATCATTACCATTTTTATCCTCCTTTCTATGAAATCTGTGTTAAAATTTTCTTAATTTATTCACAGCTCACCAAAGCTCATCGACAAGGACACATGGTGAAAGTGGATTGGCTGGACAGATTGACATTTAGAGAAATAGAAATGATAAATGAGGTGGGTTGTATCCCTCTTTCCCCTGCTTCCCCTAAATATCTTGTCAGGATGTCTAAGTCAGGATTTTTTGAGAAGCACTTTTGTTGCCAGGTTATCTCACAAATGTGAGAGCATTGAGGATAGTCTGTAATTGTGAGTTTTGTGTTAATAAGTGGAAAACTTAGAATATCTGTTTTTCTTGTTTTAATGTTATATTGAACCATGAAGAAGGCAGTGGACATCATAAGTGTACTTGTATTATACAAGTGAAGCCACTGTTAAGCTTGATGCCTCACTTGTATGTTCTCTCTCCATTTGGCAGCTTATGTTTAGGTTCAGTTCAGTATTGGATTCTTCCGAAACAGTGCTGCCCGTTTACTTCACTTACCCTAAGTCATTCTTAGTAATCCCTGTCCCCAGTTAAGGTACTGTGTGTAGTATGTGCTATACTACATATAGGACTCTGCAACTTACATGGTTCAAAGTAATTTGTTTCTTGATTTTGTTTATTGGTCTAGAATATGTTTCATTAAAAGATGGCTTCCATGAAACTTTCCAAAAAAAGTTAGAACAAAATTTTCTTTTTTATATATTTACACTGAAATACTAGATGTGTGGCTTAACATTCTGTGTCTAGAGAGTAGAAAGAACAATTATTTTAATCACATTAGCAGAGAAGAATGTCAACTTTCGTGATATGCCTAATTTATTGTGATCACCACAGGGCATAACTGACTTATTTTATATTCTCTGAATGATTTTTACTGGGTTGAAAGAGAAAATTTTAATTTTATAATGAACGCTTAATAAAAGTTAAATTCCACTATTGTTCATTTTTAAAAAAAGAAATTAGTTGGTTTAGCTGTTTATATTCAGAATGAATAAACTGGGCGTTTTTTCTAAATTTATTCATAATACACTCTCATTTACTGAAATTAGAAGAAAAATTCACTTTTTTAAATGTTTATAATAGTCACATTCCTAAATTAGTTAAATCAAAATGTTTACTTATGTTTTTCTGTTCTTTAACTTAGATAGCCTATGGTGTAGAAAAGGCAGTGTTAGGGCTTACTTTGTCCAGTCGTACTTAACTTTTCTACCCCCACTCGTTGAGAGGTAGGAAAGCATTGCCATTACCATAATTAGACTGTAATATGTATCATAAAGCTGAACAATTTAAGTGATTTCTTTAGACCTTTATGATTTTACACGTAATGATTTAAAGCCATTTTAAAAACTGGTTTAAGACTTATCACCCTTTATCACCCTTTTAGACTTCATTTTATTTTCACTTTGTTACATGTTTCCTTTTTTTTCTTTAATAAAGGGGACACATTGTTATGTTGGAGAGAAAGGAACTATTTCCCAATATGTTTAAAGTATATTGAGAAAAATTTACAAATGATTGCGAGTTATCTTAAGACCACTCGTAAATTGTGAAAAACTTGTGAAGGTTGTTTATAATAATGGAATAAATATTTGTTATATTTTAAGTTGTACTTGAGAGATCATGTATTAGTGAATTGGAAATAATGATACATACTCCTTTAAGACAATGTTGAAGATCAAGATTTTTCATAAAAATCTTTTTTTTTTTTTTTTTTTTTTAGAGTGAGAAACGAAGTTCTAATTTCATGTACTTGATGGTTGAGTTTCGATGTGTCAAGTGTGATGATAAGGAATATGGTATTGTTTATTATGAAAAGGTATTTGCCTTGGAACTGTTTATGGTCTCTGAAGTAGAGGGGAGGGGAAACATTAAAAAAAATTACTGTTGTACCTGCTGAGATGAGTTATTTGGTTGCAGGAAAGCAGCAGACAGCTGTCAGCTGCAGCTGTTTGTATATACACAAATCAGATCATATAGCTACAACAAGATTACAAAAGCCTATCATTCATGTAATGCAGTTCTGGGTTCCAGAATTCAATAAATATGCAACAGATTAAAAACTTTTTGATTAATCGTTCTGCAAATTGGCAAGTCGGACATTAAAGTAATAACTTTATTAACAATTAGTATTCATTTGAAAAATAAAAAGGGAGTCAGTTTTTAAGTGATAAGCTGTTGAAAATTAAGGGTATATTTACTATTTGAGTTTGTATATATAATGTGTGAGCCTAACATATGTATGCTTATCAAAGACTTGCTAAATGTGTATTTATGTAATAAAGGCAGAATTTTTAAAAAAACATGTTTTCAGTAGGCTGAGTGATAACAAATATGCATTTAATGGATTGGCTCTGGTCTGCTCATTATCCAAAATAAAGTAGTTTTGTGTTTGATATGTTGCTACTTGAAAAATATCTGTGCCTTAAATGCTTGTTGAAGGGTCTTAATTTAAGCACTATAGAAATAATTGCACACGTAGTTCAGAATCACATAAACCAGGTATTATTGTGGAAATAACCTTAGACAGGTGCTTAAATCAGTATGAGTGAGGGCAGACTTTTGATACATGGCATAATGGAATAATATTTCTTCTAGTATATAGCTAAGCTTATATGCAATATATTTGTGTATTAGAAGCAACACTTCTAAATTATATTTATGCTTTAGTGTTATTTACTAAAGCTGTCATAGTGATTTTTTAAAATATAAATTTTTTCATAAATGTAAGTTACTACTTGAAAGAAGTTTTTGTAATGGAGTTTTGAGTTTGTGTAGTTAATTTATGATCATTTTTCTGGTAACTTTCAAGTTAACACATTTTTTTTCTCTTTAGCTTGTATCCCTTCCCTTTAGTAAAATGTTAGAAAAAGTTAACTTTTAGTTGATAAATGATAGTCTTTGGTAAAAAGAAGTTAGGAAGATAAACTAACATAGCTTATTAATTCATTAGAAAAGCTACATTAAAAAGGGGAAATATAGGTGAGTGAAATTGTTTTGTCACTTTAATAAACTAACATTTTACATCTTATACTATGTAATGAAAAAGTATTATTTCTCCTCCATATAGGGTTTGTATTGCAAAAACATGCTAATGGAAATGGTGCTTTGAAGCAGAAGAGATTTGAAGAATCTTTGAAAGACAGCTTTGATAATAGATGAAATAATAACAATAAAAATTAGAAGAATTTCAAGTGTTTTTGAAAAGGTTCTTGGCCCCTTTCTGCTGCTTCTTGAAAATTGCTCATAAATTAATGCCTGTCTACCTACCCTGTCATATTTCCACTTAGTGTAAAGATTGCTGGGCTAGTGTATTGAATCTAATGGAAATAGACTTTCTTGTCACCTGTCTTTTGTGACAGATAGCCTTAGTGAAGATTACTTGTCATAGTTGGGCTGATAAATGTGTTTTCTGGTGTTGTGACTGAGAACCAGCCTGTTAAACAACGGCTGTGGGAATTTGTGGTTTTCTGTAAGACTCAATTACTGAACTAAAGTCAAGTCCCAATACTTCCCTTCTTTCACTCTTTCCTGATTTGCCTGCACATATCTTACATTGGAAATGCTAGCATTTGGAAATTGACAGAAAAGCTTGATGCGAGGTATACAGTTGTGAGGAAATGAATTTTGATCTTAATTAGTTTACCATTTTCTGGTATGTATGCAGTGACATTTACTATGCTGAATTACCAAAAATGATAATACCAAGAAAGTAAAGCAGCTTTGTGTCTTAAGAATTGATGGATTAATTCTTCTTATTCAAGTTTCCACTGTATTGAGTAGAAGCAACGCTGCTGAGTCTCTAGCTATGTATAAATTTCAGCTAACATTAACACCTTGCTTAAAATCCAACTTCTTTGAATGGAACTCAGTTGTGCTAATTTGAAAGTTACCAACATCTACTTAGTATTTTTTGCAAATGATGCAACACATCCCTGTGCCATAATTTAATCATACTTTGTGGTTTCTAGTTGTAAGTTTGAAAATTAGGATATTATTACTTTGGCCCACTAGGGTTATAAGCAGAGTTAAAAATAACTGACAAAAACAATCTACTGATTTTTAGACCTCATATATCTAAAAACTGTAACAAGTTTTTTATTGTTAGATTTTATTTTTCCCCAAATATTCATTAGCAATAACAGGTAAAAATTGGATATGTATTTTAAATTGCAGTTGAAAGAAGATGCGTTTTTAAAAGGGAGGAATAGTGCTCATTAAATAGAATAAAAATACTTTGGAGTGTACATTATCATGTATTATTTCTTACCATTTGGTTAAATTTTGTTTATTTTTTTTTTTAACTTACTACACTATAATCCAGGATGGTGATGAGTCATCTCCAATTTTAACAAGCTTTGAGATAGTAAAAGTTCCTGACCCTCAGATGTCTATGGTGAGTTATTGCCAAATTTCTTCCAAAAGTGCTTTTTTCCAGAGTGATTATGACTTGGATCTACAGCATACATTTTCTTTTAAAAAAGTATATCTGTAACTAAGTCAGTTCTCCAAAAGTGACTTATAAGTCCATTTTAGCTAACTGGAAGTAGGTTCAGGTGGAACTTTACAATATCAACATCTAAAAATACGGTTAGAATATTATATTGTTGGGGAAACATTTATTTGAATTATTGGAAGAGTAAGGGATGTAGTCTTGAAGTGAGAACTTGGGAAGCAGGTATTTGAAAGTTTTTTATTCCAGGATGTAACACTAGGTTCAATGGATGAGAATTTTAGGGAGATTAATTTTGTTGAAAAATCTGGAAGATCATTGTAGCTGCTAGAACTGTTTAATTTGGATCTTGGTGACTTGGATGATTTTGAGATACCCATCTATGGAATTTTTGAGGTGATAGTTTGGGGATGTGAAGCAGGAAGAATTCTTTGCAATAGTGGTTTAATTTGATGACTTTAAATTTAGAAAGTTTCAGCAAAAAATCCTTTTAGTAGCATAATACCATGGTATTCACACTTACAACTCATGACATCACCCTGAACCATTTTATTCTTATTTTTTATGTTTCTGATTGGATTAGTTACCTTCTTAATCAGACCAAAGTGAATTTAAAGTAGTATATTAGAAGATAGAAGTATGATGATGGAGGTAAATACAGGTCATTAAAGCAAGAAGTAATGACTGATGTTCCAACATCAAAGGAAGAGATAGGGAGAAAGAGTATAAAAAACTAGAAAAAAAGGCAACCTGGGAATCTTTTGGAAACAAACATCCTAAATATCATAAAGGTGACATTTCATCACTGGAAAATAGTGCTGGGGAACTAATGATGAGCCATTTGGAAAAAGATAAAATTAAATTAGACCCGGGACACCTGAGTGGCTCAGTGGGTTAAAGCCTCTGCCTTCCGCTCGGGTCATGATCTCAGGGTCCTGGGAACCAGCCCCGCATCAGTCTCTCTGCTCAGTGGGGAGCCTGCTTCCTCCCTCTTTCTCTCTGCCTGCCTCTTTGCCTGCTTGTGATCTCTGCCTGTCAAATAAATAAATAAAATCTTTAAAAAAATTAAATTAGACCCATACCTCACATCATACATAAAGAAAAACTCCAAATAGATCAGGGATCGGATTTAAGTATTAAAAAAACAAGGCCTTATGAGTACTTTACTTTCAGTGTAGTTCCCTGCCCTCAGTCACTACTGGCAAGTTAAACTGCTAAGATGATAGTACAGTGATATTACAAGGTCACTAGTAGCTCATAGGAAGAGGGAATGCTTTAGCCTGGGTTGTCAGGGAAGATTATAGAGTAAAGGTTTTATCTGTGTGTGTAGAGGATGTGAAAACCTTGACTGTATGGAGAATAGGGGGTGTTATGAAATGTTTTAAGAAGCTGGAACAGCAAATGCTTATTATGGCACTAGAGAAGCATAAGACATGTTTAGTTTCCCTATCACAAAATGGTGATTTTTTTTTTCAAATTAATTTTCATTCTTTTTTTTAAGATTTATTTATTTATTTTAGAGAGAGAATAGGGGGAGGGACAGAGGGAAAGAATCTTGAAGCAGACTCCTGAGAGGGGTGGAGCCTGATTTGAGGCTCAGTCTCAGGACCTATGAAATCATGACCCTGAGATGAGGTATTTAAAAAAAAAAAAAAAATACATAGGGGACAAAAGTTGTAACAAGAATAAGATGTTAAGTGTTATAAAGTGGTCTTGAGTAAGCAACTACTTATTTTTGCATTTCTAATTGGCTGTTAAAACTTCCTTTTGATGAAACTTACATTATTGATAAGTATTTATAAATAATTTATAGGAGAATTTAGTTGAGAGCAAACACCACAAGCTTGCCCGGAGTTTAAGAAGTGGACCGTCTGACCATGATCTCAAACCTAATGCTGCCACAAGAGATCAACTAAATGTAAGAGAATTTTTAAAGTATTAATATGAAAATAATGAAATGTGTAATTTTGTTGCAGCTGATATGTTAGCCACTCATTTGAAAGTGGTTCAGATGCATATTTTTTCCCCAGGGTAATAAAATCTGTGTAATTTCAACAGATTTGTTTTTTCTGTAGTTTTTGTATTTGTTTTAAATCATTTTGGGGCTTTAAGAAAATATATTAACCCTGGAGGCAGATCTACAAATAGTATATACTTTCTTGATATAGTGGTCTTAGAAAATGGCCCTAAGGTTCAGAGAAACCTTGGTGTGCACAAATGCATTGTGTATGTTAACTTCATAGGGGAAATGTTTATTGTTTACAAACTCACTTATCTAAAAGGGGACTTTTGCTATTTTGATTTGGTTTATTTTTATTTTTGGTTGAATGAAATGAGCTCTGTAGTTACAGATTTTTATATGGAGTGTTAATTTTTAAATTTCGTCTTTTTCTCCCCCTACACTCCAATAATCTTTTTAGACTAATAAGTACAGCAGGTTTAAGTTTTACTCTGTTGCATTTATATTCTCCCTACTTCTATACAAGTTCTACTATAGAAATATTTAAATAAATGAAAAATTTTTAATGAAATGGAAGTAAATAGGAAGAATATATTTGACAAAAGTAGTTTTTTTCCTTTGTTGTAGATTATTGTGAGTTATCCACCAACCAAGCAACTTACGTATGAAGAACAAGATCTTGTTTGGAAGTTTAGATACTATCTTACTAATCAAGAAAAGGTAAGTATCTTGAATATTTTCATATATCTGATTTATCTGTAAGATTTTTGCTAATAAGATGAAGTTAAATTCCCGTGGAAATAGAGTGTTACTGTCAAATTAAAAATATGATATAGGTGAATATGTATGATACATTATTTTTTAAATATTACAAAGGGTATATGCACAGAGACACAGGTACCAGTTATGTGGTGCATAGTTTATGCATACATGCATAGTTTGAATGGGTTAAGTCAGAGAGACTTGGGTTCAGTTTCTGGCACTTCTACTTATTCTTAACTATGTAAGATTAGGAGAATTTCTTTGGAAGCTTGGTTTCCTCAATTTTCTAATGATGCCGGCCCTTCTTCACAGGTGAGGTAATACTGGTGAATAAACTGGCCAAGTACCTGGCACTTAGTAGATGCTCAGTGAATGTTGATTCACTTCTGTCTTCATTGTTCTCACCTCTTTCAGCCTAGATGACTAGCCAACTATTTATGTTATTCAAGGGACTATAGAATTTTGGAGGAGATGTAGCTAGAGAAAGAATATGAGAAGTATAATTTGAAATGTGTAAATTGAGTTTGTGGAGTGGCATCCATCTTGGCATGCAGGAGGCAAGGTTAGAATGAGACATTTGCTTTTCTTTTCTTTCCTTTTTTTTTTTTTTTTAAGATATATTCATTTATTTGAGAGAGAGAGCGTGTGTAAATAGAGAGGAGGGGCAGGGGGAGAGGGAGAGGGAGAGAGATAATCTCAGGCAGACTCAGCATTGAGTATGGAGCCTGATGCAGGTCTCAATCTCACAACTCTGAGATCATGACCTATGCCGAAATCAGGAGTTGAATATCAGGAGTTGGCCACTTAACTGACTGTGGCATTTAGGGGCCCCTAGACATTTGCTTTTCTTAATGAAACCAAGGAGTTGATGAAGTTTCTGGAGAGAGAATTATGATAAATTAGCACTAGATTTGGGTCTGGGGACTTGGTTCCTTGTGTTACTATTGCTACTAAGAAACTTTTTGACAGCTGGTCAATCATTTCACCTGTCTGAGTTGTGGTTTTCATATTTAATATGAGTTTATTAAATAATTGGGAACTTCTAGGTCTCTTTTCATACTTAAAGTATGTCAATTTTTAGAACTGTCAATTCTTAGAACATAGGTTCTAGGATTAACTCTAAAGATAAGATAGTAGTAACCAGTATCGATTCACCATCCACGGTGTGCCAGGGATCTTTTCAGTCCCACAACAACCCCAGAATATCAGTCTTAATGTTAGTCTTCTACAAATGAGGAGACCTGTGCACCAGCACAGAACTTACAGATGCTAACTCTTGATGTGATCATATCTCTGAGTTAGAAGCGAACTCAGTCAGTGAAGCTGTAGAAAAGTGGATTGTACGGGAAATATTTGCAACGTCATGCATGTGCCTGAGCAGGTATTCTGCAACTTTTTGGGGACAAAACATGGAAGTGTTAGGAAAATTAATATCTGTCAGAAAGCTATTATATAATTCTATGAGAATGAATGAATATGTTCTACAATCTCATGAGACAGTCTTTAGCTACTTTGTTGAACTTGCTTTTCTGAAACACTTGCATCTCTTTTAGTTTCTGAAGTAAAGATAAAAATTCATTTGCAGTTCATCTTAACTCTTCAGCTTTTCTTCTTTATCTTTTATTGATGCCTTGGGAAATTCTTTGTAGATAAGTCATATTAACTCTTCTTTACGTCTTTAACAAGAGTGAGAGAAGAATTTTAAATTTAGTATAACTTTGAGTGTTATTTTCGTCATCACTGCAAAAAGGGAAATATTCATCAATAGAAACTCAGGGAATGATTCTGTGTTTTATAAAAAAGTTTGGGTTAGTACATGATATTCAGTTAAATGAAGAATAACCTTGGTCCCAGAAATTGCATCTTGAATTTAGCACAGTGTTTTCTAAAATACACAGTGAGATATTGAATTAAACCTGTTAGAATGTATGGGTTCAAGAAGCATAGAAAAGATTTACAGAGCAGAACTGCCTTAGATAGAAAGGCTTGCAAGAAAAATTGTTTGTTTAAACAAGTAGTCACTTCTCACTGAAATTCAATTACTTCTAGATATGTGCAAAAGAAATAAAATGCTCAAGTGATATAAAGTGTGTGACAAGTTTCATTTAACTAGTTGATTTCAAGTTTTCGAAAGGTGGGTGATGAAACTTCAATTCTCAGGACATATTATAGGATTCTTATGATCACTAGAGTAGAGCAAACAATATTTTTTAATGTTTGGGAAGCACTTTTCAGTAAACCAAATATATATATTAGCCTTGAAGTGACCAGAGGAATTATTCACACAGCTGCATTTGTATCTTTGTAATAATTTAAAATGGGTTTTGTAGAAAACAAATACTCTGATATCCCTGTCCCTTAATTTATTTATACTAAGAAATTCTTTCAGTGTCAGTTTCTCAGAAACTGATTTAGGCTATTTGGCATTTGGGCCCCAGGGCTGAAAAGATTTAGTGGAGAGAAAACAGTACTCAGAAGACAAATTGATAGAAATTAGTTCTTACAAAGTTACGTTTCTTATTACTTTTTAATTAAATTCCGTCTTCCCACCTACTTTTTTCTAAGTGACCTGTCTTAAGTACTTCAGATGAAAACCATCTAGTCTGGATTTGATATTGCGCCTAAAAAGTTCACAATAACCACTTTGTCTAGCAAAACCAATGACATTTAGGAAGAATTTTTAAATTTGTGGTCCATACTATGTAGGAAGTGACCTATTTTTATGAAATTCAAAATGTGAATATTGTAACTTTTGAACCGAGTCAGTGGTAAATGTCTTCTGATTATAAAAATATTAATTGAAAATAACTTTCTTAATGGCTTTTTATTATCTTTGGGGGGAAAAAGCAGTAAGAAGAGTCACATGTGGTAAAGATAATAGTGATGCACTGACTGTTCTGTGAAGCGGTTTCTGAAGTAGCTACTGAGACAGTAGCATCAGGACAATAATCATATTTGTGCTTTCTGTCAAGAAATTGATGACGAACCATAGCAGTAATGAATTCAGTTCAGAAAGTGTTTTTTACCTCTCTTGGCCTAGTATTGTTCAAGACTCGGGCTTCAAAAAACCATTTCTCTGTCTCCATATAAATTGAAACTGTTTTAGGGAAATAATATTTCTACACAGTTAAAATGGAGAAGCATAAGCGTTTAATTGATTAAAGGTTACTCTTAATAAACATTTAGGTAATTGCTAGAGTAGAAATGTGGAGTAGAACAAACAGTGCGCTGTGGTATGAAGGAAATTTCACAAAGATTGGTCTTGAAGTTTGAATAAGCTTCGATGATATTTTTATTTGATGATAATTTTTCATGGGGAAGAAAAGCATGAGTAAGGCAATGTGTTAGGTTCAGAGACAAAAAATTGTATGAATGGTTTAGAAACAGAAAAGATGGAGTCCATTTGAGCCTTGAATTCTACACCTGGGAGTTGGATTTCACTGGCCGTAGGAAACAAACCACTACAGCAACAGAATGTGTCTTAAGAAGTAATTGTTTTAAGGAAGTCAAGCCAAAGTGGATTGGAGGAGATCTGGGAATGAAACAAGAGACCTAATTAGGAGGCTCATTTATGATTTTAAGAGTGATATTGGAGGGCAAAGGAAGGAGAGGAGAATGGATAAAATAACTTGGTGACACCTCCCAGGAGTTTGGCTTGAGTGCCTAAAATATGGAAATAGGGCAAATGGAAGGAGCAGGGTGAGGAGATATTTTCAGTTTTAGAAGTACCAGTATGATATTGTCATATTATAAGAAATACATATTTGGTTTTTGTCTTTAGCACAGAGTTTCTAAAGTCCTGAGAATTTCCTGAGTGGTAGGGATGAGAGGAGTGGAGTGTCTTTTGTTACTCATGATAAGCCCCTTTCAACCATACTGGAGTTTTTCCTAATAAGGTGACTCTTGCTTGAGGGGGCTGGTTGCTAGAGGAACCAACCAAGTGATTAGAGAGTTGGAATTATCACCCTTACCCCTTTACCTCTAGGAGAGGGACTAGGAATTGCTTTAATCACAACTGGCCAGAAATTTGAGAAATTATACCTACATAATGGAACCTTCATTAAAACCTATAATGGCAGGGTTTGTAGAGCATCCGGGTCGGTGAATGCATGCATGTGACAGGAGAGTGGCATACCCAAGACTTTTGTAGGGACAGAAGCTCCTTTGCTTGGGATCCTTCCACACCTTGCCCAATGTACCTTTTCATCTGGTTATTCATTTTATATCCTTTACAGTGCATTGGCAATAATAAGTAGAATATTTCTCTGAGTTTTGTGAGCTGTTAGAGCAAATTCCTGAACTTGAGGAATGTGTTGGTAACTTTTGATTTGTACCCAAGTCAGACAGCAGTGTGGGCAACGTGGGGACCCCAAATTTGCAATTAACATCCGAAATGGGAAGCAGTTTTGTGAGACCAAATCTTTAATCTCTGGAATCTTCAGAAATTCCAGGTAGTTTCAAACTGAGTTAGAATGTGGGACACCTAGTTCCTGTCCTCAGAAAATTAAGGAATTGTTGGGTGTGGAAAACCACGTTTGTTGTCAGAAGTGTTCTGAGTAGAGGAATGGGTTTCTCTTTAGCAACAAATTAGAAATTTCCAATAACTTACTCAGTAGACGTTAAAACTAGACATATATATATGGTGAACATAGTTTTTTCATCTTTGAAGTGATTGTGAACATGATTCTAAGAGTTGGAGATAATAGTGGGGAGGTTCTAAGATCAGAAGGGAGGTTAATATAATATTCCTATTAATATGAAACATGGCAATAAATGTGTAAATATTAACATTTGATGTTGACTCAATGTCAAATAGAATAACAGTAATATCAGATGATAAAATAACATCAAATATTAATTATATTTATTATATTAAAAAGTACTGTTCTAAACATTTACACTCAGTAACTTTATTTAATCATTGCCACAGCCTTATAAGATATGTTATTTAAAGTTAAATAATGTACTTCTAATGACTTAGTTAATTGATGGAGTTGGGAATTAGGATTTGACCCCAAACACTCTGCTCTAAAGCCTGTACCCTCCAGTTATCTGTGGAAACTCTAAGGATAAAATTGCATCATTTGAATCCTACACCTTTACATCAGTACAGCATCTTTAAAGGGCCAGAGATTAAGTATCATCATTATTGCCTCAAATTCTTGCACTTCCTGCCTTTCTCTTTTCTCTTCTCCTTGTTTCCTTCTTTATTCTACTACCTCTTTGTTTACATTTGTGACATTAAGCATTATAAAGTTGTGAATTTTTCTGTACAGTGCCTTAAGTTCCTTGGCAGTAGCATGATCTATAAATCTTACTAGTAAATCTGTAAATCTGAGAATATGGGGGTGAGATTGTTTCAATTATTGAATTGAGTACATCAGCATGCTATGAGATTTGCTTATAAGTACATGTCCACACATTTCTATTAAGACTGCTGATGTGCTGTGAAATGGAAAATTTTTCGTTGTAGTTATTTAAGAAATATTGCTTTGTTTTAACATTCAACATAGAAATACATTTTAAAAGTGAAAAATGCATGGAATAAGTTAGAAGGGTGGTCTGTGTTCTTACATGGAGAAGGGAGCACTGTGCTAAATGGCACGCGGAAGGTACAGAAGAAATGGATAGCCAGTCTTGCACAATGCAGGCTCCAATTGTAGAGATAAGAATGCCTGCCAAATTAGAAGAGCATCATTTGAATGAAGAGAGTAAAATTAAGGCAGCTACTAAAGGAAGAGCTCAGAGTTGCTGAAAACTTACTGGAAAAATTGAGTTTTGACAAGCTGGCCTTGAAGATGACATTACTATTTGGGTGAAGAGCTTATAGATGGGAGTTAGACAAAGTCATGTAAAAAATAGGTTAGCTTGGTTGAAACATAGAAGGAGAATTAAAGGTCGCTTAATGAGAGTTAAAGGATTGTGGTGCAAAGTATTGGTTTTGGGAAAGAAGCCAAGGTTTTGTTGTTATGTTTGTATATTGGTTTTGTTTATTTGTTTTTATAAATAGGACACCACACTGTAGCCATATGGCAGTCATCATCAACTGTTAGAAAAGATGTCCATTTGGTGGGGTTAAATTTACTCTCATTCTTCCCATTTAAACTGATTAGTGGGAAAAAAAATAAACTGATTAGTGGGAAGAAGTTATATGAAAACACATTTGTCTTTTGGTACATTACAGTTAAAAAATAAAAATGGCTTCACTGTCCATAAAAAGTGCTTTGGAAATTAGTCACTGAAATTACTTAAATATTAAGTCTCTTTTTGTTAGGGATGTTAGAAGATGAATTTCTGTTGATAGTTGAAGAGTCATTCTAACATCACTTCTAACTTGAGCGTCTGAGAGTTTGTATGAAATGATTAGAAGTGAAACTGGTATTAAGGCTCTTAGCTAGAAGGCTATGCCATACTCAAGATAATGTGGATTTTGCATGTAGATGGTCCACCATTTTGAGGTGATAGGTAAGCCACTTAACTGAGATGATATACACTTTGAGCTGTGAACTAGATAATCTCCATTGTGCTTTTTTGCTTAATTTAGTTAAATTAAGAGTAAATTAGGTGATGGGCATCAAGGTTCATTTATGTCATACTAACCAGTAATTGTGTTTTATTGTCCAAAAAGACATTTTTTTGAGAACTTGATAGTTTACTAATGAAAGGATTTAGTTGGGCAGAGTAGGAATTTAAAATTTTAAAGTTATCTTTGTTCAAAAGATGAAGTCATGGGAAAGAAGAAAATGGGATCAGCCTGAAAAGTGTTCTCAGTAGGAAGATGTGACAATAGAAATCTTTTTTTTTTTTCTTTTTCCTTATGGAAAACAAGTATTCAGCCTTTTTAAAAGAGCATTTATTATGTATGCAACCATGAGTGTTATGCTCCAAGGTCATTTACTTACCTGGACGATCTTGTGAAAACTTTAGATAAATATGCTGCCTGTCTAAAGAAGTGAGGTTCCAGAAAGGCACTATGAACGGGCAGCTGAATCATAGAATACTTGCTGCTGCTTCTGTATTTATCTATATGCTTCTTTCTGTGGAGCTTTTTGATTGACTGTCTTTTCAAATAGTTAGCTCTCTGTGTAAGAGCTATACATACTTTGTTTGAGCCCTCATGTGTGAGTGTTTAGGAAACCAGTGATCTGGGGAGTTGTTTGAGAGTAAGGTTAATGTTGGGGATTCTACCCTCACTTGACTTTGGACTCTTCATTTGTTGGCTGCAGTGTTTTATGTCACATGTTGATGTTTTAAAATGAAGATTGTCTTTAAGGCATTTCACGAGAATGTGCCTCATCTCTTTATTTCATGTCTTAAGGCCTGCACTATTTTAAAATAAAAAAGGAAAATGAAAAGCCAAAGAAATTTAAAAATTCTTAGTGCTCTATAAGGGGTTTAACCTGAAAAATGTAAAGTTTACAGGGAATGTATTTCTTTTTTTTCTCTGTCCTGTAGCATTTTCTAGGATATGTATAACCATGTGTAGTCTGTCATCGACTCCGTGGCTCTGCCATCAGCACTAAGTGAAACTCTGCCTAGTCACCCTTAACCTTCCTTACCCCAAGTGATAAGCTGTTGTTTCTAATTTTGAAATCTTCTCTGATTTCAGGCTTTGACAAAGTTCTTGAAATGTGTTAATTGGGATCTACCTCAGGAGGCCAAACAGGCATTAGAACTTCTAGGGAAATGGAAGCCAATGGATGTAGAGGACTCCTTGGAGCTGTTATCCTCCCATTACACCAATCCAACAGTGAGGCGTTACGCTGTTGCCCGGTTGCGACAAGCAGATGATGAGGTACATTATTATTCATTACTCCTCTTTGACTGGATACTTTTTTTTTTTTTTTTTTAAAGTAGGCTCTATGCCCAGGTTGGAGTCCAGTGCAGGGCTTGATTCATGACCCTGAGATCAAGACCTGAGTCAAGATCGATTCACCAACTGAGCCACTCAGGTGGCCCAGACTGGGTACATTTTAAACTAGACCCTGATTTTAGACTCTTATAGCATATCCCTGCCACCTCTGTGTGTGTGTGTGTGTGTGTGTATGTGTGTGTGTGTGTGTGTGTAAGGAAGGAGTGGGGGTGTGTGGGGAGGGAGGGAGAGAGATTTTTAGAAGGGAAGAGGATATACTAGGTGTGTTTTCAGAAGTAAAATTAAAATATTCCTCCAAGGACTCTTCTGTGAAATGAAAATTTACTTCCTGATCTGTTACATGATAGGACAATCTCTCCCAGGACATTTACCTGGCAGCAGAGCTTGTATTGCTCTGTCTGGAAAAAAGAATTCTAATGAAAAATGGTTTAATGCAGCATCAGCTAGGGAATAATTCAGATCCCCTCTATCAGTCAGTATACAACAAGCCACATTTAATTGCAGCCTTGAAAAGCCCTTGGGGCCTTTAAAGCATAAAGATGCATGGTCATCTTATTCTCCTTCAAACTTCTCCTTTAAACTTTCAGCTGCTGACAATTACATGTATATGTAGATTTCCTGAAGGTGGTTTTTGAATCCTCTGGAAAGCAAAGACTGCAAACTTTATGCTGGCTATTTATATATATATAAAGCCACCAGGGAAGGAGGAACACTATGTCGACACAAAGCATTGCTAGATTTTGAATTTTAGTAATTGCTAATAAGATAGAGTAATCCAGCAGTTTTGTTTTTACTTATTAATTTTTATATGGTGGATGTCTTTTCCAAACATAACCTAATAGTTTATGCTAGCTGCAGGACTTATGGATATGAGATAACTCTTTTCAAGCCTCAAGATATATATGTGTGTATGTGTGTGTGTATATCTCATAAGTTATATTATATGTATATCTCATATGTTATATATATATATTTATATGATATATAATATAAAATATGTGAATGTTGACCCCATACAACAAGTAACATCAAAGATCTTTTTTTTTTTTAAAGATTTTTATTTATTTATTTGACAGACAGAGATCACAAGTAGGCAGAGAGCCAGGCAGAGAGAGAGAAGAGAAAGCAGGCTCCCCAAAGAGCAGAGAGCCTAATGTAGGGCTCAATCCCAGGACCCTGGGATCATGACCTGAGCTAAAGGCAGAGGCTTTAGCCCACTGAGCCACCTAGGTGCCCCCATCAAAGATCTTTTTTTAAAAAAATTATTTTGAATTCATAGTGGCAAACACAGCATTTATGAAGGTCGGTAAGGTTGATGTATGTCTGTATTTAATTATTGTAAAATGTAAACAATTAATAGTGCAGTAAATGTTCACATATAATTTACCCATCTTCAGCATTTGCCAACTCACAGCTGGTCTTGTTTCAACTCTAACACCACTTATTTTCTCTTCTCCATTCCCTACCCTCCCCTGGATTATTTGGAGGCAAATCTCAGATATTGTATAATTTTATTGGAATAGGATATTTTTCACTTTCCTGTTAAAGAGCAATCCTAAGCATTGTGATTCAGTATATTATCTTTCTTCCTCATTGTCTTTACCGTATCACAAGTAAAAATTGAAATGTGGAAATACTGAAATATTTATTTTTAAATTCATTCAAAATTTAACTAAAATCATTAATTCTCTATGTTTGACATGAGTCATAGAGTTTAGCTAAAAGCCTTTGGGCTATAGTCAAGACAGCTTCTCAATGTGGTTTCAGAATTTAAATAGAAAAATTTAAGTCCTCATTTTTTATTGTCTGTCTTAAGTTCCCTCACAGGATTATAAACTAAGTATTTGATTGTCTTTAGTGATAGCCATATTCCTGTAGGTACTGAACTATTTCTAGACCATTTTATAATTTTTGTTATGAGATAGAGGATAATGGTAGAAGCATTGTGTACATTTTAAATTGCAGAATATGGTAGTTTTTTGAAGTCTTTTTTTTTTTTTTTTTAAGATTTATTAATTTATTTGAGAGAGAGAGCGAGCTTGCATGCGAGAGCATGGCGGGGGCGGGGGCGTGGGCGAGGGAGGAGGAGAAGGAGAGAAGCAGACTCCTGGCTGAATGGAGCAGGTTGAGGGACTAGGCCAGAGCCTCGCCATCATGACCCTAAGATCATGACCTGAGTTGAAATCAAGACTCAGATGCTTAACTGACTGAGCCACCCAGGTGCCCTTTGAGGTTTTAGAGATCTAGATAGCATAAATAGTATGATGGTTAAGTTATCTCTTGATTTTCTTTTCTCTGAACTTAGTTCAGTAATAAATTGTATAAAGGTCTTTTAATTCTGTTACTACTGATGTATATTAAGATGAATTTTGTCTTTTCTCTGACTCTGTGTACCTAAATATATGTCCTTGGGAACATCTTATATTATTCTGTTTCCTATCCAGGAAAATAATCATAATTGCTGCTTATGTCACTTGACAGCTATGAGGAAAGATTATGTGGGTCATAGTTTTGAAAACTGTACTCATACACATATGCAGAAAGATTGCATGATATTGATATTATGTAAATTTTATACTAAAATCATTTATATTGTTAAAAACTCACCTTCTTAACTGAGCCGTATAATCTTGGACATTTTTCATTATCAACAATGTATTTGGTTCCGTGAAGTCTGGAAACATAGGCAAATAAATATCAAGGCAAATGATGTCAAGGGCTTGTTTAATCTGCAAAAAAACAAAACGAAACCACTATGTTTCTAGATTTTATGGACACCTAAAGATTCACCTTATTTTTTTAAACAGCAACATAGTATTTTATTGCAAATTTAATTTATAATTTATTTAACCAGTCAGCTTCTTTTGATTTGTATGTTATTTGTATTCTTTTGCTCTACTGTATTTTAGTGAACAGATTTATGTATATATTTCTCTGTATTGTTGAAGAAGTAGCTTATATTGGAGTTATTAGGCCAAGAGACACATTCCTTTTACGTTTTCCTGATAATCCTCTATAAATCTTTTATTTTGGGACTTGTATCATACTTTAAAAAAATTACAGTTTTTCATAATAACATTAAGTATGATTGGACAAATCCTTTTCCTGTTTTTTTCTTTTTTATAATTTTCTTTATAATTTTTATACATTTATTCTTTTCAAGAATTTAAGAATAATTTTTTCATTTTCTTAAAACTCCACCAGAATCTTTTTTTTTTTTTTTTTTTTTTTTTAGGTTTTATTTATTTATTTGACTGAGAGAGAGTAAGAGAGGGAATAAAAGCAGGGGAAGTGGGAGAAGGAGAAGCAGGGAAGCCCGATGCAGAGCTTGATCCCAGGACTCTGGGATCATGGTCCTGGGATCATGACCTGAGCTGAAGACAGACACTTAACGACTGAGCCACCCAGGTGCCCCAAAACTCCACCAGAATCTTTGGTGGGATTATATTTAACTTATATATTATGTTACAAAAAATTGACAAATTTATGATGTTAAATCTTCCTTCTTGGAGACATGATTTTTGTATTCATTTAAGTCTTGAAATTTTCAAATTTTACACATTTTAAAAAATAGGTTTATTCCTTGACAATTATTGTTACTGTTAGGAACTACCTCACCCCTTTTATTTCCTAGTTAAATGAAAAACTGTGGGCTTTTTAAAAAAAATATTTTATTTATTTATTTGACTGAGAGAGTTCAAGGAGAGGGAAAAGCAGGCAGAGGGAGAGGGATAAGCAGGCTCCCCACTGAGCAAGGGAGCCCAATTCGGGGCTTGATCCCAGAACCCTAGGACCATGACCTGAGATAAAGGCAGACACTTAGCAACTGAGCTACCCAGGCACCCCCAAACTGTGTGTTCATATTTATGTTTTATCTAATCACTTCACTGATTTCTGTTGTTAGTTTTTATAGATGTTGGATGTTTTAATATATTTTGTGGGTATGGCATTGTGCTATCTGGAAAACATCAGCATACAATATATGCTAAATATGGAATCTGCTGGTGAATTTCCTAATGTTGTACAGCCACACGTTTGTAAAATAAATTTTACCCAATATTTGAATACTTTTCTGAATTTAATTTGCTGATACTCTATTTAGGAATTTTTAAAAAGCCATATTTCTTACTGCTTTGTGGCTCAAAAAGAGAGATACCCCATAGAATTTGAGGAGGAAGTGGCATTTAAGATAGATATTGAAGGAAGAATAAATTTTCACCATTGGACATGAATTTACATTTTAAGCGGAGAGACCTGCATGAGCAAAGGCAAAGAGAATGAAAAGTAGAAGAAAAATAGAAAGTATTTTACTTTAACAGGAATGTGGGTTGTATGTAGCTAGCTGTTCAGGAAGTAAGATCAGAACCCATGTCCTTCTAACTGTAAATGCCTATATGAAGAATTACTCTTAATTCAATAAGAAATGAGAAGTAAGTGAGCGATTTTTGACATGGAACTTTGCCTGTGCACTCTGAAGCATTAGAATTAACATGTTATCAAGAAGAATGGTGATCACTATCTAGATATCTTGGGAAATTTTTACTGAATTGCCTCAGTCGGAAACCTGATTTTTTTTCTTTTGTTTTACTCGGATGCTTATGTCCTTCATGCTCAGAAGAATTTGATGTTTTTCAAGATGTGACTGTATAATGAGCAAACAGACTTTATACAAATGAAGCGAAGAGCAGTTTGACTATAGAATACCATGCCAACAAATCAGATAGTAATGAGTGACTTAAAAAGAGGAAGGTTTTCTTTTGAATTCCCCCTTCCTAGGGAATTTAATAATGATACAACCTTTTTATTTCATATGGTTAAGTCTTCTACACTGGAGAAAACATAACAGGTAATATATTCAGCAGCATTTTGGAAGCATGCCTTGGTAAGGAAGGCTAGCAGTGAAACTTAGTTACTTATATCTCCTGAGAAGGATACTTGTTATTAAATATATTAATCAATTTTCTGTTACTTAATTCATTTTTTTTTCTTAGAAAAAGCATGCCTATTGCTATTAGATGTCATAAGTCTCAGAGGAATTGTAAGAAATCAGATGTTTATGCTTCAATTAAAAAATGGTTTTTAGAAGCAGAACACTATAGAGGTGCTTTGATACAGAGTAATTTTGTTTTTTCTGGCCACCGACATCAGTATATTTGAATATGGATGAATAAATCTGTTAACCTTTCATGTGACAAAATCATATTTAATGCTGAAATCTTGCATGTTATTCTTTGTCAGTGTTTAGAAAGTGATAAAAATGTTGACTATATTAATGTAAGAAAAAAGTTATTAAAAGTTTATAATATGATATTAAGTAAAGGAAACGGGTTGTTGGAAGTAGTCTTTGTCCTCATGACATTTTTAATAAACTGGAGAAGACCAAGAGTAAATAATATAGCAAATAAATACAAATTCTGTATTTGTTACAAATAGTGAAGGAAAGTGTAGGCCCTCAAGTTTTGACAGGGGATTTTATTTGGTTTGTGGGCTTAAAGAGGAGACTGAGATTGAGGTGTGGTCACCAAGTCTCAAAAATTATCTAATTATGAGGGGTTTTTGTTTTGTTTTGTTTTTAAAGATTTTATTTATTTGACAGAGAGAGATCACAAGTAGGCAGAGAGGCAGGCAGAGAGACAGAGGGGGAAGCAGGCTTCCCACTGAGCAGAGAGCCCGATGTGGGGCACAACCCCAGGACCCTGAGATCATGACCTGAGCCGAAGGCAGAGGCTTTAACCTACTGAGCCACCTAGGCGCCCCTAATTATGAGTTTTGAGGTACTAACTCAGTGAGTGACAACGTAAACGTAACAGTAATGATACTTATAAGACATGTTTTGAGTTTTGTGAACTAACAACTGACCTCTAAGGTATATATAATTATTTCCATTTTATAGTTGAGGACCCAGTGAGGCACCAAGAGCTTAAATAACCTATAACTTGCCAAAGGTAACACAGCTGAGAAGTGGTAGATGAAACTAAACTGTTCTCTTGATATTTAGGAATAAATGATGTCTATAATCCTATTGCATTTGTTTTTCTAATATTAGCTTATTTTTTGTGTTTGTTTTCCAGGATTTGTTGATGTACCTATTACAGCTGGTCCAAGCTCTCAAATATGAAAATTTTGATGACATAAAGAATGGATTAGAACCTACCAAGAAGGATAGTCAGGGTACAGTGTCAGAGAGTGTGTCAAATTCTGGAATAAATTCTGCAGAAATAGATAGGTATGGATATCCAAGAGGACTTATTTTAAAATCTAATAGTCTCCCCCCTTTTCAGATTTCTTCTCCTTTCCTTTTTCCCCAGATGTACCAAACCCTCGTTGGTACTAAGTTTAAAGTTTTACCAATGAGTGTAGTGTGTGCACTTAGAGAACACAGATTACTATATTGCACAGCAGTGTTTTGCAGGCTGTGGAGTCAGAATACCTAAGTGAAAATCTTCACTCTGCCACTTACTAGCTGTGTAAACTTGTGGAAGGTGCATATTTTCTGGGTGGCCCCAGTTTCATCTTAAAAATAGGTATATAATAACAGTAATTGATCTTTGAGGACTGTTGGAAGATTAAATGAGTTAACATACATGAAGCCTTTAGGATACTGCTCAGGGTTAGATACTATTATTGTTCAAGCAGAAATAAAGAGGATGGGGCACGTTAGTGGGCTCAAATATTTTATTGTATGTTTTATTGGCTACTTTTCACCTTTTAGTAGTTACAATGAAAAAATATCGTGATACGTGGATTAAAAGCTGTTAACAATAATAACAACAATTAACTCACACCTCTGTAGCAAACACTGTGAGGTGGTACACATACATTAACTCATTTTACTAATCCTCTCAAGTAGGTGTTCATATCCCTAATTTAGAGATGGACTGAACAAGAGGTTAATTGTCCAGAGTCTTCTATCCTGCAAATGGTAGAGTTGACTCCAAAGCTCATGTTGTTTATGTATTGCCATTTTATTTTTCATGAAGTCTTAAAATTAGAGATAAATAGGAACCTTTAGGTGAGAAACCTGAGGCTCAATAATAAATTATGTTGTGAAGGTCATGAGATTTGTTAATGACAGATGAGGTCTAGAATTCAGGTTTCCTAAATTACTCCAACTGTTATAATTATCACATGAGCTCGATTGTATTTCTGAATTTTTCATTATTATTATGATGCTGCTGTTTTTTATCATCTGTATTTCATTTGATGAAGAACTGAAAAATGGGAAATACCATTTTTTTCTTCTCTAGGTTGCTTTATATTTTTCTGTTTTTTTTTTGTTTTTTGTTTTTTGTTTTTAAAGATTATTTATTTATTTATTTGACAGAGATCACAAGGAGGCAGAGAGGCAGGCAGAGAGACAGAGGGGGAAGCAGGCTCCCCGTTGAGCAGAGAGCCTGATGCGGGGCTCGATTCCAGGACCCTGAGATCATGACCTGAGCCGAAGGCAGAGGCTTAACCCACTAAGCCACCCAGGCTCCCCTATATTTTTCTGTTTTTAAGAGAAGATACCCCATTACTTTGTCTCCCACCATACATTGGAAGTCTTCATTCTCTAGTCATACTTGCTTATTTACCTTCCTCCTCCCTTATGCCATCAAGAATATTTTACTAGAAGTCTTTTAAGATTTTATGATAACATGTAAAATGTAACCCAGTATTTCACAAATTATGGTCTGCTGGTCACTAGTTTATGTTTTTTAAAAAAATAAAAGAGATGGGATGGTCTTGTGGCCAGATATGTTTGGGAGATGCTGGTTTAAATTAAAAAACTGCAGTACTTATCAAAAACCTATAATATACCAGGCTGCACAAAAATCTTCCAAGAGGCTGTTATCTGTATATTTTGATTGTAGGCTTTTTCTAGGACATAATGTGACTCTAGTGTTGCACAGAACATGCTTTAGAAGTGATGCTTTAATCAGACACAACTGAGGTGAACTGTGCTAAAAAAAAAAAAAAAAAGTGTATCTTCTCTTACACACAGAATTTTTGACATATCAATGATATCTCCTTTATCTTTTCAGCTCCCAAATTATAACCAGCCCTCTTCCTCCAGTGTCTTCTCCTCCTCCTGCAGCTAAAACAAAGGACAGTTCAGATGGCGAAAATCTAGAGGTGAGTACAAAGTTCTCAAGTTTCCTTTGGGAGCTGTCTTAACAGATAAACATTTTATCTTGGTCTTTAAAAATTGATTTTGATTAATAAACTAAATATTACAACTTTATTAAATAACTTGTTTTATGATACATGTTTATGACTTCTCCTCTCAGCAAAAAGTGCCATGATCTTCATTCAAAGCGTTTTATTTGTGCTTTGGGCATATAAATGGATTAAAATGCAATATGAAAATAAACTGGGCTTAAATATTTTATTAAAGAAACTCAGAATATTTATTGTTAGCAAATTTATGAACATTACTGTAATTGTTGGTGTTTGTGATTACACTGTAGAAAATGTATGACTTTCATACTAGGGATTATATACTAAGTAGCTGTTTTTAACTCATAGAGAAAAATTAAGTGAAAGCTTTCTAAATAATTAGACTGATTTTTGAGGGTACAGGTCAAATAGGCTATTACTACTCTGAGAGATACATTTGAAAGTACATTTGCAGAAGCTGATAGAGTATGTTCTTGAATTTCTCCCTAAGACTTCTAATTTGAGAACTTTTCTCACCTCTGATGTTGAAAACAAATAATATATGCTTTGATACTAGAAGGTAAAGTGGATTAAAAAAAAATATATATATGTATTGCTTTTAGTCAAATTTTAGAAGTTAATGTTAATGACTGAATGACTCTTGCTTTTATCACTAACTGTTAACCAGAGTTTAATATCTGCCTACCTCTTGATACAGGAGAAAATAATGAAAAAAGAATTTTAAATTACAGGGTCATAGAATCCTTAAATGAACTCTTTAAGACATTCAGCTCAAGTTTAATTGTTTAACCTTTTCAAGTCTAAGGTATGAATATACTGATTCAGTAATTCATTCTTTGGCACATATGTTTTGAGGTCTTATTATTTGCCAGAAATATTCAAGGTGCTGGAGGTAGAGAACAAAATGGTCAGAATCTTTGTCTTCTGGAGCTTACATTCTAGTGTTTGTGCTGATAGTAGTCAATAATATTTATATATAGTAGGAGACATAATGATATCTTCTTTCTAAGGAGAAAAATAAACCAGAGGATGATGGGGGTATTGGGTGGAGTTAGACAGTTGCATTTTTGAAAAGTGGTGAGGGAAGGCCTCCCTGGAAAAGTGACATCTTTTGTAAAGGTGATACAGGTGAGAGAATAACCATGTGAGTGGTCTGGGGAACGGAGTATATTAGGTAGAGGGAACAGCAAATATAGAGGACTGAGGACCAGAGCTTAAGTGTGAGAAACAGCAGAGGATGCCTGGCTCTGGGGAGTGGCAGAAGGGAGCATGGTGACAGAATGAGTCAGAGAGAGTAGGAGTTAAGCAGAGTCTTGGAGGTCATGTTATCAAATGGCTTTTACTTGGAAGCTGTTGAAATAATCTATGTGAGACTTATTGGTGGCTTCAACTAGGGTAGTTTACATTGAAGATTGTTTGAAGTGATTGGATTCTGAGTGTTATATTTAGAATACAGTTTTACACAGTGTGACTCAGAACTTTTAGACTAAAAATAAAAAGTTTTTATTTATTTCTTACTTTTCTCTTGTGACTGTTGAACCTGTTATTACTCAATGATTAAGCCATTTTGCCTTTTCTCAGCTGAATAGTTCTATAAAGGGTTTAAGTAATTCAAGCTATTGGAGAAAGCACTGGGATTCATTTTGAGTACTTTTTCCCCCACTGCCCCCAGCAGAGTAATAATAATATTGTATAAGCAGTCATCACCTTTAAGAGACCTGTAAACAATTCAGTGTCTGGAGATAATCAGGTGGCATCTGACCAAGCTGAAATTCCCCTGCTTATCACTGCAAATACCAACATTCTTGTCTCCTCTCTGACATCTGAGGATTGTCTTGCTTTCTCCTTTCCTTTCCCTGTTCTTGGAGTTTTAAGAAACTACTGTTCATGTGTGGCCAAATATTAGAAAGAAGATAGACACTCAAGTCTCATTGCTCAGATATGGTCGTTTTCCATAAATTCCTTGGATTCTTGAACAGAAGATATATTCCCCAGTTGTTGGGTAAAACATTGTACATATGTCACTAGGGCAAGCTCATTCGTTGTGTTAATGAACCCTTTCCTGATGTTTTTCTGTGCTTGATCTCTTAAGAATTAGGGTAAAATTCCCCCTGTATGATGGTGGAATTGTCGGTTTCTCCTCCTTTTTCTGTTGATGTTTGCTTTAAATATTTTGAAACTATTTTATTAGGTGCATTCAAGTAAATTGAATCTTTTATCACTGTTTATTAGTATAATATATTGACTCTTTTTTTTGCATTAAAGTCTTTTGTCTGATAGTAATAGAATTTTGTCTTGGTTAGTATACATTGATATACTTTTTAGTCCTTTTTAAATTTTTTTGAAGATTTTGTTTATTTATTTGACAGAGCTATCACAAGTAGGCAGAGAGGCAGGCAGAGAGAGAGGGAGAAGCGGACTCCATGCTGAGCAGAGAGCCTGATGTGGGGCTCAGTCTCCGGATCCTGAGATCCTGACCTGAGCTGAAGGCAGAGGCTTAACCCACTGAGCCATCTGGGTGCCCCAACTTTTTAGTCCTTTCATTTCAATATTTCTAGGGCCTTATATGTAGGTTATCTCTTACTATATATATATATATATATATATATATATATATATATAAAATCTTATATATTGGGTTTATCTTTAATACAGTGTAACACTGTTGTCTTTTTTTTTTTTTTTAAGATTTTATTTATTTGAGACAGCATGAGAGTGTGGGCACAGAAAGGGGAAGGGGCAGAGGGAAGAGGAGAAGCAGTCTCCCTACTGAGCAGGAAGCCTGATGTGGGGCTCATCCCAGGACCCTGGATCATGATCTGAGCCAAAGGCTGACCCTTACTAACTGAATCACCCAGGTGCCCCAGCACTGTTCTCTTTTAACCAAACTTCTTCCCCATTTTTATTGTGATTAGAGCTATACTTGGATTGATTTCATCATCATAAATGGTGGTACTTTCTAGTCTTATCTATTTTTCTCCTGCCTATATTTGCCTGGATCCCCTCCCTATGCTTTGTCTCTCTCCTCAGCTTGGAGGTTATATTGTCTCTATCAATTCTTTTATTGGCCGTGCTAGATATTTTCACATCCATCCTTTAAATTTGGTGTAAGAAGTATTACCCTTTACCAAAACAGTATACCTCTCTACTTGTATGTCACTTTTACCCAGTGACTTAGTTCTAGCTTATTTAACTCCCTAATTAGATAATATTATTGTATACCATCAGTAACTATTTAGAGGTTTTACCATTTCTTTTTATATCTCTGACCTTCAATATGAGATCATTTTCTTTTTTCCTATAACATATTTTTTTTCTTCTGGTTGTTTTAAAGTTTTAAAAATTGCTCACACAAATTGAATCTAAAAATTTATATTATAAGTTTCTTGTTTCACATATGTTTTTATTTTTATTTTTTTAAGATTTTATATATTTATTAGAGAGAAAGAGAGAGCATGAGTAGGGGGAGAGGCAAAGGGAGAGGGAGAAACAGACTTCCTGCTGTGTGGGGAGCCTGACATGGGATTAAGTCCCAGGACCCTGAGATCGTGACCCTAAGTAAAGTCAGATGTTCAATCGACTGAACCACCCAGGCTTCCTTCACAGTTGTTTTTACATTTTTTTTTTATTACTATTTTTAAAGATTTTATTTATTTGACAGTGAGAGAGGGACCATAAACAGGGAGAGTAGGAGAGGGAGAAGCAGACTCCCTGCTGACGTGGGGCTTGATCCCAGAACGCTGGGATCATGATCTGTGCTGAAGGCAGATGCTCAGACGTAATGACTGAGCCACCCAGGTGTCCCAGTGTTTTTACATTTAATTCTTCCCTGTCTATGCTCTATAAATAGTTATTTAATAAAAAATAGTATCAAATGCTATCTGTGTTTTCTATTTAAATATATATAATATATATACAATTATATAAAAGTGTAATATCCTTCTCATAAAGTCAAAGATAAACTTTAGGCTTAGATTCTACCTGTTAAATTCATGGATTCATTACTATGGCTTTCTGATTGAGGCATCTCCCTACTGGGCTTTTAAATGTTTCACATTTAAAATCTAGTGCTAAGGTTTTAGCTCTAAAATTAGAGATAAGATTCTTGCCACTTCTGAAAGCACTGGCAAATATGCTTTGTGATAATAACCTTTTATTACTTTAGCTTACTTCTGAAATACCCCCACCACATAGAAAGTTCTAATCCATTGATCTCTACCCCTTTCTTTGTTCATCAGCCCCCTTCAGTATTTGCTTTCCTCTGAATATAGCTTTAATCCCACAGCTCAGCTTTATTATCATTCTTTTATAAGCACTTTCAGTTCCCCTGGTGAAATCTCAGCCCTTGATAAGCCTAATGAATTACCTAATTGCTCTATGCCTGACTATTGCTGCAGGAAGCACATAGCCTAGCATGTTGGCATCACTGTAAATTCATGATCGTAGACATCAGGGGGATACTCAACACTGTGTGCCATCTTACATTTCTCTGGGTGGGTTGCTCTCCCTGCTCTGTAGTGACTCTCTCGTCCTTTTTCTGTTCTGTCCTTCATGCCCTGCTTCATACTAATGGAAACAAATAGAAGTCACTAGGTAAGAATGGTCTGTTTCCCATCACCAGATGGGAACCTAATCCTTTTTCATTCTTTCTATCCGTTTTCTTATACAGAAGAAATATAACTGTCCTCAAAGATATGCTCTCTTCTCCTGGTAGAAATATTCAAATAAAATTCAGAAACATACAAAACAAAACAAAAATTCCCCCTTGACACCACATCCTTTGAAATAGCACCTTATTTTCTTACTTCCTTTAAATAAGATCAATCTTCTAAAAGGAGTTGTTTGTACATACTGATTTGTCTTCCTTTTTTTTTCCCCCCAGTCTTTAAGCCACATCATTTGGGTCTTTGCCTCCCATTGTTAACTGAAAACTTACTTTGCTAAAGTAGGAAATGACTTTAATGTTTGCAATTATGTATACTCAGTTCCTCTTTGCAGTATTCAGCAAAGTAAATGGCTCCCTTCTAGAAGGACTCTTCTCATGGTTAAGAAGTTACCGTAAGGCCTGTGTCTTCCTCCCCAGTTCTCTGGCTGTGCCTTCTCAGTTTCCTTTGTCAGCACTTTCTTTGTGGCCTGACATCTTAATGTTCCTCAAGGTCCTCTTCTATTCTCAATTTATACTCTTGCCCAAGGCTGCACTGATAAACTCAAATTTATATGTCTTGCAATTTCTCTCATCTGAGTTCTAAATTCATATATCCAAAACCCTTACTTGATCTCCATTGTATAACTGACAGGCATTTCGAAGTTAATATTTCAAAATACAACTCTCTCCCCACACTCCAGCCTGTTCCTCAGTTGGAATTTTCCATCCATGACATAGCAAATCAGCCCATTTGCTAAAGCCATAAATTTAGGAGTTGCTCTCCATTCCTTTCTTTCCTTCCTCCCTCCTTTAACATCAGCAAGTCTTACTAATTACACTTCCCAGATGTTTTAAAAATCTGTCTATTTCTCTCCTTCTCTGTTCCCCGGGTTCACTTTTGTAGACTCCTGTAATAGCCCTCTAACTGATCTCCGGCCTCTACTTCTCAGAGCTGCTGGAGTCGTTTTCATAAAATGGAAATCAGATCATTTCACTCTCCTGCTTAAGGTCTTTTGTTCAGTATCCATTGCTTTGCAAACAAAATCCATACTCAATAGTGTGACCTTAAAGGTCTTGTACAATTGGGCTTTGCCTACCTTTTTAGCCTCCTTTACTTTCATGTTCACCTCATTTTAGCTACAGTGGGCCTTTTTAAAATTTCTTGAACTGTCAAGTTTAGGGCCTCTGTCCATAGTGTCATTTTGGTCTTGCCTAATATCACATTCCCATCGCTGCCTTTTGTGACCTCCCGATCTAAATTATTTCCATGAATTTCTTTGATGTCTCTCTTCCCCATTAAATGTTAAACTTCAGTAGGGCAAGTATCTCTTTGAACCATGGTGTCGTTAGCCTCTCATATAGTGCCTAATTTAGAATAAATATTGGATGTAAGTATGGAGGGATAGATGGATGTGTAAAAATCTGCTCTGTGACGAGATATATAGATGAAAACTGATAGACAAATGTAGACTCTTTTCCCCTTGTGAATAGCAGATGGTAATAAATACACTTTTCTTTTAATTCTTTCAGCAAGATCTCTGCACCTTCTTGATATCAAGGGCCTGCAAAAACTCAACACTGGCTAATTATTTATACTGGTATGTGAAATTTATACTGGTATGTATTTAATTTTCTGTACTGGTTAGGACTATTTTTTCCCATACTATAAACATAAAGGTAATTTAAAATAAGGTATGAGAAGTCATCAGAACTCAGAATGTAGTATTTACATCTATCTGGCTGTATTTCTTTACCACTGTGTTCATGGAAATGCTTGTTAGCACTGTGGTTTCTCTTCCCTTCACTGACTTCCCAGGATCCAAGATAAAACTGAGTAAGGTAATAGGTTTTACAGTTTGATATCTATTTGCCTCTTATGCTATTTAAGTAGTTTAAGTATGATTCCTCACAATCCTTTAGCAGTGTGTGGTTTTACATTGTTTACCATGGTATTGGAATCATGCAAAAGCAGGAAACTGGAATTTGAAGGTCCTTCTCTCATGGATGAGGAAACTGAGGCAGAGGCATAATGTAGGTGGGCTTGAAATCTCAATTAAAATTAGGTCTTTTGGGGCACCTGGGTGGCTCAGTGTGTTAAAGCCTCTGCCTTCGGCTCAGGTCATGATCCCAGGGTCCTGGGATCAAGCCCCACATCGGGCTCTCTGCTCAGCAGGGAGCCTGCTTCCCTTCCTCTCTCTCTGGCTGCCTCTCTGCCTACCTGTGATCTCTGTCAAATAAATAAATAAAATCTTAAGAAAAAAAAATTAAAAAAAAAAAGAATTAGATGGTTTATTACTTTGCTATTTTCAGAGTACTTCAGTGACCTCTTCTCCCTTGTCCTCATGAAGTTAAATGGGGCATGTAGAAGTGCCTCTGTTTTACATGAGAAGATTTCCTGAGTGAGGCGAAGGGAAAAGCAACTAAGACCATAGAAAGGCTGACTGACTTCCTGAGACACAAGTAGTACGAAGCCTGGCTCAGCTCCCTTTATCTGTCACAGAATATTTAAGGGTAAAGGACAAGTTAGCTTAAGCCACAATGAGCAATATTTTTGGTTCAATAAGAGAAAGTACTAGGATTAAACACTAGACAAGAGAGCCTCCTCTAGTTTTGTAGAGCAAGCGAAGAGCTGAGCCAGCTGGTCATTCGCTACCTGAAGCCTCTGTACATTTGGAAACATTTTTAAACTTACAACATACTTGATAGTGTTTAACTGTGGAAACTGTTTCTGATCTAAAATACTGCCTGATTTATTGGATTTACTTAACAATAGAAATGAATAGATAGATACCCATTCTGAAAGCTCATTTGAGGCATTTTGCTTTTCATGAAGAAATTAATCAAAGAACTATCTTGTTTTAGACTGAGTTTTAGAAAACTGTCCTACAGGTCAAATCAGGTATTAATTTCATTCTCCCACTCTCCAAACAACATTTTTCTGAATACTGCCCATGTAGCCAAGAAATATGTAACTAAATCAGAGGGTTCTTTTAACAAACACAGCTGTCTATTTTGTACATACACAATAAATAATTGTTTCATTTCAACCTTTATGGTTCCCTCTATAGTGAAGAAAACTGCTATCAACAGTCTTAACTAAATCTGTCATTTTGGAATCTGTAATTTTTTTTTTCCTATTGGTCCTGGTAATGGCAAGAAAAATATCTCTTTATTTTAGCAGTTTAATATAATATTCATAAAACTACATTACCCTCACAGTAAATGTCAGTCTATCCTTGAAAAAGACCCACAGAGTGTTTTGATTAGTTGTTAATCACTCTTTTTACTTTGAAAAGTTTACTTGGCAATTCTCATAGCACCACATAGCTACTATTTCCTTTTAATGTAATTTCTTGCTTCCTAATGTTCTCCATATTCCAGTCTGAATTCGTAAGTATGTGTCTATTCACTGGTGTTATGGAATATTTACTCATGAACATTTAAGTAAATATTTAAAAGGAAATTAAAAAAAATATAGCACTAAGCATGTTGCCAAGTTTTGGGGTGAGCTTCTTAGTATTTTAAAATTAAGATTTTATATTTTTAAAAATCATTTTCTGAGAATTCCTTTATAGGTATTTTTATTTTCTTGCAATATTCATGAAAAGTTTTCTCTGGCTCAGAATTTATAGTCTAGAGTAGTCACTACTATAGGAGTTCTGTGTGCATATACTGATTATGTGGTGTTTTAAAATTATGTATTTTCCAGGGGCACCTGGGTGGCTCAGTGGGTTAAAGCCTCTGCCTTCGGCTCAGGTCATGATCCCAGGGTCCTGGGATCGAGCCCCACATCGGGCTCTCTGCTCCGCAGAGAGCCTGCTTCCTCCTCTCTCTCTCTTTGCCTGCCTCTCTGCCTTCTTGTGATCTGTCTGTCAAATAAATAAATTAAAAAATCTTTAAAAAAAAATTATGTATTTTCCAGATTTGACTGTAGAAGAGATTTCATTGTAAAATCTGAAATTGTGATAGAACCTTTGATCTCTTATTTCAAGTAGGTAAGAGTTTTAAAACCATTTTGAAAGCAGCTAAACAGTAGGAAACCTATTAGATGAGCAATTTCCAGCAAGGCAAAGGTTTCCATTCAGAAAGAGTGCTTTGTTTTCTCCATAGACAGTAAACAAAGAGCAGCTCCAACTCCCAGTCTTAATAAGCATTCCATCAAACTTAGATTTGATTTGTGTTTTCCCACTATATCTCTGATTCATTGAAGCAATAGCATGTGCTATGTCTGCTCCTTCTCTGAGGAATAATTGCTTTTCCTGTATTTACAGTCTGCATATTACATATTCAGAAATACTCATGGGGAGAAAAAAGCTATTGGCATGGGCTTCTGACATTGGTAGACATTGCTTTTGTGAGTATCCGGTGAAAATATGGAAAACAATTTCAGTAGTTGGCTTAAAATGATCATTCACTTCCTTTGAACATGGACAGAGTAGTATAAAAATATTAATTAAGTGTAACAATTTAAAGGGCTCTCATTCTAAGAGTGTTCTTATTATAACAAATGCATTAAAATAAACATTTTAATTGATTGTGCTGTTTCTTTCTGAACCTTTGAATTTCCCTTTTCATTTGTTCCCTTTCCATTGATTTAAATGGGATTCCTGCTATAGCTGAATCCTTAGGGGCCTATAGTTGTGCAGACAATCCTTTTAAAATGAAGAGTGTCAACCTTTTAAGCCACAGAGGGGAGTTATAGTCTCCAATCTGTAAAGTGTTGGGCATCAGGATCTATAAATCGTTCCAGTTTTTTATTTTTATAGCTGTTCCAGTATGTTGAAATTGAAAGTAAACTTTGGGTGCTTTGACATGTTTTTCTATAACTTTTAAGACCTTTCAAGGTAATAAAGGTTATTTACCCCACAAAATGGAATTGCCAGGAAGCAGGTAGCCCACTGCAGTCATATTACAATGGGTACCTGGACAGTTCTGTCTCATTTCTACTTGAAGATGATAGGTTTCAAGGGAATATCTTAGAGTGCTTTGTAGAATCTACTTACTGCTGTGAACTGAGAATTCAGAAATGATTCAAATCTAGGTCTTTTAGTCTTGTTCTAAATTTGTCCTTCATATTTGGAGATGACATTGTCATTTGTATTTTTAGATGGACTTATCTTTATGCAGCAGAACTTTGGCTTGGAAGATTTTTTGACCTTTACCATGAGCATCAGTATAGACCCTCAGTCATAGGAAATAGCTGTGACCATTGTGTTAACTTCATGGTCATTCAGGGAGACCTGAACAAAAGCAGTAGAGCCTGTATGTTCTGGTCATCTCTATTACCCATTTAGAACTGAATTTCTGTGTAAACACAGAAAAGGACAATATACTAAGGTAATGGAGATAGTCAAGGACTTTAAAGGATGGAAAGGTCTGAATAGGATTTGAATAGGACTGTATATTGACAGTTTCATTGTTTGGAATCACTGTCTATTTAACATTCCTAGGTGGTATCCTGAAATGACCAAATATTCTGGAATACCGCAACTAGGAAATAAGAGTTTCTCTTAACTGTTCTTAGCTTATTCATCTAGAATAGAGTTGTCTGATGAAACTTTCTGCAGTGATGGAAATTATCCATAATGCTGCACATATGGCTACTAAGTGCCTGAAATATAAAGTGTATGATTGAAAAACTGAATTTTTTTATTTTTATTTAATTTTAACTAATTAAATTATTATTACTATTATTTTTAGATTTTTATTTATTTATTTGACAGACAGAGATCACAAGTAGGCAGAGGCAGGCAGAGAGAGAGGAAGGAAAGCAGGCTCCCCCCTGAGCAGAGAGCCCGATGTGGGGCTCGATCCCAGGACCCTGAGACCATGACCGGATCCAAAGGCAGAGGCTTTAACCTACTGAGCCAGCCAGGTGCCTCTATTTCCTTTTTTTTTTTTAAGTGTTTATTTATTTATTTGACAGATGGAGATCACAAGTAGGCAGAGAGGCAGGTACAGAGAGAGGTGGAGAAGCAGGCTCCCCTCTGAGCAGAGAGCCCCATGCACGGCTTGATCCCAGGACCCTGGGATCATGACCTGAGCCAAAGGCAGAGGCTTGAACCCACTGAGCCACTCAGGCGCCCCTAATTAACTTTATTTTATTTATTTATTTATTTATTTATTTATTTTTAAAGATTTTATCTATTTATTTGACAGAGAGAAAGAGATCACAAGTAGGCAGAGAGACAGGCAGAGAGAGAGGGGGAAGCAGGTTCCCCACTGAGCAGGGAGCCTGATATGGGGCTCGATCCCAGGACCCTGGGATCATGACCTGAACTGAAGGCAGAGACTTAACCCACTGAGCCACCTAGGCACCCCTTAACTTTATTTTAAATAGTCATATGTTCTTTCCTTCCTTCCTTTAATCCATACTTCCTCCTTTCCTTCCCTTCAGAGAGTGGGGAAAAATGGAGAGAGAGAATCTTAAGCAGTTTCCATGCCCTGTGTGGAGCCTGATACAGGGCTTGATCTCACAACCCTGAGATCATGATCTGAGCCGAAATCAAGAGCTGGATGCTTAACTAGCTGAGTCACCCAAGTGCCCCTCTAGAACACTTTCTTGATTCAAGATTCAAGAATGCCTTCTTGAAATTTTGACTTAGAACTTCTGTTGGGAACATGATATGGTAGAAATAGTGTCATGGTTCAGTTCTTCATTCTACTTTACAGAGAATTATAAGCTATACAACTCTAGGGCTTTAAACAGCAGCTAGTATCATGGTAAACCTTTGTTGTGGGAAGTCAAAAGAAGAAGGGTTTTAGTTTTATGAGCCCTTAAAATATTTCTGTGTGTAAGACTGTTATGGGTATGTCAGGGGCTATTGAAAAATTTTAAGATGTGGCCTGTGGCTTCAGTTTCTTTATAACATATGAGGGGAACTAAGAGTTAAACACGTGAAACAGTTTGGTAACTTCAACACAAGTTGTCTGCTAGGCTTATTCTAGGAAGTCACAGAAGGAGGGACTTCCTAGTAGAGACTAGTCAGAGAAGGACTAGATGAGAAGTCAGAGAAGGAGGGACTTCCTAGAAGAGATAAAATGTCTCCTGTACTTGAAGAGTGAATAGGAGATGGGGAGGTATTTCTGAACATCATTGCAACCTGAGCAAAAGTTCCAAGTGGATGCATATACTAGGAGTGGTTAGGGGCCTGACCTGACTGCAGTGTGTGTGCATAAATTGAATCCGATGCTGGGGCCACGAAATCTATGTTAAACTGGTAGATAAGAGAATCATTGGTGTTAATAGAGGTGGGACATTATGAAGATGGTTTAAAGAAAAAAAAATTTAGGATGATTTTATTGAGCAATAACAGGTTTCTTATAGTTGGAGAGGCCAGGTAATAGGTTATCTGCTGCTTGATTCTAGATGGGACTGGCTAGTAGTATAGAACCATGGTAAGAGGCATTTTATAGGGAAGAAAAAGTCAACACAGTCTGGTGACTAATTGAGTATAGATGTTTGAAGCAAGGGAATGGGAGCTAGGCTTGGCTCTACATGCATGGACCGCAAATGAAACACAAAGTGCTAGTGTTGATTTTGGGTAGAGCTTATGTTCTCTGGTCTGGCTACTGCCTCGCCTCTTTTTTGTGTATTCAGGTGATTTAAACATTTATGTTTTCTACCTGATTTCTGAGAAAACTTGAGTTTGCAAACCCTGCAACAGTGGGATTCCCAGTCCAAATGACTGGAATATTGGTAGATTCAATAGAGATTGAAAAGTAACTCATATAATGTGTTAAGTTCAGTATTACACAGGTTCAGGTTAAAATGACAGTGTCTTGGAAAAGGACTATGCTGCTTGAAAATTAGGATGGCTGAATGTAAGAGGACATGTGAAGAAATGCAAAGTCAGATTTTTGGTATGATTAAAGGGATATATATTCATATTTGAGAATTATCAGTGTTGAGATAATGGCTAGATCTATGAGATTTGAGTCATTCATTCATTCAGCAATAGCCTATTCAGTGTTAGGAGCCAGGCCTGGAGGTGCTGAGGGTATAGTGTAAACAAGGCAGGTAAGCTTTCTGCTCTTATAAACATCACCTTCTACTGGCGCACTATACTTTTTCCCAGAAATAATAGAAAAGAAAATAATTAAGTGGCTGTGACTTGAGATTTGAAAAGCATTATCAGATTAGGTAGTTGAAAAGTTTCATGTGATTTTTAAAGATAAAACAGGGTGAAGTTAAGCTTAGCAAGACAGAAAGAGTTCTGGCACAGGAGCCCCAAAGTCCTGGGCTCTGATTTCAGCACAGCCATTGTGCTGTGGCCAAGACACAACCCCTCTTAAGTTTCACTATTGATGAAATAAGCAAGTTGGTCTAGATAGATCTGTGTTTTTCAAACTACGTGTCGTGATCCACTGAAATCAATTTACAGGCTCATGATCTACTATTTGTTATTTAAAGAAAAATGAAATAGAAGAGAGTAGTAAATATTAACATAGAATATTGTCTTGTGAAGCTTTTTTGTTTTGGGGCATCTGTGTCGCACATGGGGCTGTGTGTCCTGAGTTGTAATATAAAATATGTTTGTTAGTATGGCTTGATGCTATCAGAACAGTTAGAGAACATTGGCCTCTATGATCTAATTCAAATCCTTGGCTATAAGATTTGGTACTTATAGAAGCAGTCCAAGTTTAAGAATATATTTAAAATTTCTTTAACCCTCTAAAACCACAATTTTGTAATACACAAATGGGGGATTATATATGGATTTTTGAGAAATGGGGAGATTGGATGGGAAAAACTAAATTTAAAATTGTATTCATTTTGCAGAGGTATATTAATGAGAAGTAGCTCAGTGAAGTTCTCATAATAAGAGAGCTGTACAGAAGGACTACATAGATTTTGAAAATATTATTTGTGAGTTACTTGGTAGATATGTGAGCTTAGATGATTTCTGAATATGGTAATGCTGTATGTACCTTATAACGGATTAGGAGAAAATGCTTCTTTTGATCCCAAACTTTTTAGAGACTCTAGGATATCATACAAATTAAGGCATTATTATTATTAATTTACCTTTTATAAATGATTGTGTGTGTGCCCTAATTTTTTACTTTTAAAAGAGTGATGAAAAATATGTTTTATTACTTCCATTTATTTATTTTTGCAAATGTGAACTAGCCTGATTGAGTGGAAAAGTAGAAATATTTACAAAATGAATCCGACTCTTATTTCACCTCTTATGAATGACTTAACATATTTTTAAGGTACGTGATTGTGGAATGTGAAGATCAAGACACTCAGCAAAGAGACCCGAAGACCCATGAGATGTACTTGAATGTAATGAGACGATTTAGCCAAGCATTGTTGAAGGTAACCATTTCGTATGGTGGTTGGCAAAAACACCAGGCATGGGCCAGATCTGGTCTGTTGCATGTTTTGTTATGTCCCATGAGCTAAGAGTGGTTTTTATGTTTTAAATGGTTAAAAAAAAAAAAAAGAAGAAGAAGAATATCTTGTGACATATGAAAGTTATATGAAAGTCAAATATCAGTATTCCTACATAAAATTTTATATTCATTTGTTTTCATATATTTATGGCCACTTATGTACTGCGGTAGTGGTTGAATAATTGAAATGGAAACTGCATGGCCAACAAGACCTAAAGTATTTGTTCCTTGGCCCTTTATAGGAAGTTTGTTGACCTCTTATTTAATGAAATAAACCTATATATGGAACAAATTCCAAAGATTTGCTCTTTTATTTCTTCCCTCTCATTTGTTATCAAGACTAGGTACATTTTCAGAAATCTGACAATGCTCATATTGCAGGTACTTACTACGTAACATATTTTGCTTCTTAAACAGTTTTTAGAATCTATGTAAAACCATTTTTTCCTCTTTGGTGTTGTGATTCTTAAAGTGCTGTGGCACAGTTCAGCCAGCAGAGGGTGCATGGGTAGTGATGACCCTCACAGCACTGATCTGTGATTTGCTACAGAAATAATTAACTTCATAGCATCTTTTATCTGCAATTGCAGATAAACATGTTTCATGTTTTTACTACTTTAAATCTCATTTTATTGAAATCTTGGAGACTAAACTTTTCTATAGTTCTCAGAGCTCAGAGTTTCTCTGCATTCACCTATTGGCAGATAAAGTAGTTGGTTTTCTCTTCTAACTTCAATTCTGCATTTACAGTTTTTGTTATACTGTGAAGAAATTTTATTTTCTCTGAGCTTAAATTTCCTCACCTTTGAAATGAGGATAATAACAGTTGCCTAGCCACCCTTATCAGTGTAATTGGGAAGATTAAGTGAAAAAATGTATTTTATAATATTTTATGAACTGGGAATTCACTGCATAAGACTTTATGGCATTTAATTTTTATGACTTATATTTTACTAAGCAAGCATGCATTATGGTACTATTTGAGAATGCTTTTCTTTTTTTTTTCCAGTAGATTTTTTAGTCCTTGAAGATGATATTGTTTCTGCCATAGGCCTAGTGCATTTCTGAAGACATCACAGGCTTCCAGATATTTATTGAGTGAATGACTGAATGCATTTTGGGTGAACAAATTCTCTTCTCACATGGTTGTATGTGAAAAAAAGTGCTGTTTTTGATAGATCAGTATTTGCTGAAGGCTCAGATAGTTTTCAACTGTGGAAGAGTTGGCAGTGTTTAAATAAGCCAGCAGCTTTCTCATTATCTCTGAATCAAGATAATTAATCTTTTTCAATTTCACTTTGTACTGAAGTTTGTAAGCTATTAGAAGAATAAATAAAGATCACCCATGCTATTAAAGAAACCCTGATCATTATGCTACACAGAACTAATTTTCCTTTCCTTTGAATCCCTTCAGGGTGATAAGTCTGTCAGAGTTATGCGTTCTTTGCTGGCTGCACAGCAGACGTTTGTAGATCGGTTGGTGCATCTAATGAAGGCAGTGCAGCGTGAAAGCGGAAATCGTAAGAAAAAGGTAAACCTATGGGCTTTGCTTTTTGTTTATTACTAATGATGTTTCAGTATCATAAAATACTGAATTTTGGTACTGTCTCTCTGGGTTGATATATTTTATGAAATTCTTATGTAATTATAGCAGTAGGAAGACTTACAAGCACTGATTACATACAGGATCCTGTTTTATGAATTTGTGTATGTACATATATGTATATTGATTTAATCCTCACAACAACTCTGTAAGTTAGATGCTATTATATAAATTATAAAAAAAAAAAGTGGGAAAGAGGTTAAGTAATGTTTTGAAAATTCTTTATTTAAATTCAGTTTAGTGAACATATACTGTATTATTAGTTTCAGAGGTAGAATTTAGTAATTCACCAGCTGCATGTAACACCCAATGCTTATTACATCAGGTGCCCTCCTTAATGCCAATCACCCAGTTACTCTATCCCTTGACCCACCTTCTCTCCAGCAACCCTCAGTTTGTTTCCTAGAGTTCAGAGTCTTTTATGGTTTGCCTCGCTCTCTATTTCCATCTTATTTTTCCTTCCCTTCCCTGTGTTCGTCTGTTTTGATTCTTAAATTCCACATGTGAGTGAAATCATACAGTATTTGTCTTTCTCTGAATGACTTATTTTGCTGAGCCTAATAACCTCTAGTTTCATCCATGTTGCAGATGGCAAGATTTCATTCTTTTTGATGACTTAATGTGTGTGTGTGTGTGTGTGTGTGTGTGTACACACATATACCATATCTTCTTTATCCATTCATCTGTTGATGGACATCTGGCTCTTTCCATATTTTGGCTATTGTGGACATTGCTGCTATAAACGTTGGGATGCTTGTGCACCTCTGAATCACTATATTTGTATCCTTTAGATAAATACCTAGTAGGGCAGTCATTGGGTTATAAGGTAGTTCTACTTTTAAGGTTTTGAGGAACTTCCATACTGTTTTCCAGAGTGGCTGCACCATTTTGCATTCTCACCAACAGTGTATGAGGGTTCGAGGGTTTAAGTAATTTGTTCAGTGTCCTCAGCTAGAAAGTATTACAGTTGAGATTTGGTCCCAGGCATTCTAAATCCGTATTATTAATCTATAATGCTTTATTGGGTCTCATTTTAAAATTTTAGCGTCTTAGTATATAATGTGTTTGATGTGGAAAGACCTCTGCAGATCATGGAGACTGGAACTACTCTGAGAGAATAAAGGTCCAATGTGACTTGCCCAGGGTGGCACAATTAATTGTTAGTAACAGCACTGGTTTTGCTTCTGTTCTAATGGCGAGGACATGGATCTTTCTCTCAAATAAGGCTTCTGCTTGCCGAGTATCTGTTCTTCATATGTCATTCTCCCTCATCATTAGCCCAAATGGTATAAAGAATTCACTTGATACCTTCTCTTTAACTAATCCCGCCATAGGCAGATCTTTCTTGGTGACCTTTGTGAAAGAGCACAACACATTTTACTGTTATCCAGACTTGTGAGAGGAAAGTGGAGAGAAAAAAAAGTGAAAAATGGAGTCAGGAGCTCAAAGGCAAGGGATCAGGTCTAAAGAGAAATACTACTAGATGAATGTGCAAAAAATAATGTTCACAAAGTTAAGAAGGAGAAAATAGGCTGAAGAGAAACACATTTTTATTGAGATGACTTTTCTTGTCATTGCTGTGAAAAAAATCAGAAACCATGGTTAAATAACTAAATCCCTATTGCTATTCATTCTGGAGCCCCTCTCCCCATTAGGTGCCTATGTGAGGAAGCAGAGTGATCCCACACACCCACCAGCAGCAGTGCGGTCCCCACAACTGTCAGTGTGGGCACGTGTTTAAACCAGTTTGTGTTAGTGTGGCATGCTCTTCTATTTGTCACTCACATGAATCTGGCTGCACCTCAGTTTTGGCTGTATACCCATTTAAGGTATCACTTAAAGCTTCCCAAAATAAATTTTGTTTCTGCCACACATCCTGTTTTAAACCAGACAGTCCTAAATATAGTCTTAATCTTTGGGCTAAAGATCTTTTCAGACTTGTTTTTTTTTTTAAATGATGTGTTAAAGGACAATTTTGTTAATGTAGATTTACTAGAAACAAGCCCTGGCACCATGCAGAAATGCCAAGATGGCTGTCTACTACTATTATTTGTGTTATTACTAGTAATGATGAATTCACTACTGCTAAGAATTTGAAATTACATGTAGCACTTTTCCATCCCCCCATTTCCATAATGAGTTTGGGAGAAATATGTCATGCTGAATGCAGCAGCATTAGATACATAGGAACGTTATCTGTGAGTTATTAGTAACATGGGTAAAACAAATGATAAAGTTTTTGCAGTATTGTTTTTCTTTGTTGATCTCTAGTTTAGAAGAATTCTGTTGAAAGAGGTCTCTGAGTCTAGATATTGGAGTTAAATAAAAATGCATTTCCGTCAGTACTTTCTAACAATTTAATTATGGTACCTAGGTGGCTCAGTAAGTTAAGTGTCTGCCTTTGGCTCAGATTATGATCTCAGGGTCTTGGGATCGAGTCCTGCATTGGGCTCTCTGCTCAGCAGGGAGCCTGCTTCCCTCTCTCTCTCTCTGCCTGCCTCTCTACTTGTGATTTCTCTCTGTCAAATAAATAAATAAAATCTTTAAAAAAAAAATTCTGTTCTTAACAGAGCTTTTGAGGAGACATTAAATGGAATAAGTTAGTGAAATATAGAATAGATACTGTTGTATACTATGGAGAAAAATAAAGCAGAAACAGGAAGCAGGAAGTGCTGGGTTTGGGTAGTAAGGTAGTGTTTTACCTCTCAGTAGCGTGGTCAGGAAGGCCTCACTGGGAAGTTGACATTTGGACAAAGACCTGAAGTAGGTGAGGGAACAAGCCATGGGCATATCTAGAGAAGACTATTCCAGCCAGAAGAATAGCAAGGACAGAAGCCTGATGTGAGAGCGTATGTGTGTTGTGTGCATGACATATTTGTGAACTAGAGGAAGCCCAGTGTATGTGGAGTGGAGGAAGGATGGGCAGGGTGAGAAGTAGGAGAAGAGGACTGAGGACAGAGATAAGAGGGAATTGGAGAATATATCCTTGTAAGCCATCACGAGGACTTTACCTTAAACATTGAGTTCACATAGAAGCTTTGGGGGTTTTGGAAGAAGAGAGTTGACATGACCAGACTTTGGTTTTAGCAGCAAAAAACCCGACTCTAGTTGTTTTTGATAAGAGATTGTAAGAGGCAAAGTTGAAGAAGAGCTGTCAGGAGGCTACTGCAGTGGTCAAGCTGAGAAGTGAGGGCAGCTTGGAGCCCAGGGCTTAGAGCAGTGGACGTGGTAAGAAGTGGCTGGATTTCTCACCTTTCTTTGATCTGTTTTCTGGTTATTTTATTGTTTATTAGTACAACAATTAGAAATTGGTCATAATAGGATAACTTGAAATTCAGGTTAATCGACGTTACTTCTTATTTGTATATCTGATCATACATTGGGTTAGGGAATAGATTTACTGATTTTTTTAAGGGCTTTGTAGAAGTTTGTACCGGTTTTCAGTTGACCTTAACTTGGACTTTCTGCAATTCAGAGGAAGAATTGGAATATTACTGGAGGTGAAGAATCTTTCTGTCTTAGTAGTCCCGGGAGCATATTTCTGAACTTCCACCTTACTGATTGCAGAGTTTGCTCCTGTGACACTGCATCCTCTCAGTAGCTTTATAGTTGAAATGCTTTATGTTGCTAGGATCTGCAGGTCAGGTTTTCCCCTTTAAAGAACAAACACACCTGTTAAAAGAATGCAAGACTCTTGAAGCTTTCAAGTGGATTGTTCTTTTGAAATTGACTGGAAGGACTTGATCTATGCAGTATAGATGCTGCTACATGACAAAGCCATGTGACTTGAAATTTTCAGTTTCTGAATTCTTGACTCAGTGGCAGTATGCATGTGAGCTGAAGAAAATAAATGATGATATTCTTAGGAAAAGTTGATCAGACAGATCCAATGAACAGTAAAATGTAGGGTTCAAGTTCCTCCAAGTGAATTGTTTACTTTTTAAACCTGAAATATGCCCTGGAGCAACATACTGAAATTTTTGCTTAATATTTCATCATATAAAATTAAGCTTCAAATGAAACGAGTTTCTCTTTGTGGCTTCACACATCCTTTGAAAACAGAAATGGAGTTTTAAAATCTGGCATGAGTGTATTCCTTATTCTCAGTTGCAGCAAGAGAAATGTATTGCCTAACCTTGTGTAAATCTGGTTCTTCACAGTCAAGTCGCTCCTCTTGAAGTGGGCCACTGCTCTCTCTCGTCATGCAGATTCCGAGTGTGAGTGCTTGTCTCTTAGGGGTGCACTGTCTGCTTTGTGTTACTTTTATGGTGCTTTGGAGACATTTTAAGTTAATAGGAGTAGTCTTTATGTCTTTATCATGTGTTTATAAACTCCTTTTTCATTTTAATGTAATCAGTTCTTTCTGATTTGTTCTCTTAGAATGAGAGACTACAGGCATTGCTTGGAGACAATGAAAAGATGAACTTGTCAGATGTGGAACTTATCCCATTGCCATTAGAACCTCAGGTGAAAATTAGAGGAATAATCCCAGAAACAGCTACACTATTTAAGGTAATTGTGGATCTCTAATGTATATGATTGGAACCTAATTCTGTAAAGCAAAAACAGAGGTACTCCCTTCCAAAATGATTACAGTGCAGATAGTATCTATAATTTTGTTTGATATAGTAGTGCTAGATAAAAAATTACCGTTTTCTAATCATTGTGTTTTGATTTCCCTGTAGATACTTTTATATGAAATGTGTCAAATATTTTTTTTATCTGTGGGTTGTTTTTAATCTTTAATTCTTTGAATGTTTTATTAGACCCACACCTACTTTTTCAATGTAAGCTTTTAACAAAAATTTTTTACTTGCAAAACTTGTATTACCTATTCTGTTCATAAGTTCATATGGTTATAGTCTTGGTTAGCCTTTTCACATTTCTTGCTCTGATATTTATTACTGTGACTTAAATTTTTTTCTTGTGCTTTCAAGTAGTAATTCTCTTTAGTTCTTGATAGCATGCCAGACTTTTTTTGGTTGGCCACAGCTTGGATATTTAGAAAAACCTGATGGTAGCCACTCTCTCCAGTTGGGCCAAAGTACTTGGTGGGCATCATTATCTGTGAAGCATCGTTTTCTGTTGGGCATCATAAAGAAAGGTCTCTGAGACATGGTGTTTTACGTTTTGTGATTCTAGTAGGGGAAGGGCATATGTTGCACTGTAATACTACTTTGTACCAGAAATGAAAGAGCTCATAGGACAACTACTTACACTTTTTAATAAAAAGGGATGTGACTATAGTAAGAAGTAGTTTGGATTTTTTTTCAAGGGTGTGTTTAAAGGCAACCTGTGGCATCCCAGATCACACAACTGAAACATAAGTTTTTAAAGTAACACTGAACCTTTCTGCATGTTATAGACTCTGATAGTTTCTATTCTTTTAAGAATTATTCTGGTGTATTACATTTTAAATATAACTTGCAACTTGTTTACTTGGTTTTAAAACTCATTCATAGATTATAACCTGCAATTTGAAAAGCACTGGAGCAGGAGATAAAACGCAAATATTTCTTAGCTTGTGCTTAAAACCCACCAGAAGCTGAGATTTTAAAAGGTACACACAGACATGTAACAACTGGTATACATGTGTACAACTGGTATTCCTTTGGGCTGGAAGTCTCAAACAAGACCATCTTCTAATATTCTCATTCCCTGAAGACTAATCAAGAGCAGTATATCAAAAAGGTAGTTTTATACCATTTTTTGGAAACAAGATGGGAAAAAATATTTAAGACAGAATAGGAGTTGTAAGAGTGTGGTATAGGAGTGTACATCTGCCACTATTGTTAGGTGGATTCTGGACCCATTTTCTTCTTAAATATGTAGTATTATAATTACGTCTTAAATGCACAAAGTGGATGGTCAGTAAGCTATCATGAGACATATTTTTGATCCTGATTGCCAGTCTTTTTGTTTGTTTTTCATACAATCCTTAAAGTATGTAAGCATTCTTAAAAATTCTGGGTTAGAGTTTAGGATTAATGGTTCCAGGTCATTTACTACATAACTCTTGTCATAGTAATTCTTAATCATTTTGGGGTCACAAATGCTTTTGAGGTAATTTACAAAATACATTTTTTGCTTGAGGTGATAAAAGGATACTCTAAATTGAAGATAATTTAAAATTCAGAGTTTTAATTCAAAAGAGGTTGTAAGTTCTGAACATAAATTCACTGAAGCATTTTTTTGACACCTTTACCCCACCATTTTATAGGAAAGTTTTAAAGCATACAGCAAAGAGTAAAGAATTACATGGTGAACAACTAGATAGATACCTATTGTTTTGACTTTTCTTAACATTTTACTGTATTTGCTCTGTCACATGTCTTAGGAACTGTGCAAAGGAAAAGTTATCTTTATTTTACAAGTGAGGAGACAGGTTAAAGAACACGTGAGAGGTCACCCAGCTAGTATCTGGTGGAACTTGAATTTCTGTCACTGACCCTAGAGCTCTTGTTCTTTAAGCCATGTAATCTTCTGTCTGGTAGCTCCCTGATTGTTTTCTCCAAAGTATCTGATTACATCTTGTTGCCAGCCCATCTGGTTTCTTTAGGTTCTGGTAACTTACTTGTTTACCTTACAGGTCACCATTTCCTCCTGTGTATAGTAAATCCTTGTGCATTGATTTATATCCAAATTTGAAAACAATATTTTTATTTCCAGAGTGCTCTTATGCCTGCACAGTTATTCTTTAAGACGGAAGATGGAGGCAAATACCCAGTTATATTTAAGCATGGGGATGATTTACGGCAAGATCAACTTATTCTTCAAATCATTTCACTCATGGACAAGGTGACTATATAACCTTATGTTGGCAGGAAACATTTTTTAATTTTGGAAAACTGTGGTTTAGTGTATACACTGTGTATGGACTCAGAAGTATTTTTAACATTCAGTTACAATCCTAGGAAGCTCAGCAGTTTCTACTTGACCTTGACCAAGTGTAGTTGTTTTTGTACACTGCAGAGTGACTCTTATGATGAGTATTAAATGAAACTGCATGCATTTCTTTTTATTAAAACTTTCTTCTCAGCTAAGTTCTTTTGATGTCATGTTTAGTAATTCCCTTTCTCTTGCTAGATATTTTTGTTCTTTATTTTTTTCTTTTTATTCTTTAAATTGCATCCCTGCCCGTCTTTAAATCCTTGCCCTCATTTTCCTTTTTGTGAGTTCTGTATAAGTACCGCGCGCTAACCGATTGCACTACTGGAGCATGCTTTTTGTGAGTTCTGAAATACTTAGTGACTAGAGAGAACTGCTTAAATGAGTTGGAGGAAACCTACTGTTCATTGAAATCTATCAGCAGTGATTTAGAATAAGATAAAAAAATTTGGCATACCATCAAGTAAGTACTTAATAAGTTTATTTCAATGATCTAAGTAAAATTAACTGATGAATTTAGTTAAATTTCAATTTAGATTTATTGCCTAAATCTCTTACGTTAAGCTATTACAATACTTGCCTACAAAACTTTTTAGAACAGTCTTTATATTTGGTTAACATATTTTATCTTTTCATCAAAAGCTGCTACGGAAAGAAAATCTGGATTTGAAGTTAACACCCTACAAGGTATTAGCCACCAGTACAAAACATGGTAAGTTTACGTTACACCATGGTTTTTTATTTCAACATCCAACGAGGCTGCTTTTCCTCTTTTAATTGAAAGTGAAGAACATTAGAGATTGAATTAATTTGTAGCACTGAAGACTGATTGTGCCTCTTCTTTTCTCCCTTGCTTCCTCTTAAAAACATTAAACAGCGTATCTGTAAGGAAAAATTAACACCTTTTGTACTGTATTTATTTGCCTTCAAAGCCACTTAGAGTTCACAGTAGTTTCTTACATAGTAATTTTTGTCCTGAATCATCATTTGAGAGTTACTATGATGCAAAGTGGCTTTGTATTGTGCTCTGCTTAAAAAAGCCACTCAGCAGGGATGCCTGGGTGGCTCAGTTGGTTAAGCAGTTGCCTTCGGCTCAGGTCATGATCCCAGGGTTCTGGGATCGAGTCCCGCATCGGGCTCCTTGCTCGGCAGGGAGCCTGCTTCTCCCTCTGCCTCTGCCTGCCTCTCTGTCTACCTGTGCTCACTCACTCTCTCTCCCTCTGTCTCTGACAAATAAATAAATAAAATCTTTAAAAAAAAAAAAAAAAGCCACTCAGCAAATGATGATGCCTTACTAACTAATTTTTTTTTAATATAGATTTATGGCATCTAAGTCTTTCTAGGATGGAATAACCTCTGGAACTTTGATAGATGATACCTTAGGAATGCTTACCTAAAACCCATTGTAAATTCCCTAGTCTTGTTCCTCTCAGAGCTTCCACCTTAGGTAACTGGGAACAACAAAAGTATCTGTTTTAGTTTTCCTGGTCTTCCCGGGGCCACCCTCAAATCTTTTTGGTGGGATAATTCCTCTTCTCATTTTTCTCTCAGAATGATCTTGTTGGGTGTCTGGGTGGCTGAGTGGTTAAGCATCTACCTTTGGCTCAGGTCATGATCATGGAGTTCCAGGATCGAATCCCACATCGGGCTCCCTGCTCAGTAGGGAGTCTGCTTCTCCTGCTGACCTCTCTCCCTCTCATTTTTTCTCTCTCTCTCAAATAAATTTTGAAAAAATTAAAAAAATATAATAATCTTGTTTAAAGTGTACTTATATTCTTTGACTATCCTGCATAAATTGATTTATTTACTTCCTTTGGCTCTTTGGACAAACACAAAAGCCTTAGCTTGGTTCACAAGTTCTGGCTTGCTGTGACATGCTCATGTGCCCGTTTCTCAAGCCTCTCTTTTGGCCAGTCTCCCCCTTGCTTCCCAGGCGTTAGCCACACGGGCCACCTTCCATTTTCTCAAACACACCATGCTCTTTTCAGGCTACGGTTTTCATGTATGATTTGGTCATCATCTTTAGCATCCATTCCTCCACAGCTTTACCTATTAACTTTCATTATCCTTCAAAACATGGCCCAAATGTCTGATGCCCTCTGATCTCTGTGGTGGTTTATGTCTCCCTATACTTTTCTCTTTCATAGAACCCTCTTCTTCCTAGTATTTATCCCAGTAACACTTGCAGGCTGATACAGTCTGTAAAGGCAGGGTCAAAGCTATGCTTTTTATGTGGCCAAGTATTTACTACATGGGAGAAAGACAATAAATATCTTTCAAGTGAATTAATGCAGACTATTCCCTGTTTGTAATTCAGCAATGAATGAGACTTTCCTTACTCTAAAGGAGTATACAGTAGTTTCCTTCATTCAACTTTGATATTTTCATAGATTTGTTGTTTTATACTACTGTTGTGGTCTCTAGACTTACTACACTTACCTTTTCTCCTTCTTGTTCTCCCATGTAATGTCCTCTTCTCTTTCTTTTTGGTACTATAAGGGTTTTATACTTTCTTCTTCTATCATTTCTAGGAAATGTTAGAAAATGGAATATTAGATTAAAAAAGCCAAACTACATAATTCAGTTTTAGGCTTAGGCAATTGATATTACATAACTTAAGATTTCTTAAAGTGATTTTAAATTAGGAATATTTTTAATTGGTGTATGTTACAAAAGTACAGAAAGAAGAAATTTTTGTGCCCAATTTAGGAAGCTTAGCTATTATTTTCTCTTCCTTGTATACAGTAATGGAAACTGTCCTGGAGAAACATACAGATAAATCAGCTTTATTGAAATAAAAGTTTTCTTACAGTTCCTGTGACTTAAATGCCAGTCTAAGTATATTGTTTAGAGACCTCTTTAAGTTGTTCAGGTATGTAGTGTATGCATTTGAAAATGAGGGTTATTCTTAGTAGAACCATTATTTTTATTGCTTAATCAATAGTTGTGCTTAATTCAGTGCATATATTTCTGTGCAGGCTTCATGCAGTTTATCCAGTCAGTTCCTGTTGCTGAAGTTCTTGATACAGAAGGAAGCATTCAGGTACAGAACTAATTTTAAATGAGTTATATAATTCTTGAATATATTACTTTTCTAAAAATTGCAATCTTTATAAAAAATAAATACAGTTAAATGTCTCCTTTTATCACCATTTCCCCCTCACATTGTTTTCCTTTCCTTGGACGTAAACAGTGCTAACAGGTGGAAATTCTTTCTTGTTAGTACATACAGGTACTCAATTCCTTCAGTGGTGCCTGGCATGTAATAGGGAAGCAGGAATTAATTAAATTAAAAATATATTAGTTTATGGTTATATTCCAAATTAGGAAAATTCTATAATTTTTTAATCCTAATTGAACATTTGATTATTTCCAATTTTTGTTGTCATTCAGAACAGTACTACATAGTATTGCTCCTACATGGTTCGAACATTTGTTTGTAAGACCCTGACTTCAACCATAAGAGACTCTTAATCTTACAAAACAAACTGAGGGTTGCTGAGGGGAGAGGGGTTGAGTTGAGTTCTGGACATTGGGGAGGGTATGTGATATGGTGAGTGCTGTGAAATGTGTAAGCCTGACAATTCATGGACATATACCCCTGGGGCAAGTAATACATTATATGTTAATAAAAATAATTAATTAAAAAAAAATGACCCTCCAGCCTCATTGCTGTCCTTTAATGTAAGAAAAGGTAAGCAGTTTCTAGAATCATGACACGTGTGTCTTTGAAATTTTTTACACTTTAAATACACGGATTACTTCTTATCACATCTCAATAGTTTATTTTGGTTGTTTTTTAAATACGATTTTTCTTTTTTCCAGTGGGAAAAAAGTATGTAATTTGCACAGAAAACCCAATATACCTGAGATGAAAGATAATATGAGAAGGACTTGACAGGATATTTGCTACAGTGTGTTTTTGTCTTTCTTAGTTTAACATGTCACAGTAATTCAGTATGGAGTTTAGATTTGCAGAAAAGCATTACTCTGATTTCTTGGCAAAGCAAGTAGTTATTCTGTTCTTTGGTTTAGGGAACAGTCACATGCAGTGGTTAAAAGCTCAGGCTTACTGAAGTCCTTAAGGTCTCCCAAATATATAGTAAATAGTGAAAGTTTTACTTCTTTGTTACCAATTCAGATGCCTTTTATTTATTTTTGTTGTATAACTGCCGTGGCTAGGACTCCCAGTACTATTTGAACGAGGGTGGTGAGAGTGGACATCCTTGTCTTACTCCTGACCTTAGGAAAAAGACTGTCAGTTTTTCCCCACTGAGTATGATGTGAGCTATGTTTTTTTTCACATATGGTCTTTATATGTTGAGATTTGTTCCTTCTAAACCCACATTGTTGAGGGTTTTTATCATGAATGAATGTTGTACTTTGTCAAATCTTTTTGTGTATCTTCAGAAATGATCATAGGATTTTCATCCTTTCCCTTACTGATGTGACATATCATGTTGATCAGTTTGTGAATATTGAACCACCCTTACATCCCAGGAATAAATCCACTTGATTGTGGCGCATGATTTTTCTAATGTGTGTGTGTGTGTGTGTGTGTGTGTGTGTGTGTGTGTGTGTTTAAGATTTTATTTATTTATTTGAGAGAGAGAGAGTGAGAGAGAGAGCATAGGAGGGGAGAGGGTCAGAGGGAGAAGCAGACCCCTGCAAAGCAGGGAGCCCGATGTGGGACTCGATCCCGGGACTCCAGGACCATGACCTGAGCTGGAGGCAGTTGCTTAACCAACTGAACCACCCAGGTGCCCTCTAATGTATTCTTGAATTCAGTTTGCTAATATTTTTTGAGGATTTTTGCATCTATGTTCATGAGAGATACTAGTTTCCTAGAACTGATAAATGAATTCAGTAAAGTTACAGGATGCAAAATCAATATGCAGAAATCTGTTGCATTCCTATACACTGATAATGAAGCAGCAGAAAGAGAAATTAGGAAAACAATTCCACTTAAAATTGCACCAGAAATAATAAAATAAAAGACCTAGGAATAAAAGAGTTAAAAAAGACCTGTACCCTAGAAGCTATAAAACACTGGTAAATTGAAGATGACACAAGGAATGGAAAGACAATAATCCATGTTCAGATTGAAAGAACAAATATTGTAAACATGTCTACTATCCAAGCAGTATGCACACTTAATGCAATCCCTACCAAAATACCAACAGCATTTTTCACAGAACAAGAACAAACAATTCTAAAATTTCTGTGGCACCAAAAAAGATCTTAAATAGACAAAGCAGTCTTGAAGAAGAAAAACAGAACTAGAGGTATCCTAATTCCAGACCTTAGATTATATTTTACAAAGCTGTAGTAATCAAAACAGTATGGTACTGGCACAAAAACAGACATTGATTAATAGAACAGAATAGAAACCAAAGAAATAAACCCACGATTATGTGGTCAATTAATCTTTGACAAAAGAGGCAAGAATTTGCAATGGGAAAAGTCTCTTTAACAAATGGTGTTGGGAGAACTGGACAGCTACATGCAAAAGAATGAAAATGGGCCACTCCTTACACCACATACAAAAATAAACTCAAAATGGCTTAAGGACTTAAATGTGAGACCTGAAACCATAAAAATCCTACAGGAAAGCACAGGCACTAATTTCTCTGACATCAGCTATAGCAGCATTCTTTAAGAGCCATCTCCTGAGGCAAGGGAAACAAAAGCAAAAATAAACTGTTGGGATTACATCAAAACAAAAAGCTTTTTCATAGTAACAGCTATGAAGTAACAAAACTAAGTGACAACCAGAAGATTTTTGCAAATGACATATCTGATAAAGGATTAATATCCAAAATATATAAAGAACTTACACAACTCAATACCCCCAAAATCAAACAATGCAATTAAAACATGGGAAGAAGACATGAACAGACATTTCTCCAAAGACAACATCCAAATGGCCAATAGACACATGAAAAGATGCTCAACATCATTCATCATCAGAAAAATACAAACCAAAACCACAGTGAGATACCACTGCACACCATCAGAATGACTAAAATCAGACTCAAGTAACAAGTCTTGGCAAGGAGTTAGAGAAAACAGAACCCTGGAACACTGTTGGTGAGATTGCAGAGTGGTAGAGCTATTGTGGCAGACAGTATGGAGGTTACTCAAAAAATTTAAAGTAGAACTATCCTACGATCCAGTAATCCCACTACTGGGTGTTTAACTGAAAAATGAAAACACTAAATTGAAGGGAAGGGGTATATATACACCTTTGTTTATTGCAGCTTTATTTACAGTAGCTAAATTTATGGCAGTAGCCCAAGTGTCTATCAATAGATGAATGGGTAAAAAAGAGGTGGGACACACACACACACACACCATACACAATGGAATATTATTCCACCGTAAAAAAGAATGACATCTTGCCATTTGTAACAACATAGATGGATCTAGAAAAGTATAATGGAAAAAAAAAGGTATAATGATAGGTAAAATAAGCCAGTCAGATAAAGACAAATACCATATGATATCATTCATATGTAAAACTCAAGAGACAAAACAAATGAACAAAGGAAAAAAAAGACAAAAAAAATATTCCTAACTATAGAGAACAAATAGATGGTTACTGGAGAGGAGGTAGGGTGGGGAGGAAATGGGAAAAAAAAAAAAAAAAAAAAAAAGGAAAAAAGTTTGTGCTCAAAACATGGAACTGCCTGGGGTTGGAGTTTGGCCATGCAGCTTTTCAACTGTAAACCTTGAGTGGCTTCTTAAGCCTTTGTGCAAAGAAGAGTTAATATAACCGATTTGAGGGTCTTATCATTGGAAAAGCCCACTTGCTAGGGTAGCCTTTGCCTGGTATCTGTGAACTTGGTTTCAGTGTGTTGTTCCTCTGTTCCCTAACTGATAAGAGTAGTTCAGTGTGCCTAGACTGTTTGTGATATGTGATTTATAGCAAACAACTTGCTTTCCTTCTAGAATTTCGGCAGTTGCTAGACAGAGGGTACCTATATGACCAGCTCCCAATAAAAACCTTGAATAATATCTCCAGTAGGCTTTCCTGGAGAGAAATATTGCACCCATATTACTGCCTTTTTTTTAATTGTTGAAGAAAAGTAATAAATATGATCAGTGTATCCCCTCACAGAAGAGAGTCAGGAGGCTTACACGTGGGTTTCTCCAGACTTTGCATGTGTACTTGTCCTGTGATGGATCTACTGTGTGTGCTAAATGTCAGTTGTGGTACCAACCATATGTTGAGTCTGTGACTCCATGTAACACATGTAGGAGGCCTTGAACCCCTAACATACCCTTCAGGTCTCAGTTTCTTCATCTGTAAAATTTGGGTTATAATTAATAGTACCTACCTCTAGGATTGTTTTGAAGATGATGTGAAGTATAGGTAGATCTTTAATATAGTTTCTAACTGAAGTAATTGTTTAACAAAATTGTCAGTTATTATGTTGCCTTGTGCAATTATTATTTAATAAAATAAGGCCAGTGGTAGTTTGCATATTGATTCTTGGTTTTCATATCTGATCTCTGTAAATAGTTTTGCCAAGTCATGGGTTATTCTCATGTTCAACTTCAGTAGATAATTAAAAGCTATTTTCCAAAATGGTTGTTTTTGGAAAAAAATGTTCCATTTCTCGTTGCTATACATCTTTGCCTAATCTTGGTATTGTTAAACTTTTATTATTTTTTTTAATTTGTAAATTTTTTTGTATTGTCAGACTTCTGAATTTTAGTATTTTATTTTTGTTTTCATTTGCATTTCCCTAATTACTCACAAGGTTGAGCACTTAATATATATATGTATAGGTCATTTATTTCTTCTGTGACATGCTTATTTACATCTTTTGTTCATTTTACTGTTCAGTTATTTGTGTTTTTATTGATGTATAGGAATTCTTTATATATTCAAAACATAGTCCTTTGTGAAAGGACTTTCAGAAAAGCTGAAACATAGGATAAATTTTTTTTAGCAGTATGTTACTTGTATTTTTGAATAATATATACTGTTTTTCTTCAACATTTAATAAGTAAGGGAATAGTTCCAGTTGGTAGTCAGAAACAAAGCAAAACACTGTTTTCCACATTGATTCCAGACTCTTTCGACACTCTAGTGCAGTGTCGAAATTCTTTTGTTCAGTTCACATCTCTCTTATATTTATCTTTCCATTAATTTTCTGTAAGAATTAGCACTTGCATTCTAATTAATTTACAAATTAGCACTTGCATTCTAATTAATTAACAAATTTGGGTATAATTTTACTGAGCTTTTTTTATTGGCATATAGTTGACATTAACAATATCATCTTGCTTTGAGGTGTACAGCACAGTGATTAGCAATATATAATTATGAAATGGTCACCATGTGACTAATCACCATCTGTCACCAAGTTATTAACAATATTATTGACCATATTTCCTGTGATATACTTTACATCCCCTTATTTGTTTTAAAACTGGAGGTTTTTTAATGCTAACAGAAGTTATACTTAAAAGATAATTTTAATAACTCATGTTCATTTTAAGGGGAATATATGGTACCAGAAAACCCTCATTTTTTACATTCGGAAGAAAGGTAAAAGAAAATGATAAATTGACTATAAAGAAATAGCAGTAAATTTATTTAATTTTATGTAATGTTTTCCCTAAGATATGAAAGTAGCAGCATACTTTTTTTTTATCTTAACTGTCTGTAAGCATATTAATAAGACTTATTCTTGGAGTATACTTTTTAAAGTCCACATTTTATAATTACTGACTAAGCTTTAGATTACACATTTAGTCATTTCTTATAATTTCAAAATGTCTGATTTGCTTAAGGATTATACTGAATTTGTAAACATGTAAATTTTATCTTTTCAGAACTTCTTTAGAAAGTATGCACCAAGTGAGAATGGGCCAAATGGCATTAGTGCTGAAGTTATGGACACATATGTTAAAAGCTGTGGTAAGTTTTTCAAACTCTGCTTTCCATTGGTACGGTGGAGTCAAGGAAGTAGGCTATCCCAATGTTGCCGTTTTCATACACATTTACATTTAGCACTTTGTAGGATTTTATCTTAGTCCTTGTGGGCTGCTATAACAAAATACCAGAGGTTGGCTTATAGGCTGGAAGTCCAGGATAGGGTATACCAGCATGGTCAGGAGAGGGCCTTTTTGGGATGGAAGACTTTTTGTTGTATTTTCATCTGGCAGAATGGGATAGGGAGCTCTGTGGGCTCTCGTTTTTGAGTTTTTAGGATGGTCAGCACCTCCTAATACCATCACACGAGGCATTAGGATTTCATTGTGTGAATTTTGGGAGGATGTAGACATTTCGATCATGGCAGATTAAAATTCTCTATAAGAAGATGATTAAAAGATACAAAATCCTGATAAAAGAAGTCATTAATGTTTTGACATAATAGTAGTAACAAGGTGTAAAGTCTATTTAGTCTTTAATGGGTTAACTGTGCTAAAATTACAAGTTATCTCTTCCTGGAAGCTGTTAATTTTCCCCTAGATTTTCCCTGTGTTTGCTTAACTGCAGTTAGTAGACTGTGGGAAAAATCTCAGCAATAATTATGGTTTAGATAAATCTCAAGAGCTGTGTTAGAAGGATGCCTCTCAAGATATTTTATTTTATGGTGCCTTCCTGGAAATAAGTAAGTGGTAGAATGCCATAGAGATTAATTCATATGTTTTGATCATTTATGCCTACCTATCCTCATGAAGTTTATATTCTAGAGGATTTTTTCAAGATTTTCTGAAGAGTTTTTTTTGTTTTTTGTTTGTTTTTAGTAACTGGATTGTTTAAGGGAGGGTTAATAAAGGAGTTGATACTAGATTTGAGCCCTGGACGGGATATGGTATATAATAAGTCATTCTTATTTTATTAAAATTTTATGGTTATGTTCCTGTTTATACCTATCCTTAAGTTAGGGGGAAGCAAGTAAGGGGTTTACTAGACATGCAACAATTACATTTAAATTTTCATGTCATTTTATGTCTTGTAAACTGCTTCTTATACATGGCATTTTAAAAATATTTTTCACAATGTTCCTGTGAAGTAGTACTCTAGATTATTTTAGACAACATAATTTCTCCCCAAATTTATACTTGATGTTGTAGGTTTGGCTTAGAAGTATAAAGAAAATGTAATATTCCTGGGAACTTTAGAAGCACCAAAATAAAATATGTATGTATATTAAAATCCTTTACGGTTTTGATCTTACTTTTACTGAAGGAATATAACATGTTACATGTAACTGTGTTTACCCGTAAAAATGACCACATATAGTATAGATTTAAGAACTAAAAAAAATCAAAACATTCCAGAGAAAATGTATTCTTTCTTTTTTATTTACCTTTGCTCTCCCACTCTGGATTTTTCTTATCTTTCTCTCCTACCTTCCCTGCTTTCATTCTTTTCTTTACTTTTCCTCTTTCTTTTCTTTCCTGTTTTTTCAGACCTTCAGTTCTGTTTTCTGTTTTCTGAAAAAATTACATATTATTTAAAGACAGGCTGGACATCTAAGATTACTCACATGACAGATCATACTGTCTTTTATAACAAGGCTTGCCAATCAGATCTCCTGTACATGGCCTCTCTGTGGCTTGGGCTTCTCAGAACTGGGTTCCAAGAGGAACTCTAAGAGACAGGAAGTAGAAATTGTTGGTTTCTGAAGGCCTGGACTGAAAAGTCACAGAGCCTGCCTGGACCCAAAGGGAGGGGCTGTAGTTCCTACCTTGAATGAAAAGTATGTTAAAGAATATGTGGCTTGGGGCGCCTGGGTGGCTCAGTGGGTTGAAGCCTCTGCCTTTGGCTCAGGTCATGATCCCAGGGTCCTGGGATCGAGCCCCATGTCTGGCTCTCTGCTTGGTGGGGAGCCTGCTTCCTTTCCTCTCTCTCTGCCTCCCTCTCTGCCTGCTTGTGATCTCTGTCTGTCAAATGAATAAATAAAATCTTTAAAAAAAAAAAAAAAAAAGAATGTGTGTCTCTCTTTTTTTTTTTTTTTGAAAGATTTTATTTATTTATTTAGTTGGCAGAGAACAAGCAGGCAGAGAGGCAGGCAGAGGGGGAGTGGTAAGGAGGCTTCCTGCTGAGCAGAGAGCCTGATGCAGGGCTCGACCCCAGGACCCTGAGACCATGACCTGAGCCAAAGGCAGAGGCTTTAACCCACTGAGCCATCCAGGTGCCCCTCTCTCTTTATCTTTATCCAGTTCTCAGTATCTTGTTACATGAGATATTTCACATGCTTTCCAACAATTACCTTGTGTCTTCTTACTGAACTTTTAGATAGTTACTGTAAGCTTTTTTACATCATAAATCTGTTTGATAAAGAATGCTAACTTTTTCTAGTTGAAATATATATACACACATGTCATCTATAAATATTGACTAAAATTTGAAAATTTTAATAAAATTACTAGAACAGTATATTGCGGATACATGTCAGAGTGTTGTACCTTTTATATAGTGTTCTATTTTTTCCCAAGACCTAATAAAAATATGACTGGCTTTTTCATTAAAAAAAAAAAAATAGTGATTTAAATTATACCTCTTGGACACTTAAATTCAAATTGGATCTTGTTCCTCTCTTTTTTCCCTAGTGTTACACATTTATTCCTTCCCTGATAATTGATTGATGGTAGGTCTTCTCTTCATCTTATTTTGATTAGCCTTCTGTTTCATATATATCTTGCTGTGTTACAAAATCATCATTTGTGTTTCAGTGAGTTTGGTAGCATTCTGGGTTATATCAGAGGTTGAAAGTCATTACTTTAATTTTTCATTAGAGGAGTTAGTGATTAATAAGTTGTTAGCTACTTTGTACTAGAATCTGGTTATTGGACACTATCATATAGATGTATGTGTAACTTTCATTTTAGAAAGTAAAGTTTTGGGTCGTGGGCAGAGTGTAAGAAGAAAGTAATAATAGTTAGGGTGACATTTCCGGATTATGCAAGGTGTCAAGTCTATATCATGCTAGTAAATGTGAGAATGCTACTTACTCTCACACACATATCTTTACTAAGTAAAGGGAAATTATTGCTTAGTTGTCTAATATTTCTCTGTATTTTACTTTAAATCAAAGTTGTATTAAAAACTAATTTGAATACATTTCACATGGGGTCGTAATATTAATGGACAGCATCCTTTGGACAAGATTCTCTTGGACAGGTATAGTATTTCCACTGAAGTTAAAGAATAGCTTCAGTTCCTCTAAAAATCCCTTGATCTACACTGTGCCATCCTAGGTGTTCTGAATCTATTATCTGTGTCCTAAAAATTTCTGGAGATCATCCCACTCTTAATTCAAATGTCTTTTTCAGTATGTATTCTTTCTCTTAAGCATTGACAGTTTGAATTATTGGAACACTCTGAATTCACACCCCCACCATGTATATAAATGTGAAAGAGGGAAGATCATATGGTATCTCATTTGACCTAAAAAAATATCCATTGAAAACATTTATGGCCCCAGCCCACTGAGGCAGGGTATAAGGTGCTTTTCCATACATTTCCTGTTTCCACTAGAAAATAATCCAGTAATAACAACGAAATGTTATTGTGAAAGCAAATGAAGTGATAGTAGTTTATCAAAACATCTTGCCCTATCAATAGAGACAGGCAAAATTTATGGCATGTGAAGTTACGTAAAAACTTTTATTAGGTCAAAAGTACTGTTGCTGCACATATGAATCATTACTACTCTGTAGGGACAGCTAAACAATTTGAAACAAAGTAGTGGCAAAGCTAATTTATAATTAACAAAAAAGGACATTGTACCAAACAGTAGCTCAAGTGCATTGGTACATAGTGATGTATTTTTTGAAAATTGCGGTTCAGTTGTCCTTGTAAGCACATTATCAGTAGGAGTTTGTATCCTTCACAAGTATTGAGTGACAAACCAGATTTCCAAGTGGCTCACATCTTAGAGAGCTCAGTGTACTCAGTGCTTATAAGTTCTCTTTGTGAATATCAGACTCAGCATCCCTGGGTAAGTCACTTACTGGGTGTTCTGTGGGGAGCCAGTAGTCACTTGCAGAATTGCACATTTGGCAGCAGTGTTAGAGCGTGCCGCTGCTGCACGTCCAAGCCACAGACCGGCAGCTTCGGCTTCGTCTGGAAGCGTGTTCGTGTTGGTGAATCCCAGTGCTTGGCCCCTCATGTTCTGATTGGAATCTTCATTTTAATAGGATTCCCAGGGGATTCTTATGTACATTAAAGCACTAGAGAGGACTTTCCAACCTTCTCTTGTGTATAACAACCTTCTCTTGTGTATGGCCACTGCTTCTAGAAATTCTGATGCAGCAAGACTGAAGTGTGTCCTAAGCATCTGTGTTTTTATCAAGCTTCTAGGTGAGGGTGATGCTTCCAGTCTGTGTCTCATGTTTTGATAAGCTGCTCTGCAGATCAAGAGTCAGACCACTTTTTCTCACAAGCCCTCCATGTAGAAAATACTGTAGCCCAGATTCAGGCCACGTGCATGAAATATGCGGGGCACCTGGGTGGCCCAATGGGTTAAGCTTCTGCCTTTAGCTGAGGTCATGATCTCAGGGTCCTGGGATTGAGTCCCACATCGGGCTCTCTGCTCCGCAAGGAGCCTGCTTCCTTCTCTCTCTTTCTGCTTGCCTCTCTGTCCACTTGTGATCTCTTTCTGTCAAATAAATAAAATCTTAGAAAAAAAAAAAGGAAGAAAGAAAGAAATATGTGACTGGGTGTGGCTGACTTCCAGTAAACTTTATTTACAAACTATAAAAAAAGGGGTCCAACTTTGGCCATCAAGCTATATTTGCTCATCCTTTAAGTCAGTGACCCTCAAGTTCCTCAGTGGATCACTCAGTGTGTCAGTGGTTGAATTCAGCTGAAGTTCACATAACCTGTAGTGGTTTATACACACAGGTCATTATCTTTTGTAGGAATCCCAGATGTCAGCCACTGTAGTTGTTTCAGCTGCTTATAGATGTTAGGGCCAGCCAAGGTTTTTGTGATTCTCTTGGCCTTTTCCCTATGTCCTAAATGACTTTTGCCAACACAGTCATCAGGTTTGCGGTCTAGCTAGCCTGGAGAAAAAGCCTAAAAGGCCCACTCCTTGACTCAGTCTGCTTTGTCTTTGAAAACACTCATCACAGAGCTACATTTACTTAGTTCCCTGGGCATGCCTAAGTGCAGGCGAGGCTGGGAAACACATTCTGTTACCTAGGCACAGTCTCACCCCCCACATCCTGGTTTTGTGTTAAGGAAGAAGCATAGAGAGGACAGTGCATGGGCGAATGACTAGGTCCTGTCACACCGCAGGCTCTATTTTGAGAGTAACTGATTTTGTTACAGTTAAGTGAAAAGTATTAGTAGAAGCATTTTTTTGAATGATAGTATGCTTTCCTACATTCTGTACATATAGATATAGTTTCAAATACATATACTATAGAATTTTATCTGTAGAACATGCTTAGTTATTCTGAACAAATAAACTTGAGTTTAAATATCTTGGGCAGTATTACACCTATCTAAATAGCCATTTTGGGGAACATGGGCTTTATAGTGTGGAAGTGGCCTGAGCAAGAACTTTAGAATAAATTCCAGCCCAGTGACCTTGCGCAGTCTTGTTAACTTCTGGAGCCTCAGGTGTTTTCATTTGGATGGTAGTGTAGTACTTCATTGGCATCATTATAAGGGTTAGAGATAATGGATGTAATGTGCATACCTAAGTAACCTTCCATAAGTTGTAACTGTGATTAGTTAATTAATAATTAAAGATTAACCCAGTGAAATTAATTTAGTCATTTAACAGGTGGTCCAGTCTTTTTTTCTACATACTAACTGAGATAAATATGTTTTTGTAAATACTGGTATAGTCATCTGTATGTTTGCCAGTTGTATATCTTCTCAGGCAATAGAATGGAAGAAAATAACCTTCAAAAAGGTGTTATTTGCTTTATTTTGTTTGAGCATTTTCAACACATGACAGGTTTCCAGACTTTTTAGAAGAGAAAGATAAAAGAATAAAGCTAGAGTCAGTGAGTGACTTTGCCCCTGGCTCTGCTCATGTAATTTTTCTGAGTACTTAAGAGGATTATGCTTTGAACTTCTTAAGTGCTGTTACCACTCACATGAATTCTGTTGTTTTTCTATCTGCTGACACTTCACAATTGTTTCTCTAAAGATTTTCCTTTTAAACCCTGCATTTACTTTTGTTATCTTATAGATAATAGGGTAGTGGGATGATTGATTTCATTATGTGTATTTCTGTAGATACTTCTTTTTTGCTGTCAACTGTAACATGTGTCCAATTTGAAATGAGAAGTGGGAGAATCATGTTATAATTAAGGCTGCTGAAGCCTGAATTAACTTTTGATACAAGTGACTTTTGTAATTTGACAAAATTCTACAGGATGTTATTTCTCATGCAAATAGTAATTTATATTGAGTTTCAAGTGATAAACTCTTCATAGAATCAAAGAAGATGCCATATTTGTGAATTTAGGTGAGGTATCTAAAAGTAGTCCTCAAATTGAAATTAAAGTAACACAGACTGCTTTTATATTCATTTGTGTGTTTTAACCTGGTTTGCATGTGTTTTTCACTATTTTTTGTTTTGAACTGTTACTTTGCAGCTGGATATTGTGTGATTACATACATACTTGGAGTTGGAGACAGACATCTGGATAACCTTTTGCTAACAAAAACAGGTAATAACTAGTGGCTACTAGCACATACATACATTTTATATGCCAGTGATTTTTACTGTGGAATCTGCTTAGTAACAAAACAAGTTACATAAGTGGAAATAAATCATATATGTCTTAAAAGTTCCTTTATATGATAACGTTTGAAGGAAACTCTCATCCCTTTTAAGAATCACTTAGTAATAACAGGTGGTCATCTAACCCTTACTTCTAAAAATGCCTCCTTGGGTAGAAGGCCCATAATGTATGCATGCAGTTGAGTCTCTTACTGTAAAGCTCTAGTTAGAGTGTCAAAATGTTCTTTCTCTTACTTACAAACTGTACTTAACTCACATTAACCCTTATCTTTAATTTTTTGCTTTTCCCCTTGGAGTTCCATGGAATAATCATTCTAATCCCTCTCTTTCTGTTAACTCTTGAGCCCATGGCTTTAACACCATCTCTAAGCACACAACTTCCAAACTTACAGCTCTGTACTTTAGTCCATTTCGTGAAGCTTCAGCCTGAAATATACAACCACTTACTTGACATCCCAGTTAGGTGGCCAGTTGTAAAAGTTGTTCCCTTCCTCCCATTACCTGCATAATAATACCTGCTCCTCACTTCATTTTTTCTGTCTCAGGAAATTGTAGCATCATCCACCCAGTTGTTTAAGCCCCAGGCTTGAGAATCATTTTTAATTTTACTCTTGGCATCATCTCATTATTAAACGTATTAGCAGATCGTGTCTACTTTTCTCCAAAATGGATCATTAAGTTACCCGCTCTCTTCATTTCCACTGCCTTGACCCCAGTTGAAGACAGCAATGCCTTTTGCCCAAACTATCTGAATAGAATCTGAGCTCTTCACTGTGGTAAATTTGTGGCTTCCCCATACTGACCAGGTTGAATGAGTGAATGTCAGACTATTCCTGCCTCAGGCAAATGCCCCCGTTGTTTTTCTCTCTGGAAAGCTCTTCTCTCAAATCATTTCAAGTCCATCTTTGGTTAGTAAGCCTAAATTCTTGGGGCATCTCCTAAGAAGAGCCATTTTAACTGTCTTATCTGAAAAGGTGGATACCTGCACACTGCCCTTCTCCATTACTCTATTATAGTTTTGTTTTCTTTGAAGCACTTAACCACTAGCCAAAGCCCTTCTTTTTGTATAATTCAGCAAATATTTACTGAGCACCTCCTGTGTGTCGGATATTGTTCTAGGTATTGGGGATACCAAAAAGAACGGAGTAGGCATAAATCAAGGTCTTTGTGGGCCTTGTTGACTTCTTATCATCATCTCCTATTCAGGACGCAGGGACCTTGTCCATCTGGTTTGCTCCTGTACCTGCAGAGCCTTGAACAACACCTAGCTAAAGTGGTTGATAAATCACTGTTGACTTAATGAATGAGTAAATATTGCACTCTCTGTGTAGTCTTTTCTTCCTGGGCTAAATAATTCAAGTTCCTCAAACCTTCCACAGAAAATAGATTTTAAATTACTCTTAAAATGGTCTCTTAGGTAAGAACATTTTCCGTTTTGTTAGTATTCCTTCAAAATGTGATACCAAGAATTTAACACATCAAATGTATCTTCATACATCAAATTAGTCTAATTATTATATGCGACTAACCCTATTAATTTTCATCATCTGGAATTTCATATATTTCGTTTTGCTTAGTGTGAAAAATTATCTATGGTAGAGACTGCATGTGGGGGGGCATCTGGGTGGCTCAGTGGGTTAAGCCCCAGGATTGAGTTCCTCATCGGGCTCCCTGCTCACCAGGGAGTCTGCTTCTCCCTCTGCCCCTCTGCCCCTCATGCTCTGTCTCTCTCATCCTCTCTCTCTCAAATAAATTATTTTAAACAAAGAAAAAGAAGAAAAAAGAAATTGCATGTGGAAACCATGTCTCTGTCAAGGCCAGGCAGTTTTACTAACCAGGACTAAGGAATGCCATAGAGGTTCTTGCCAAATTTGCCAATTTAGCAAACGATATTTATAAGATATTGCAGTGTGTTTGGAGAGAACTGTAAGTTGGAAAAAGTTGTCGTGTTGTCCCTTAACTGCCTTTTTCAGTTAAATCTTTTAATCATAAGAATCAGAGTGCCAGGGGCGCCTGGGTGGCTCAGTGGATTAAGCCACTGCCTTCGGCTCAGGTCATGATCTCAGTGTCCTGGGATCGAGCCCCGCATCGGGCTCTTTGCTCAGCGGGAGCCTGCTTCTCTCTCTCTCTGCCTGACTCTCTGCCTACTTGTGATTTCTCTCTCTCTGTCAAATAAATAATAAATAAAATCTTTAAAAAAAAAAAATAAAAAAAAAAAAAAAAAAAAAAAAAAAAGAATCAGAGTGCCAGAGTGGTTCCATTTGTTTTTGTGTTGTAATCATTTGGTAATTACGTTGGAATTATCTGCTGTATAGAGTAGCATTACGTTTATAATGTTATTTTCACATATGTTGTCTCTTCATTTGGAAATTGTTAAATAATAGACCTCTTTCTTTTGAACTTTGAGAACTCTTCTGTTGTGTGTGTGTATATTTTGATAGGGATATTTTAGGAATAAGATTTGGAAAGCGGAGTCCATTTAATATACTTCTGTGGTCAGTTACTTATCACGGTTACTTGTTTTAATGGAATTAGAAGTATAAAAATTTCAGAATCAGCTTTTAAGCATCTTGTCACCAGTTTTCCACTAGAGGGTGCTCTAACTTTGACTTTAAAAATCCAAACCTTACCTCGTGCTAGATGAGAGACACACACTCTTAAGAAATAGCGTTTTTTCAGTTATTTTTTCATAACTCATCTTTAGTTATTTCATCCATTTATATCATACAGTTATCATGTTAAGTCTTACTAGCATAAATGTTTTTAATTTTCAAGTTCAGTTTGAATGATATATGTAAGGAAACACCAAATATGTTAAGACAAATGAAAATAAAATGCATTCTGTGACTTCTAAGAATTTATGATTTATTTTGAGTTTTTTTGGTGTTTATATGCATTTTTTTACTGAAAGTCCGTATTTCAAAGAGATATTAAGTTGTATTAATTACATATATGTTGTAATTAGACTTTGTATAGTTTAGACAACTATTATATGTTGAAAATGAATTTTGAATGTGGTTCATTGCAGGAAATACACTTCAGTACTTGTATTTAAAATGCCTCAAATATCATGAAGCCTTTCCCTCATTTGCTTTAGATCCCTTATGCCTTCAACACCGACTATGACATGTTAAAATTTGAGATTCTCTTCTATAACCCTCCAATCTCAGTCTTGGAGGAGAAAAAAAATTTTTTTTTAATGAAAAATAACATTTCTCTCATTCTTCAAAATAAAATACCTTCTGTCCTCTGATTTACCAGCCTGAATAAATACAGTGTCTATGTCTCTTCTTCGGGATGAAAGTGGTTTGAAATGGTAATCACAGTTCCACTGATTGATCTATTTCTAGTTCCCCAATAAGAGAGATGGAACAGAGAGGAAGAAGACTGCTAAATTTCATTTTACTGGGGATCTCTTAGGGATTTACCTCCAACACACTGTTCTACCTATAAATTTAGATGAGACACAAAAAGGTCAGACTGGTAACTTTAGAAGTGTGTGGAGGAAAGTGTTTCACAACATAGAAATAATTGTAAAATTTATATGTGCAAAAATGCAAAATGTGAGTCTCGATTCCAGATTTCCCAGAAGTTTTTTTTGTTTTGTTTTGTTTTTACTGTATTTATTGGCTGTGGATACTTTTGCATAGTTGAAGTATCCTTAGCTTGTCCAGCAGAGGGCGATGTGTGTCCATCCTAGAAGTGAAAGTCTGGAAATTCCTTTGTCAGTGTATTGCCCTGTGGTCCCTTACAACATTGTTTTCCTGAAGCAAATTTGGAGTGAATGGTGTTTCACTTATTAATCCAGTGATATAGCATTTTCTGGGCAAGAAATTAAAAATTTAGGCTCTACAATGGAATTTAAAAAGTTTTTTTCAGAGTTGGTGTCCTTTGAGGAAGCTTTCAGAAGTTTATCCGGGGTAATTCAATTGTGGCAGGGCTCAAATGAACATAATATGAGTTTATCTCAACTCTTGGGAAAGTTTTGTTTTGTTTTGTTTTGTTTTTTGCTTTTTAATTTTCTAAAATTTGAGGGGAAAAAACAAGACCAGTATAACTGAAAAACTTTGTTCTTTATGATATACAGACTTTATAATAGGATTAACTTTTAATATTAGTATTTAAGTAACTGAAAAACATTCACAAGTGGAACAAGGAACTTGGTGTCTGTAGTAAATGGAAAAGTTCTTTGTAGGTCCCAAGGATGGCTCATCCAATCTGGAGTTGTCGTTTTATGTAGTGAGAGGAGTTGGTGGCTTTTTGTCTGTCTCAGCACTTCAGAGTAATAAATACTATGAATCTTTTGTCGGAAAGCTTGAAGTTAAGAAAGTCGTTGTTAGCCTAATTGGGCACTTTTCTTCTTTATCATTCTTTAATTTTATATGCAATTGACTTACTTTCTTTTTTAATTCTGAGGAACATTCTCACATAGGAGTTAATATTCAGGCTCTAAAGTAAAAGTCTTCGGGTTTAAACCCACCATTGGGTTACTTTGGGTAAGTTACTTACATCTGTCACTTTTCTCAATGTGCAGATAACATAACCTCTCTTTGGTGGTAGTGTGAGGGTTGAGTAAGATAATGTGGTAGAGTTTTTATGTGTCTGGAGCTTATAGTAAACATTCCTTCATGGCTGGCTAACTGTTATGGTTTTGTTTGTTTCACTACCAGGAAAAAAGAATATTTTCCTTTTTGGCTTATGAAGCTTTTATTTGGAGTCATAAATTTAGACATAAAAAAAAAAACTTCAAAAATTCCTTTTTCCCCATCATAAAATCCAAACTCTTTTAAGGTTACTGCCTTTTAAATTATGTTTTGACTGGCTTTTTATTTTGGTAGTATAGGAAGGTTTATTTGTTTATTTACTTGTTTATTATTTATTAGTTTATTTGCTTGTTTTATTTGTTTACTTTTGAGAGGGGTGTGGGCAAAGGGAGGGAGGGACAGAGAATCTTTGAAAGCAGACTCCATGCCCAGCATGGAGCCTGATGTGGGGCTTGATCTCGGGACCCTGAGTTTATGACTTGAGTCGAAATTAAGAGTTGGACACTTAAGAGACTGAACAACCTGGGTGCCCCAGTATTGGAAGGTTTATAAAAGAGAAATAGCCAATTTGATCATTAATTTTATCTTATTCTTTCTGTGTTTTAAGGTAAACCTTGAGATTTTGAAAAGAAACATGTTTGATTCTGTGTTTTGTTTTTCTTTCTTCACCATGGGGCATAACACAGTAGTTCAAAGTAATGAATGATTTTGGACAGGGTTAAATTGTACTTTAAAGCATTCAAATTCTACCATAGACTAGCAACCATAAACTAGATTAAAAGTTAGTACATTTTTTAGTAACCCCTTGAACATAAAAATGTGTCAATTTTTAAAGTAATGGGGTTATACAACACAGGGAAACTGTAACCATTAGTATTGAATATGAATTTTAATTCACTGAGGTAATTCTCCTAGCCAGTGTCCCCTCTATAGTGACTTACCTGCAGTTGAGAGTTGCATTAGTCAGTATAAAGTAGGTCAGAAGTCCTCAAGTTTTGGCTTGTATCAGTATCACCTAGAGAGCTAGAGAGCAAGTTAAATTACAGATTGCTGGGGCCTTAGGCTCAGTTTCTCATTCAGTACATATGGTAGGGTCTGAGAAACCTTTATTGACTTTAATACTTTAATGACTACAGGGAAAATGAAAATACATAACATTTAAAAATTGTTTTTTCTTGAATAGTTTGCCCCCTTTTCATTAGTTAGCTTAATTTCATCCCTATTCATAAGAAACCTAAGATCTTAACAGTTGAATGCAAAAAAAATGATAGGAAATACTTAGCAGATAATTGGAGTGTCTATACTGATCTGTACTTAGGTATGTCTTATTGTTCTTCATTATTCAAAAACTGAAAAACTGAAAAATATTTCATTACTACTGTGCTTTTAACTGTAAGTGAAAATAGCTCTAACTAATATTATAAGGGCTTAACTAACTATTAATTAGGAGTATTGGGAGTGTAGCTTAGGGAGTATTTTTAATTCCAAAAATATAGCTTCCATTGCATCAGTAAGTGGTTGGTGGTTTACCACCTTCTTTTTTTCCTGGGTTTCATGCTAAGACATTAACATAAGAAAAATACAACATTCATGTAAGAAATAAAGGCATTTTGTGGAAAAATAGTAAAATGTCAGGTCGTATGCAAAGAAACTGAAGAGTGGGAAACTTAATATAAAGTAGAGTGGCAGGGAAGAATATTTCAATTTGAGTATTGTGTAGGGTTTTCAAAAATAGAGTTTGAATTATGGGGAACAGAAGAAGAGAGTCAGGTAGAAGGATTAAGCAGAGGTGTAAAAAAATGAAATAAGTACAATTTTGAGATTGGTTGTTTGTAATTATTGGATAGACAAAAGGGAAATTTAAAAAAAGCTCTCCTATGAAATACTGTTCATTTCAGCAGCATCTGTTCTCTTTAATCCAAGAACTACAAACGCTTTGAACCACAATTTTAGAAATAAGTTAATGTCACTTATTCAGATAACAAGGAAACTTAATTAGCACCTCTTACTCCCTTTGTATTGCAAGTCAGGGACAAAAGGAGGTAATTACAATCAACATTCAGTTTGTTTTATGTACACTTTATCTCTTGACTGTTTAAGATTAATAGATCTGTTAATAGATTTGAGTAAATCCATACTTTCTGAACTTCTTAATTAAACATTTTTTTTTAATTTCATGAAGTGCGTTTTTAAAATCATTACAAGTTTCACTTTAGACATTAAGTTTGAAAGAGCCATTCCCTTTGGTACCAACGAGGATGAATTTCCTTAAAACATTAATAGCCTCTTCTCAGAATACATGACTCTTTGAACTTGCAAAGCATAATAATGGTTTCATTGTTAGATACTGAATCTTTTATGCTATATAATTAAGCAGTAATCCTGTTCTTTGAGAGTTTTCTTCTAAGAAGGATACTCTCCATTTGCAAGCAGTGACGCAGAGCTGACATTGGCGTTCCAGTAATGCCTGTAGTGAAATGGAGAAAAGTGGTTAGGTTTCCTATTAAGAGATGGATCCCACTAAGTAAGCCTTGTGTGATGGCTAATACAGTTTGATATTAGGATAGCATGATTTATTTTAAAAAAATCAGTTTTGAATCAAAGTTAGGTCAGATAAGTTATCTGCTCAAGTGCTGAGTATCATTAGAAATTATATTGGTAACAAAACATTTTTTTTTTAAAGATTCATTTATTTCAGAGAGAGAGCATGTGCAGATTGGGGGAGGGGCAGAGGCAGAGAAATCCCTCAAGCAGACTCCCCTCTAAGCAAGGAGCCCAGCAGGGGGCCGGATCCCATGACCCTGAGATCATGACCTGAGACCTGAGACCACACCAGCAGTCAGCCTCTTAACTGACTGAGCTACTCAGTTACCCCAAAACAAAACATTATTTAAATAATTAAATAAAACCAAGGAAACTTTATCTGTACCTATAATATCATAAGCTTCTCATCTCTTTAAGTCTTGAAGGGTAGAATGGTATTTGTCCAACAAATTGTAGAAGACAAATGGGAACTCAGTAAAGCACAAAATGAAGAGTTTAGATTAGCGGAACAGAGGATACATGTGTAGTTGAAGGCAGTGAAATCCTTAACAGAAGTTGATCAGGGACTTTTTACCAAATCACGGAAAATTCAATGATAGCATACTCCCTTGAACTTTAAAGGATTAGGAGATGAAGCTTTCCCAGTAAGTCCTACAATTATCAAACTCCTTACTCTAAAAGTAGTTTCTTATCTTTTTGGAATCATGGACTTCCCTTGGGAATTTGGTGAAGTCTATGGATTTCTCCAAAAATCAATTTTATTTGTGGTTGGGAACCTCTGAAGCACATTTTGGAATTCAGAAAGGGTGTTTTTCAGTCGTGAGTAAGACACAGAACTGTTTTAAATAGAAGTAAAACCCATTGTGTTGATAATTACATTTTATAATTTAAACTATATACAACATAAAACCTGATATTAACTTCTTATGCATCTATTCTTCTATAACTATAAGGTAAAAACAGATTTATAAATTAAATCATGTTACAGACTAGCAAGATGTAATCCAGCAACATTATTGTGATGGATGAAGTAATGCTGAAACTAAATTGTCATTTGGAGGGTGAATATGGTGCAGATAGTATAGTGTGAGTTTGAGGTCAGGGTGCTATTAATATTGTGTCCCATGTGAATATGCTTATACAGCTTTTCTCTCCGTGAACTACTTTATAACCTTTGTTCAGGATGGTGTCATGTACTTTCAGGATATAACCAACCACTTCTGCTTTTATTACTATTAGCCTGAAACAATTGAAGTAGCCTTGCTGTTTAATACCAACCCAATCAAAAACAGTGAAATTACAGTATAGTACTAAGTAGCAAGGATCTAGGTGATCCAGATTCAGCCTCTGTTAATTTTTGTAGGTGTTCATGGAAACAAAGATACAAAAATTTTAAAACAAAAGAACTTCCTGCAAGAACTCTCTGGTTTCTAGAAGGAAATTTCTTGTATTAACAATGTTTATAAAAGTTGTCTAAGCTGTAAATGTGAAATTGAGAGATCATCGGTTAAATACATGCAAACTAGTCACACTGGGTGCTTTTCCTTGGTAAGCATTATCCTAGGTTTCAGTGCTCTGCAAAAATAAATAAAGCAAGGTTCTTGATTGTAAGACTCTTAAAGGTTCAGGAAGAGTTTAGTTTGGGGCAGAAAGCTAAGTGAACAAATAATTTCATTACACACTTCGCTGAGCTCTTTTGATGTGAATAGGTGGGGTAAGAGCCTCACTAGTAACTTCTTACCTGATGCGTACCAGATGGATGCCTTGTAGGTAGCCCCGGTGTGAGCTAGAGGAACCATTTCATTTAGCTTCTACTTGTTATTTTTGGGGAAACAACACCCTTTTTCAATTCTCTGCAGGTCCCTTGCTCTCTATATCTAATTGTAATATTTTCTCCCCTCACCTCCTAGCTGTCATTTACTATACTAGATAGATAAACATTTGTTTAAAAAGTTCTTATGAGACTTCCATCAGTTCCCCCAATTTGAACAGAACATTTTAAACCTGGTATGAGTTTAAAAAAAAAAAAAAAAAGACAAGGAGATGACATGGATAAATGGAAAACTGGTTTTCAGTGCAGTGGTTGCACTGATAATGGCCATTTATTCCATAACTGGGTGATGATAGTATTTAAAACTTGGGAAACTTGTTAATATGCATATTCATGTATAAACTGTTCTTTTTCTTTATCTATGAACTCCATGTCCTAGATGTAGTACAATGTCTGCTCTCTACTGCCGATCATTTTCAGCCTAGTTTTCTTTACCGTTGTGTGAAAATAGCACCAGTGTCTATGAATTTTACTTAAATTTGGTATCAGTATTGCCTTACATTTGGACTTTTTTTTAATTACTTGGCCTTGGCAGACCTGAAGTTCTTTCTCATTTTCAAAGTTGTATAGAATTTCCAACTTAATGTATTATTTAGTTTTTCATTGTAAGAACAGTGCTTGGGAAGAGTTGCAAATAATAAGATTGCTTATCCCTTTAATATTTAATTTTACTAATTCCTGGCAGTTGTGGTCTCAGGTATAAGGGATATAAATACCAATTCAGTATATTTTAAACATCTTTAAGATGGCAGTTAATATTTATTTTTGAACAGAGTTTAGTATTTAACAATTTTTTTTAAGTGGTATTTGAAGTATTTAAGATAAACATTTGTAAACACCTTTAAAAGACCTGGCTATTAAATATTAAGTAGCTTAATTTATCTTATTAAATAGATATTAGATAGCTTTGGCTTTACATTCAGACTAAAATGATTTTTTTCCTCAGGGGTCATAGCTTCCAAAATGGGACAAGGCTATGGATGTAATCATTCTTGATTTAATTGAGGTTTTTTAGTTATTTTGCTTGACACACTCATCTATAGCTTATTTGGAAATAGTTACAATGACAGCAGACATTGTGTACCAGACTGTGTACCTGGTACTGTGCTAAATATTAAATGTATTATCTCTTACTTCTGTCTTATAAGGTAATTAACAGTAATCACCTATTTTGCAGTTTAGAAAGTGAGGCTTGGAAACATTAAGGTGCTTTGTCAGGGTCACATACCTGATTAAGTGAAACATGAAAGTGTCCATTGTACTAAAGAGGAGTTACACAACATCTCAGTGCATCACTGTTCACCTGGGACTTCGTGGCCACACCTGAGGTCATTTTGTGCACCTCATCGTTTTCTGTTTCCAACAGTGACCTAAAGGTGGAGTGTAACATTCACAGATAATAGTAATAATGCTCAGAGCAAGAGGTAGAGAGTTTAGCTAACATATTAATGGTAGAATTGATATATAAAAATATTTTGCAAGATGCCAGAAGTATACCCAAACTTAGTACATGTACTTGAAGAAGAAAAGTTTTTGGCTGCTACCCTTGAAGAGGCAGGAGGCGGATACCTGAGCTTCCCAAATACATGATGGAGGATAGGTTTTCACATAAAATAGGTCATATAATGTATTACAAGACAAATAAGAGTGGGCAGATTGCATGAGGGAAATTTTTTGTCTGGCTTTTATTTTTTTAAGATTTTATTTATTTATTTGACACAGAGAGAGATGCCAAGAGAGGGAACACAAGCAGGGGGAGTGGGAGAGGGAGAAGCAGGCTCTCTATGGATCAGGGAGCCCGACTTGGGGGCTCAATCCCAGGACCCTGGGAGCAGGACCCAGGCCGGCAGATGCCTAATGGCTGAGCCACCCAGGCACCCCTGGCTGGCTTTTTAAATGAATTCATTCCTTCATTCAACAGTGAGTGCCTACTGTGTGCCAGAAACTATTCTGAGGCTGGGGATACACAAAACAGGCCTAAATCCCTTCCTTGATAGAGCGTGGGTTATAGGATCCAGGGAGCTACTTTTTGCGTTAAAATATATGCCTCTTTTTTACCTACTTGTAAGTCACAGGATGCTTTATGAATTCAAATGATGAGTCATTCTCTAAAGTGAATGATCGGTCACATTCTTATTATATATCTTGTCTGTGGGTTTAGGTAACTGTCCTAGGGTTTGTCATCATGGGCACTGCATCTGTCAGCTCTCGGCAGACATAAATACTGTGGCTTCCTAGTCTGCAGCTACCAAGTGACATGGATTAGTTAAAAATGGTTCAGATGAAGCTAAGAATATAATTTTGAAATTTGGGGGATTTTGTTTTGTTTTGGTAAGGGGAATAGTAATAAGTTAAAGGATTCATTTCAGTAATATTTAAAAGAAGAGATCTTCTGCTTATGAATGGAATTTGTGTAAAACTTCAGCATGAGAAATTTGTTACAGGAGACTGATTTCTGCTAATACCTTTAAAAGTTATCTAGCCTTTGGCTGTCTTTGGTTCTGAAGATTTAAAAGTGGAATATAAATTAATATTACCCTGAGATTATTTTAACTGTAGTTTCATCTAAATAAATGTAAGTTAAAATGAACTGCAAAATGTTCTGAAGACCACTCCTAAGCCTGGGTTTAGAGGATTAAACAATTTAATAGACTTCATCATGAATTAATATTCTTTATCAAAAGATACTGTTTATACCAGTTATATGACATATCCCCTTCTCAGTTTTTAAAGATATTTCTGGAAACAAATGAGTTTCTTATCAACATCCAGGCAAACTCTTCCACATAGACTTCGGATATATTTTGGGTCGGGATCCGAAGCCTCTTCCTCCTCCCATGAAGCTGAATAAAGAAATGGTAGAAGGAATGGGGGGCACCCAGAGTGAGCAGTACCAAGAGTTCCGTAAACAGTGTTACACAGCTTTTCTCCACCTTCGAAGGTAAGTTGATTTGCTTGACGTAAAGAATAAATTCATTTCATAGAGCAAGAAAAGGAGTTGTTCAAATGCATACATTCTTTAGCATCACTCTTTTCCAGAATGACACAGGCAGAGTATTTCTTAATGCATGGTATCTATTTTGATAAACTGATAGCAAAAGAAAAAAGAATTTCTTGCTTTCCCACGAATTATTTGATTGCTAAATGCCACCAAATAGGAAGCTAACATTACATAAGATTAGGCACACATGGAGGCTTCAAAATCAGTGGGCTAAAATCATTTTAGTAAAATACACTCTGTATACTTTGACATTGTTGGGATGGAGAAAAGATTAAGAAGCTTCATAACCATTCACATCTCCCTGAAGCCAGTCTTGAAGGATTATAATCACGAGGTTGAGTTCTTTTCCTTCTCCCAAGCTCTCTCCCTACTTCTTTATCACAGAATGAAGCATTAAGCTTATTTAAAGTGATACTTTAAATAAAAGTATCATTTCATTTTTGTTCTGTAGTAACTTTATCAGCCTTAGTTTCAGTTGCTCTAAAGGAACATTTAGAAGTTTGTTAAATGATGGAAGAATAAATGTTACATATGATTTTGTGTCTTTTAGCACCTCATCAGTCATCCTGCTAAAGGAAAAAAGTTTATTTTTCTCTATCCTTTCTTCTTTCTCCAGTGCCACTCCATCTCTGCTTTCTTCATCCTAGTTTACTTAGCACTTAACATATACCATCAGGAAAAAAAAAGTAAGTCATGTTTGTTAAATTTAGGACATGGCTCTGGTCATTAGTCAAAAATGGCAGGATCACTTTACCCAACTTAACTATGTGGAAACTCCCAGCCCAGGACGCACACCTTCTTTCACTTCTTCCCAGTGAAAATATATAGCTAGTAGACAGGAAGTTGCCTGTGCACATCGGCTCTGTCTTTGTAACCTCACTTACTCATGCAGTGGTTAGAACATAGACACTCTGTGAGTTTATTAAATGAGAACCCCCAGAATATCTGCCTCATACCTGGGGTGAGGTTATGTTCCTGGGTGATATTGATGCTGCTTGTCCTAGGAGAATGGCTGTCCTCTATTAAATAATCAGATTTCATCTCCGCAGTGACTCATTAGGCCTTCATTGTTAACTCAGTCTGTACCATGTGTCAAGAACTCTGACGTGCATGTTACAAACAGCCGCACTATTTATCCTTTAGGTGGCAGAGTGACTCAGTTTTACTTACCACAGAAGCTGAAAGAATAATGAGATCAGTGCTCTTTGATTTGTCTGTTGATGCAGAAGCACTTTCAGAGAAATGAGATCAGAGTTCCACTTTAATATCTGGATTTTTTAATATAAAATAGTCAAAGCCTACTGAAAACTAGATGGGACCATGGCATTCTCAATGACAAGACAGACAGAATGATATGAAAACTAGAGAAATGTCAGAGATGCTCTATCTTACTAAAAGCAGAAGGAAAACAATGTGCTTTATAAACTGTCATTGATAATGGATTAGTAGCAATTCAGTAGAATGAAAAAACAGGCAGGTTATTAATGTGGAGCCAAAGTTAACTTTCATCACTACTAAGAAAAATCACAGAGATTAATCTAAATAGTTTTATGTTAAATCTTCATGAAAACTGCTTTTTAATTTTTTTTAGATTTCCCTGTACTTCTGTTAAGATCAAGGGACCCTAATTTTTTAATCTACATTTATTTTTCGTACTTTGAATTTTTTACAAGATCTTATTTATTTTAGAAGGAGAGAGTGTGGTGGGGAGGGGCAAAAGGAGAGAGAGAGAGAGAGAATCTCAAGCAGACTCCATGCTGAGCACAGAGCCTGATGTGGGGCTTAGATCTCAGGACCCTGAGATCACTACCTAAGCAGAAATCAAGAGTTGTACACTTATGCCCCCAACAACTTTTTTTTTTTTTAAGATTTTATTTATTTAACAGAGATCACAAGCAGGCAGAGAGAAGAGGAAGCAGGCTTCATGCTGAGCAGAGAGCCCTGTGCGGGGCTCGATCCCAGGACCCTAGAATCATGACCTGAGCCAAAGGCAGAAGCCTCAACCCACTGAGCCATCCAGGCGCCCCACCCCAACATTAATTTTTTAATACTGTTTTTTAGAACATGGTTCTGTTAGTAAAGACTTGCCTTTATACCATAAGAGTTAACCTGATACTTAAAAGTGTGTTTAGAGCTAAAGTTAGTTGGCATTTTTTAAAATTAGGATTTGTAGGTATGACAAACCACCTTCTTTTCATGGTTCTTGTGGATGGTTGATCATTTTCTGCAGCAGGAAATCGTTCACTAACATTGGACCTTGTAACCAGAGCAGTTCCTTTTGAACTAACTTATGAATGATTACAATTGTATAGATGTCAGAATACATTTTATGGTGGTCTGATTTTCATGTAACAGAATACATTGTCATCTCTTGTTAATCAATACCTAACACACCAATTATTGGTAAATTTGGTTTTTGAGTACTGTTTTGTGGCAAGAGTAATGCTAAAACATTTTAAGTGTCCAAGGAAAACATAATTCCTTCTCTTAACCCACATATATACCAAACCTTAATACACTTAGGATACAAAGACAGCCCAAGTTTTCCGGTAAACATCTTTGTTGTAGGATTCTTGATATTTGTTGCATGCAAAGTGGATATATTGTAGGGGAAATAGACCCTATAGGGTCTACACTATAGGAAACCTCACTTGATGTGCTTAAATGCATCTCTCTTTCTAGTATTGAATGTTTTCAGTGAACAATTTAGACCATTTTTGGATGACCTTATATTTTCTTTTGGTAATGGTTTTAAAGATGTCTAGTAAACTTTTAAATCTATTTTTCTGTGTAGAATATTGAATTACTGTACTATTTAATACATATACTTTCTTTTGAGGGGGGTCATGTTCCTATCTTAAATGGAAAATTCAGCTTCATAGCAACAGATGTAAAAGATTAATTCAGTTAAGGTAGTGACAGATTTTCTACAAAATAATTGGATGTTTAAACTTCTTATGGAATATCCATTTTATATTTGTTTACATTTTGTTTTCTTTTGCTACAATAATAGCAGCGTGGGTGGCTTAATTAAAACCAACAGATACTCCAGAAAACATTAATGTTTGCCTTTTAAAAAAGAAACACACATATGCTTCCATGAAGGCAAACATTTTATCATGGATCCTGGCTGCCCGTTAGAATTACCTGGGGGAACTTTAGGGGGAAAAATAGTTTCGAGACCCGTCAGATTTACTTGGTCTGGGATTGGGCTAGGGCATTGATATATTTTTCTTTCCAAAGATTTTATTTATTTATTTGACAGATAGAGATAACAAGTAGGCAGAGAGGCAGGCAGAGAGAGTGGGGAGGGAAGCAGGCTTCCTGCTGAGCAGAGAGCTGGATGCAGGGATTGATCCCAGGACCCTGAGATCATGACCTGAGGTGCAGACAGTGGCTTAACCCACTGAGCCACCCAGGCACCATGGCACTGATATTCTTAAGAAGCTCCCAGGTAAGTCTAATGGGCAACCCGTTTTTAGAACGTCTGAAATGTCTCTTTCAAAACTGAGCCTTGTTTTCCCCTCCCTGTGTTACTGTGTGAATCTACCCTGTGATATATTCTGGGATTCCCTTATGGCAAGACTGGGAAAACCTGTATAGTCAACAGAGTAGAATGCAAGTAATTGAAGGTTCATTGAAAACACATTTTTTTCCCTGATGTAATACATAGCAGCTGGCTGTACTTTGCTGATGCCATGGTCCTTGCAGTCCTTTCAAGTGGTTCTTCTTGGTTTCCGTATCCTACATGTCCCAAAGCTTGGTGCCTTCCATGCTCCCTCTTGCAACTTCCAAACCTTGTCTTTCCTTGCTTGCTTAAAGAAAAGCGATAGCACATACACCGTGAGTTCACACCAATAGATATCCTCCCCACTGCTACCTATCATGTATCTCCCCATCACCCAGTGTTCCTTGAAAACTTGTATTATCTTCTTCGTGACTGCTGCTGTGACTTCACCATTCATATGTTGTGTGCTCCAGCCACGACCTGACCTCTGGGGGCCTTCTCCTCATGTAGAGCCAAACTTGTCAACTCCTTCTCATCAGTACCATTAACGTAACCCTCCAAAATTTCAGTCACAAGCTTTCCACTCTTTTACCAACATCTTCTATTCTTACAGCTTATTTTTGCATTATACTCATTCCTGGAATTCTGCAGCCTCTTACATCCAAGTCTTGCCACCCTTCCACCATATAAAATCTGCCTTACAGTCTCATTTTTCTCCTTTCCCCATTGAATTTTATGGCCTCAAACTATGATCACTGCCCTTCTCTGAACTTTCTTGCACAATTTTTATCCAGTCCTGTAACCTCACCTGCTGATACTTTATCTCTAATCAGAACTGTGTGTCTTCTTTTTCCTGCAGTGCATCAGCTGTATGTCACTAAAGAAAAGTCAGCATTCATGGTGTTTTCACCATTTTTTAAAAAGATTTCACTTATTTATTTGACAGAGAGAGAGACAGTGAAAGAGGGAACACAAGTGGGGGGAGTGGGAGAGGGAGAATAGGCTTCCCTATGGAGCAGGTGGCCCAATGTGGGGCTCCATCCTGGTACCCTGGGACCATGACCTGAGCAGAAGGCAGATGCTTAATGACTGAGCCACCCAGGCGCTCCATCACCATTGGTTTTAAATAGTGGTTCTCAACCGGAGCTCTTTTATTTACACTTCCTTTCCCCCCAAAGCACATTTTGCAATGTCTGGAGACAGTTCTGGTTGTCACAGCTAGGTAAGCGCCACTGGCGTCTAGTGGGGTAAGTCAGGAGTATTACTAGACATTGTACTCCTGCCCAATTCTTTATTCTCGTTCACAGCCCATCTGCTTTAAAAAGACCTGTTCTCACTGTCTCCACTGATTTGGCTCCTTTTCTTCCTTCAGCCTTCTCCAGGAAGACTTCTAGCCTTACTCTGCTATTAAAACTAATTTTATCAAAGTAAACAGTTACCTAAACCAAATCTAGTGGCCACTTTGCTTCCTAGCATCTTTGACACAGTTGAGCACTCCTTTGTTCCTGAAAACCTTTCTTAGATTTGGTGTAACCTCTCCTTTTTTTTTTTTTTTTTTTTTTTTTTTTTTTGCCTTGCTGGCTACTTCTGCTTTACTGATTTCTTCCCTCTTCTCTCTGACCTTTACATATTCAACTGTCTAGAAGTTCCATTGTCAGTATAAACCTTTTTGTTCTAGATCATTTTCCCCCCAAACTCTCTTTGAGCATTTTCATCCAGACCTGTGACTTTAATTAGGATCCAGATGCCAATGTTTTGAACTGATGCCATCAGCCCATAACTCCTCTGAGTTCTCTGTCTACTTGACATCCTGACTAAGAATCTGGTAGGCACTTCAAACTCAGTATGTCTAAAACAGAATATTACTGATTCCCTGTCCCAAATTCTGCTCTTTCTTCATTCTCTTTCTTACTGTGATGATCAACAGTAGTTTCCCATTGCTTAGGCTGAATCCTTGGTGATATTCATTTCCTCTGCCTTCTCTCCCCTGCTCCATTGAAACCATCAACAACTGTCTTCCAATCCATTTCCAAAGTACAGCCTGGGAACATCTATATTGTTTCTTTTCTACCTAGATATCAGTGTAATAGTTTCCCTACCTCCATTCTCCATTCCCACAAGATGGACAGTGCAAGCTTTTGATACACCTCCTACTTACCTGGCAGGGGAGATACCATGATCACGGAGATGATTTTCCTACAGCAAGCCTTATTCAGTTGCACTCTGGATATGCTTACCTCTGCAGTTCCCCCAAATGTGGGAAACTTGACCGCATAATTTGTGGTAGTGGGGGAGTGTGTTCATATTTCCCCTAAAAAAGAGAAAACAAAAATGTATATGAGTATGTCACTCCGAACTTTACCTTCATTTGCTGCTTCCCAGCTCATTTAGAATAAAATCATACCTGGTAGCTTGAGATGGCTCTTCTCCCTAACCTATCAATCTGTGACCTATTTCCCTCAGTTTTCCTTTTTAAAAAAATCTTTTTATCAGTCAGTCAGATATGAAATTATGTTGTTTATCATTTTATTTTGTGAGTCCCCATTCTCTTCCAGAACGTAAACTTCATGAATGTAGGGACCTTGTTGGTTCAGTTCACCACTATATCCCTTGTGCCTAAAACAATGTATAGAGTGAATGAATACTCAGTAAATATTTGTTGGTTGAATAAACACAGTTATTGTATGAGTAGAAATGGAATGACATCTGGGATAATGCTTTTTAAAAATAAATTCCCTTAAGGAAATGAATAACTTAAAGCTAAGTTAAGGCTGTTTAGCTATTACTGTATGAGTCTAAATGAGTTATCCTAATTTGATTAGAAGATGACTTCAAGGTATAAGTTTTCATTATAGTCCCTCTTTTTTTTTTCCCCCACTTACAGTCCCTCTTGATTTTTATGGACAATATAAAATTCAAAAATATTGATAAAATAGGTAATTTGAAGTTTATATGAATAATCATTTTTGTCTTCAGGTTCCATTATCATTATAGTTCAGTAGTAACCAGTTTTCAGGTAAAAAGTTGTACCTTTTTATATAGTGCATAAGTAGATGGCTAGAGTAAAGGTGCTGTATCACCTAATGCCCAACCTCCATCCCTAAAGGAGACATGCAAGGTACTTGTTGAAACTTTTACTGAGATCAGCGAAAAGGCTTTATTACATTAAAAACAAAGTTTCGTTTGCTCACCTCCATCCCCAAAGTCAAACTTAAATGTCTTTTATCACTACAGTGCTAAGAAAGGGCCATCCAGAGAAATTATAACTCTCTAAGGAGAGAGGATTTTGAAGGAGGAGGTGAATTGTCCCCAGTATACACTTAAACGTTTCCTCACAAGGCTTCACTTCTGGAAATGAGCATTTGGAATAACACCATTCTTTCTAGAGGGAGAGGAAGTGGAAGAGTTTGAGGACTGGTGAGGATAAAACTTTAGTTTCTATAGGAAACAGCATAGTCCAGAGATGATATTATTTATATACTTAGCCTATCCTTAGTATAGTAGAGTACTAGCTATTTTCTCCTTCATTTAGGATTGCTTATATCCAGACAAGCCACTGTGGTTCAAAATGGTGATTAATATCCCTGGGGAAATATTCCTGAATGATTAGTGGGATGACTGTTTAGCTCTTTCTTTCCTTTAGCCATGACACGCTGAGGTAGTCTTAAGGTAGCAGATTCTTAACATCATCTAGCAAAGACAGATCTCCAGTGTTTAGTAAATGCTAATTAGATATAAAGTGGATTCTCCTTAGATTTCTCCTAAAAAGAATATCCTTAATGTAAAAATGAAAAGAATGCCATTAGATGGCTACTCCAAAAGTTTATCCCATAGTGTAGAACCTAGAAAGGACATTATATCAACATCCCAGAATAAGATATTTCTTTAAGGCTTGCTTTTCAGTGAGACAGCTGACAATGGCACATCTATAGGAGTCATCATAAAGATCCAAGTACAACTACTTCTAGGAGTATGCTTGGCAGAAGAAAGAACTGCAGAACTAACGCATTACTATTTTTTTTTCTTTCTCATTCTCCTATAGGTATTCTAACCTGATTTTGAACTTGTTTTCCCTGATGGTGGATGCAAACATTCCAGATATTGCTCTTGAACCAGATAAAACTGTGAAAAAGGTAATTTTTATACAATGTTAGGTATCATAGTCTTCTTTTCATATATAAAGGATGTTAAGGTTTTAATAACAGATTTCCCCTTGATGTCCCTGACTCTAGACTCTTAAGTAACATTAAATTAAGAAAGAAACATTTTTTTTAATTTTTTTTTAAAGATTTTATTTATTTATTTGACAGAGAGAAATCACAAGTAGGCAGAGAGGCAGGCAGAGAGATAGAGAGAGAGGAGGAAGCAGGCTCCCTGCTGAGCAGAGAGCCCGATGCAGGACTCGATCCCAGGACCCTGAGATCATGACCTGAGCCGAAGGCAGCGGCTTAACCACTGAGCCACCCAGGCGCCCAAGAAAGAAACATTTTATATAATTTTTTCACCTTTCAGAATGTACCAGCCTCTCCTGTCCCGGCAGTCAAGCCAGTTCTGTTCATACCCACAGTCACATGACTAGGTCATTGTATCTACAAGAAAGCTTACTACTACTGCCCTTGCTCTTTTTTTCTAGCTCTTCTTTAATACTCCTGATAGGATATTTGATTCCTGGCACTCCTACGCTATGCATGCTAAAGATCAAAGACAAACTATTATAGTTCTAACTAGGAAGAAAAATCCCTTTCTTTATCTTTCCCATCCATATCTTTGGTTACAGGGGTTTCTTACTGTGTCAGCAGAGTAGAGACCTGCGTTTTAATTCGGCCTACAAGGAAGAGAAAAAAGGGTAGTCTTCGTGTAGATGAACAGTGATTCAGAGTTGTTGTATCATGAATTCTAACAAGAGATGGGAGAAAGGGCAGCGGATTTGAAGATTTTTGTCTGAATTAGCTTCTGATTCTCTGATTTGGTGGGGGAGGTGGGGTAGGAGGTGGTAAGTAGAAAGTACTTCTTAAATTTTTTATTTTTTTGGGACGCCTGGGTGGCTCAGTTGGTTAAGCGGCTGCCTTCGGCTCAGGTCATGATCCCAGCGTCCTGGGATCGAGTCCCACATCGGGCTCCTTGCTTGGCAGGGAGCCTGCTTCTCCTTCTCCCTCTGCCTCTGCCTGCCACTCTGTCTGCCTGTGCTTGCTCTCGCTTCTCTCTCTATGGCAAATAAATAAATAAAATCTTTAAAAAAAAAAAAAATTTTATTTTTTTAATTTATTAATTTAAAGTCAATTAACCAAGGTATACTACATCATTAGTTTTTGATATGATGTTTATTATTCATTATTGAATATCACACCCAGTGTTCATCATAGTACTTGCCCTCTGTAAGGACTTTTTTAAAATTCAAAGATAACATAAGATGATCTTCAGTATTGGTGTGATTATCAGTATTGAACTTGAAAGATAGTATAGATTTTTGCCTTGCAGAAATATATAATTACTAAAGGACAGTAGCAGTCTCAGAGATAGAGTCTCTATGGGGGATGAAAGTAATAATTGGGACCAAAAAGCTCTAACTTCTGATATAGTAGACTCTGAACATTTTTTTAAAAATTCATCTGGGGCGCCTGGGTGGCTCAGTGGGTTAAGCCTCTGCCTTCAGCTTGGTTCATGGTCTTGAGATCCTAGGGTCGAGCCCCGCATAGGGCTGTCTGCTCAGTGGGGAGCCTGCTTTTCCCTCTCTCTCTGCCTGCCTCACTGCCTGCTTGTGATCTCCCTCTCTCTGTCAAATAAATAAATAAAATCTTTTAAAAAGAAAAAAGATTTCTCTGGAGATTGAACATTGTCTTAGTCCGTTTGGGCTGCTATAAGAAAGTACCAGAGAATGAATGACCTATAAAAAACAGAAATTTATTTCTTACAGTTATTTCTAGGAGTTCAAGATCAGGGTGCCAGTGTGGTCAGATGAGAGCCCTCTTTGGGTTGAAGACTTCTTGTATCTTCAGCTGGCAGAAGTCCTAGGGAGCTCTATGGGATCTCTTCTTTAAGGGTTCCACTCTATGACCTAAGCATCTCCCAAGGCTCTACCCCAGTATCTTTCACATTGGGCATTAGTATTTCAACATGTATTTTGGGGGAAAGGAGCACAAGTATTCATACCATTGCCAACAAATAAGAAACTCTTTTACCTAGTTTTATAAGTTTATCACAAATATTGAGAGGGTTGTTTTTTTTTTTTTTTTTGAGAGGGGGTTTTAATGGAAATACTTCATTATTGAGCCATTTAAGAAAATTATGCTCTTTTTAAGACTTCACTAATTATTTTATCCAGCAAGCACTGTTTCAGTAAACTCTCTTCTCCCCACAGGAAATAGACTAGTTATCACACTGGTTTTTAGCATGACTTCCTTTTGTCATAATTGGCTAAAGCTCATTCATCGAGAAATCTAATTGGTTGATGAAAATTTCCCTTGTTATAGCAGCCCAGATGGACTAATTAATAGGTGTACTAGCTTCCAAATATTGTTGGGCCCTCCTTTTTTTTGCATTGATTTATTCAGGACTTGTTTTTTGATGTGTACTTTAAATCCATTTATCTTTGGTCATATAGTCACTTTTTCCTGATTCCACTCAAGTTCAGAGGTCAATTATGAAAGTTCTCTAGTGGTATTTGTTAAATTGAGACTTCCAATTTCTTCTGCTAGTTATGTTGTTCTTATTAGATCTTTTGTTCTATTTCTGTTTCTCTTTAGAAAATTACTGATTTTAGGGGCACCTGGGTGGCTCAGTGGGTTAAAGCCTTTGCTTTCGGTTCAGGTCATGATCTTAGGGTCCTGGGATTGAGCCCTGCATCGGGCTCTCTGCTCAACAGGGAGCCTGCTTCCCCCACTTTCTCTGCCTGCCTCTCTGCCTACTTGTGATCTCTGTCTGTCAAATAAATAAATAAAATCTTTAAAAATAAGGTACAGATTTTTATACCTTGTTGAAATCATAGTTGCTAACATTACTTCAAAGTCTTAACCACTTGGAAAATTTTTGTGTTGACCTCATGAATGAAGACTAACTACGGAAATAGGGTAGCATATTTGAAGCTGAGAGAAGTGCAGATTATTTAAATTACTTGAGTCATCATAACGAAGTAAAACAATATTTTCTTGTCTCCATAACTTAATTTAGTATATATCAGTTTTGTTTTAATTTTTTGAAAATTGCATACTTACATATGAAATACATGATATTTTAAAATCAGATTTATTTATTTCTTAGAAAACACAATTGCCCAAAAATATGAGGTGGAATCACAATTTAAAACATATGATCATGAATCACAAACATCAAGTACCTGGGAGTAGTAGGTTAGTGTGCTGCTCTGTGCTTTGTGCCATAGGAAGCTTCCACAAAAGTTGCTTGAATCCTTTTAATAATTTAGTACAAAGTTACCCCAAGTAGTCTAATAAAAATAATGCATATTGATATAAAGCAAAGTGGTATGTACAAGTATAATTAAAGCAAGGTGGAAGACTAATTTCCAAAAATGAGCAAATAGATCATACTAGTTTTTTTCTTTTTTTAAAGATTTACTTACTTACTTTGATAAATACTTACTAGTATTTATTTAGCTATTTACTAAGTGTCAAGCACTGTCTTAGTGCTTGAGTTATAGTAATAATAAAACAAAATTTTCTGCCTTCATGGAGCTTACCTTCTAATAAGGGAAACAGAAAAGAAACAAGGTAAAATGAATAAAATATATAACATAATAATCATGATTAGTGTTTAGAGAAAAAATAAATGAGAGAGGAAAATTAAATGTTGAGTTGACATTGATTTTGGAAATTTTAAAATTTGTGGCCAGGAAAGGCTCATGAAGTAGGGTGTGTCAGTTTTTTCTGAATAAATGAAAAGGAGATATCTTATGAACATGTGGTATGGATAAAACATTTTAGTCAACTCCTGTAGATTGTCCTAGTGAATAAAGGGAAGTTAAAATATTTGAGATAAGAAACCTACATATTCAGAAACTAATGTAACGTTGTATGTTGACTATACTTCAGTTAAAAAAAGAAAAGAAAACTTGTATTTTCTAGCATATTATTAACTTTGTTACTAGGGAGAGTGTATTGATAAGACAATTGCCTATATTCAGAGAGTTTTAAATTTGCTTAGCTTCTGATATAGGTGAATCTCTATTAAAAAAATGGGGTGAGGGAGAGAAATAGAATAGTTTAATGGATAAACATAACTACTTGATAGTGCTTTTTCATTTGTGTTTTCTTTAAATCAGTAATAAGGAAATCTTTTAAACTTTGGTAATAAATTTATTCATAGTAATTTAATGAGTAATACTATTTTGTGTTGAAGAATAAATGGATGTGTTCTTTCTCTGATTTTTTTTTTTAAATTTTATTTATTTATTTGAGAGTGAGAGAGCATGAGCACGGGAAGAGGCAGAGGAAGAGGGTGAGAGAAGCAGACTTCCCACTGAGCAGGGAGCCAGATGCTGGGCTTGATCCCCATGTCCTGGGACCATGACCTGATCCAAAGACTGATGCTTAACTGACTGAGCCACCCAAACACCCCTCTCTAATTGATTTTTGACTAAACTTTAAAACAAACATATATATTACAAGCAGCTACAAATTGTGTGAAGATCTCTTTCAAATGAACTATAAAATTAAATTACCTTTGGTGCATACAAAGTTTGTTTATTAAAACATACAATCCATTGGAGGGAAGGGGTGGCTGGGAGATGGACATTGGATAGTGTGTATGTTGTTGTGAGCACTGTGTGTTGTGTAAGACTGATGAGTCACAGACCTGTGCCTCTGAAACAAATAATACATTATATGTTAATTTTAAGAAACTCTAAAAAAATTAAATTAAAAATTAAAAAAAATACAAGCTGTAACATCCATGCACATTGAATTTTTGTAACGTAGCTTTTATTTTTCTCTACTAGTCCTGTGTCTTATTACAAATAATTATAGCATTAATTCTCTTTTAGCAGTAGTTGGATAGGGGTTCAATTTTTATAATTTTTCTTTTCTTTTTTTTTTTTAAAGATTTCAATTTATTTATTTGACAGAGAGAGACAACACGAGCAAGTAGAGTGGGAGAGGGAGAAGCAGGCTTCCTGCTGAGCAGGGAGCCCAATGCCAGGCTTGATCCCAGGACCCGGGGATTGTGACCTGAGCCAAAGGCAGATCCTTAACCAACTGAGCCACCCAGGCACCCCTTATTCTTTATTTTAAATTCTGGTTTTTATTCATGTAATGGAATTTTTTTGTTCTGTTGCAGCTCAGATAATCAAATGAACTCAGCAAGGAAATAATGTTTACATTAAAACTCTTCCTTTTACTCTGATGAGTGAAAATTTTTCCTTTGTTGTAATCACTTCTGTGATTAAATTATTAGGAAATGAGTACAAGGAAAAAATTTAAAATTCTAATTGGAATTAAAAATATTTAATAAGGAATGTCTGCTTTATTATTTTAACAAAAGTTACTCTTATTTCAGAGATGCTAAATACTAAATTATTTTAAGCAAGAGTCTTTTTTATTAATGAATGTTAAATTAGTCTTGTAATGATGTATTTTGAGCTTTGAAAGACAAAGGGTAAAGATTACATATAAATGAAATCTCTGTGTTCCTTAGGAAAGACAGTATAGTTTAGTCTAGAAATGTGTTGCAGGGTTTTTGTATGGGGCATATACACATCTGAGAGTGTGGATGCAAGAAGAATATACATCAAAATGCTATTAAAGACAAAATTTAATATTTAGTACTAATTGGAATGTTAGACTGTGTGTATGTGTGTGTATGCATGTGTGCACACACACATGAATAGACCTAAACTATAACCTGAAGAGCAGAGAGAAGGTATCTTGAAGAAAAGGATTAGAACCTTAAGGATCTATGGAACAGTAACAAGTAGCCTGGTCAGTATATATGATGCCAAATCAGCCATTTATATGCAGTTAAGGGTGGCTTTTTCATATTTGGTAAATATGAAATATAAATATAAATATTCTATGCAAAATACATATAGTCTGTGTTGTAGCACTTATAGAAGCATGTAAGTTTTGATAAATTAAGCTAAAGTTTTGATTTTCCTGCCCTATAGTTTTTTCATGTCCTTAAAACTAGTTCCAGACTTATCAGACATCTTTTTTTATTTTTTTTTTAAGATTTTATTTATTTATTTGACAGACAGAGATCTCAAGTAGGCAGAGAGGCAGGCAGAGAGAGAGGAGGAAGCAGGCTCCCTGGTGAGCAGAGAGCCCAATGTGGGGCTCGAACCCAGGACCCTGGGATCATGACCTGAGCCAAAGGCAGAGGCTTTAAGCTGCTGAGCCACCCAGGCACCCCATTGTCAGACATCTTAAATCAAAGAAAATAAAGGGTTAAACTCAAGGAACTGATGCACCATTGGGATTCAGAAGTGGGAGAGCTAGTTCATTCAAGATATTCCTTAAGACATCCCTCCATTGAACTGTCCTTCACTTTTTAGTGAAGGACACATCTTTTTTATCCACATCTTTTTTACTTCCCCATCCTGAAGCTGCAGAGCTGTTGGATCATCTGGCATACTCCCAATCTAGTGAAGAAGTAAGTGCAAATCAGGGCCGTGGGTTGTTCTACTGTGTCCTTCTTAGTTTCCTAGTAGTTAAATTCTGTACTTAAAAGGAAGTACTAAATGTGACTACTTTTTAATTGCATAGAGACATTTTCTCCTTGCCTGCTTTTTCAAAAGTATATTTGGGTCACTTACAAGAGGAGAAAGGAGTAGAGTTATAATGGTTATGTGCAGTGGCATGAGATTATCTGGCAGCATGAGACCCTTGCCATCAGTGAAGGGACTCTGGGTTGGTTGGCTTCATAAACTCGCTCTGCCTTTGTTTCTGCATCTTAGAGGTAGAGGTTCTGTCTACCTGAGAGTCAGGTGAAATACTGCATGTGAAGTGTTTTTTGCACAGAAAAGTCATTCAATTACATTGGTTTTTATTTTTTAGGAACCATTCTCATGTATGTCTCTACTAATTTTTCTAGTTATTCTTATAAAAATTCTAGTTATTGTTATTGGGAGTCATCTGTAACTTTAAATATGAAATAAAGGAAAATTCTTCTCTGGAAATTGCAGACCAATTGAAGTAGTTCTTGGCAGAAGTATAAGGAATTGCTGTAGGAAAGGAGACATTCTGGAATATCTTAATTTTGCCAGTGATTGACGTGATTCCTGTTCTTGTAGAGGAATTGAAACGGTGTGAGAGAATATTACTATAATCTCACCTTGGTATTTTCAAGCCCCATGTGGGGTATAGAGATTATTTAAATAAATAAAACTTGAGAAAAAAAGAAATGCAAAAAAGTAAAGCACACTTTTGAATTAAAAGAACAATTTATGTTTATTGTCTTATATCTGCAGCACCTGGCAGAATCATGTTTACTGTTTATTTTTTCTTAAATAAATATCTAACAACCAACAAAGAAAGGGTGATTAAAGAGCATATAGCAAAAACAATAAACTTCACTCAAAAGAATAATAATATTCAGAACTTCTTGTACTTTATGGATTACTTCTTTGTCATGGAAATAGGTCATAATAGATTGTAACAACATCTATATCAATCTGATGCTGTCTCTTTAAATTGAGTCCTTATTTTTCATTCAAAAGACTAACCTACTGTGACCTCATAGGTTCAGGATAAATTCCGGCTGGACCTGTCTGATGAAGAGGCGGTCCATTACATGCAGAGTTTGATCGACGAAAGTGTCCATGCTCTCTTTGCTGCAGTGGTGGAGCAGATTCACAAGTTTGCCCAGGTAAGTTCTCTGAAGGTAGTGCAATTGATCTCAGCTTCTCTGTGTCCTACCCCAGAGTCCTCAGGGAGTCATGCTTTTCTCCTGCTAGTGATGTCTTCTCTGCATTTTGTCAAGACTTTTTGACATCAGCCAGCTGATATGAATGTGTTGCATACATTATTAACTCTGAATCATCCCACTTAAATTTTTATGGTTGTTAACCAGACTGCGGAGTATCAGCATAGGTATTTGTTTTTTGTAGTCAGTGGTGATTGTAAATCTTTCTTGAGAATGATCTTGAGTCTAGCAGAGGCCTTGGCAAGTGAGACTTGAACTCTTGTTGGGTTTTGACAAACAGAGAAGTGCTAGGAAAGGAGTATAGAAGCTGAGAAAAGCAGTGCATACCACACACTGAAAAAGTCTATCTGTAGACTTACTGTTAGTAGAATCTTGCATGCAGATGTCTGAGGGAGACCTTTTCACACTAGCCTGTGATGGTAAACCCCAGGTTTAAAACCTGGTTTTATTATGAGTTTCCTAATGAGGATGATTATGAAAATGGTAAGCAAACAGAAAAATTAGGCTCCTTTCCCTTCTACACACTCACACTCTTCTTCTTGCACACTCCTTCCTGACTTTGCTTATTCTATTATAATTTTACTAATCATCTAATTTTACTAATTGCCTGTCTACTTTGCCTTCTTCCTCACCCAGTACTACTGAGTCACTAAGCCTTTTCAGTTTAACCATTTCCTTTTTAGTTTAACCATTTCTTTAATTATCCTTTTCTATCATTTTCTGACTACTAAAATTTTTTGTTCAAGATTTTATTTACTTATTTGACAGAGAGAGATCACAGGTAGGCAGAGAAGCAGGCAGAGAGACAGGAGGAAGCAGGCTCCCTGCTGAGCAGAGAGCCCAATGCAGGGCTTGATCCCAGGACCCTGAGATTATGACCTGAGCTGAAGGCAAAGGCTTAACCCACTGAGCCACCCAGGAGCCCTCCAACTAACATCTTAATCCATTTTTTGTTCTTTAAGATATCTTGGATAACTAAAACCCTTTATAATTCTTCTGTAGTAGTTTTTTCTCCAAGCATTTTTTATCCTTCTAAATATCCCAGTCAGATATATTTTCACAAAATAATGTCTTTTTTTTTTTTCTTTTCTTTTTAAATTTCAGGGTGTACAGTGTTTCCTCATTGCTTAACAGTGAAGTCCAGGGCGCCTGGGTGGCTCAGTGGGTTGGGCCGCTGCCTTCGGCTCAGGTCGTGGTCTCAGGGTCCTGGGATCGAGTCCTGCATCGGGCTCGCTGCTCAGCGGGGAACCTGCTTCCCCCTCTCTCTCTTTCTGCCTGCCTCTCCATCTACTTGTGATTTCTCTCTGACAAATAAATAAATAAATAAATAAAATCTTTAAAAAAAAAAAAAAAAAACAGTGAAGTCCATTCTCTGGCAGCTCAAGGCTTTCTAGGATATTGTATTCCAAGCTACTCTCCAAGGTGTTTCCCTAATAACCTCTCTGAATATTTTGTTCTTTTCTGTCTCTGTGATTACTTTGCAGCTGCCATTTATTCAGCATAGAATATCCATCTTCTTCAGTGAATCTTTGGTAAACTTCTGCCTCCCAAATCTAAGCTGTTGTCTAAGATCTATTCTTAATGCCACTTTGATCTTCCTCTGGATATTTATAGGACTTTTATCTTTATTATGAGTTGCACTTATATTTTGCTTTCTATTATAGATACTTGGATACTTTTTTTTATAACTCCTAAAATACAAACTTCTTGAAGACGGGGCTCTGTTACTCACATATTAGCACAGTGCTTTATCTACTTAAAAAATATCCAAGGAATGTAAAGGAGTTTCTTCCTGTAAATGTTAGCTTATTCTCTTTTTCTGTCTTAACAAAAGTTTCTTCTCCCAGAACACCAGTTGGGTCCTGTCATATTACAGGGACCAGTCAGGGATTGCTTCCCAGGTTATTACTCCTAACCGGTCACCTCTCAAAGGAATAAGCTGATTCAGATGGTCAGTGATTTGTCTAGCTAATGGTAGATCTGAGTCTCCATATAGCACAGCAGGGTATTTTGGAGCAATCAGGGATAGAAACCAAGAATGGGACAATGACTTCGCTAACGTCATGTGACTAACAAGGAACAGAATCAAGACTTGAACCCAAATCTTTTGACTCCCATATCTAGTATTTTTGAAACTTGTTTTCTTGTCAGTGTCTTGCTTACTGCTATATTATGTTAGGAGTTACTGAAACTTTCCCAGGCATAGCCCTCATAATCCACTTACTTTCCCTCTCCCTTTTTGTGTGTACACTCTTTTTTTTTTTCTTTTTTAAAACTCAGATAGTTTTAATATGCTTGAGGTTAGTTAATTTCTCTGTCTTCCCTTTTCCTTTAGAGTTGGTCATTTATATTTCATTTTTGCTCTGTCCTTATTACAGCTGAACAAATTTCTCTCCTTCAAGAGTTTTTATTCTTGCATACTTCAAGTTTCTCAGTTTTCTTCTTTAGTTCCTCAGCATTTACTGTATAATAGAGCTAAAACTCCACACTTAAAATTAACACTACTGCCTGACACCTCATTTCAGATTATCTGTAGCTGTATAACAAACCTGGACTCACTAGCTCAAAAAACAATAATGATTTATTATTTATGATTTTTCAGTCAGGATTTCAGCCATATCCCACCTATATGGCTCTTTTGTTTCCTGTTACGTCAGGTAGGTTCTCTCATTCAGTGGTTTTCAGCTGGTGATTGGGTTTTTCTGAAGGATCCAATAGGTTTCACACACCTTCACTTTGGAGCTGCTCTAGATGGTCTGTCTCTGCTTCTCTCACTGTTCCCTACTCTAGCCAGGGCTGCTATTCTGCATGATGATGGCTGTCCCCCCAAGGAATGTGAAAGCGGGGCAGCAGGCCTCTTAGAGCAAGTCAGGAGGCCAGCCCTGGCTCTCAGGGACAAGAGAAGTGTGTACTCTGGAGAGGGATTAAGTATGGCATCCTTGAAAACTCAACTGCCACTCATCTAATACATTCTAGCTTAAAGTTTGAGCTTTCATGCAAGGTCTGTGAATGAACTTGTGGTATACTTTATTTATTTATTTATTTTAAGATTTTATTTACTAATCAGAGAGAGAAAGTGAGCGAGCGAGCGAGAGAGAGAGTGAGTGTGAGTAGGGGGAGAAGGAATGGGAGGAGGAGACTCACCACTGAGTAGGGAGCCTGACGTGGAGCTTGAGGCCAGGACCCTGAAGTCATGACCCAGGCTGAAGGCAGATGGTTAACTGACTGAGACACCCAGGTGCCCCTGAATTAGTGGTATACTTTAGTTTAGTTTTGAAATTGTTTTGTCAATTTATGAGAGAGAGAGCGAGCGAGCGAGCGAGCCTGGGACTGAGATGGGATGGCCAGGGGGAGAGGGAGAGAAAGAATCTAAAGCAGACTCCCTGCTGAGAAGGGAGCCTGATGTGGAGCTTGATCTCATGACCTGAGACCATGACCTGAGCCATAATCAAGAGTCCGATGGATTAACTGACGGAGCCACCCAGGTGCCCCAGAAGGACTACTTTTTAAAATTCCTTATATTAAAAATACAGGAGAGAAAAAGCTAGATTAAAAAGGGACCACATTCTTATTTGAAGGAGGTAGTAACAGAAGGACCTTTCTTTACCAATGTCTCTGGGCCTCAGTTTCCACATCTGTAAAGTGATTGGCATTGAGATAGAAACTAAATTTGATCTCTTGTCAGAGATAGACACAAAGGTTAATTGCTTTCCGCATATAAACCTGATCTTAACTATTGCCGAGACTGAAAGTAAATGAAACCCTCAGCACCGATGGTTAAATTACGAAGATTGTTCAGAACCAAGAGTTAATGCATATACCTTTTCTATTCATAGAGAAAATAAGAATATGGCTAATAAATTGGTAATAGAGGTGGATGTACTCTTAACTTAGACTTGGGAAAGATAATTTTATAAGCATGAACTAACAGAGGATTATATTTACTGGAAAGAAATATTAAGTCTTTCTTAGGTTTCTATTTTTTAGTTCTTCATTAAAATGGTAGATAAGATGTAGTAATCCTGGATAAATAGTTATTTTAAATTACTTTGGCCTTCGTCATTACAAATTCTCTCAAACTAGGTTAGATTCTTAATAACAAAATAGTACTTTTTTTTTTTTTTTAAAGATTTTATTTATTTATTTGACAGAGAGAAATCACAAGCAGATGGATAGGCAGGCAGAGAGAGAGAGAGAGGGAAGCAGGCTCCCCGCCGAGCAGAGAGCCCGATGCAGGACTCGATCCCAGGACCCTGAGACCATGACCCGAGCCGAAGGCAGCGGCCCAACCCACTGAGCCACCCAGGCGCCCCCAAAATAGTACTTTTTATCTAAAATCAAGACCATAAGGGGGTGCCTGGGTGGCTCAGTTAGTTAAGCATCTGCCTTTGGCTCAGGTCATGATCCCAGGGTCCTGGGGTTGAGTCCTGCATCGGGCTTCTTGCCCAACAGGCAGCCTGCTTCTGCCTCTCCCCTTGCCTTGTGCTCTCTCTCTCTTGTGCTCTCTCTCTCTCTGTCAAATAAATAAATAAAATCTTTAAAAAAAGAAAAAAAATCAAGGCCGTAGCAGCATGAATATGAATTAAGAGCAACTATCTAGATGATTCCAGCAATGTAGAGACCACCAGTGTCATCCTAGATAGGTAATAGTGGAGACTTAATACAGCATGAGTATTTATATAGACAAAATTTTTTACATCATCATATCTCAGTGCTCCATTTTACAGTGAGAGATAATCATATCTGGGACAATACCTTTATTTATTTGAGCTGTGTTTCATACAGTACTTCACTATTTTTTAACATTATATAAGCTCTACTGTAACCACAAAAGTGAGTTTTAACATTTTCCCCACTTAAAGATGGGTGGGCTGACCCACATAAAACGTTGTTTCCTAGCTTACCAAATTCAAGTCTTTACCAGAATATCCATAATATTCTACATCCTAAGAAATGAACTTGACAATGCTTGGGTTTCGTTAAATAAGTCACCACTGCCTGTACTCAATACCTGTGCCTATATTCTTGTGCAGCTGAAACAATATCAAAATCAGAGTAACCCAAGGATGTTTAATTTCACTGGAATTTGCTTAGGCATTGAAGATTACAAGAGGTGCTAAATACAATTTTAACCTCATGTAAATCTTTTCAAATTAAGAAATTACGAAGCATAGCTATTTCTTTTTAAAGATTTTATTTATTATTTTATTTTAAAAATAGTGAACAAGCAAGTGAGCATGAGGGGAAGGGCAGAGGTAGAGGGAAAAGCAGACTCTGTCCAGAGCACAGAGCCCAGTGAGACCCCCAGGATCCTGTGATCATGACCTGAGTCAAAATCAAGAATTGATTACCTGACTGAGCCTTCCAGGCACCCTGAAGCTTAGCTATTTCTTTCTTTCTTTTTTTTTTTTTCTTAAAGATTTTACTTATTTATTTGACAGACAGAGATCACAAGTAGGCAGAGAGGCAGGCAGAGAGAGAGGAAGGGAAGCAGGCTCCCTGCTGAACAGAGAGCCCGACGTGGGGCTCGATCCCAGGACCCTGGGACCATGACCCGAGCCAAAGGCAGAGGTATCAACCCACTGAGCCACCCAGGCGCCCCTTAGCTATTTCTTAATTAATCTCTGCAGTTTATTTTTTCTTTGAACTGACACTTCTAGATGCTGTATATTTTCTAAGTAGTGACTATATATTTTCTAAGTAATACTTAGAATAAATGACATGCACGTGCAAATCTGGATGATCAACATCTATTTTTTTGGTCACTCATAACATTTATAATAAGGATGTATACTGCTAATTGATTTAGGCTAATTTTACTGCATTTCTGTTAATCACTGTGGATTCTAGGACAATTTTCTAAAAATGGAGGTAAAGTAATTGATACATGTTAACAAAAATTATAGTTGTTTCAGCATAAAAGAAATTATAGTCTAAAAGAAGACTATAAAATTGCCACATACAACTATTATATTGCATGCTGAAAAGACTTATTTTCTTCCATCGCACCATTCCGAAGGAAGGGTAGAGATTAAACACTGCAATATTTGTTGCCTAGCAACACCCACCTATTAGTGATACAAATTTTCCACTGAAAAACACTTTTATTTAGGTCATTGTCTTTGAGATTGCATCATCAGAACTCTTGTCCCCACTGAAATGATCTTTAAAGGGCTTTCTACTCTTGTCCGCACAGAAAGGTAGAGGTCACTTAGTTTGTGTCATTTACTGCTCTAAAACTAGCCTTTGGTTGGTAATCTCTCACATGACAGCCCGTTTCTTCTCTGTTTCTGCTTTCTCCTGTCTCTGTCTCTCCACTGATTGATGAGAGAAGGCTGAAGAGCGAGGTGTGGTTTCCTTTCATCTTAGTACATACTGATCTAATTAATTGAATCTTGGTAGATTAACCAGGGTTAGAGATGTATTTTTTGTAGACAGAGTAAAGCAGTAAGAACAGATGGCATTCAGAAAGTTTACCGAAGTTCCAGCTCAAGTTACTGGGAGCACTGCTTTACATTTGGTAAGAATCCTTAATTAACCCCCGTGGTGTTCAAGGGGAGAAAAGCTCAGATCCAAGCAGAGGGGCACATGAACATGCAGTCATATATTATGTGCCTTTAACTGAAGAGAATTCAACTTTATATATTTGTGGTGATTTCAAAGACAAACAAACAGAGAAAGGAGACAGACAGTGTGGTTATTCTGCCTCATGTTTTTTTTTAAACAGCATATGTCCTAATAAAGGTGAGAAGAGCTTCTTCAGGAATGTTTCAGATCCCAGGTGTCTCCTATGACATGACACCTTGCCATGCTGAGTGTGACTCCAATTACTGGGGATTCTCGTTTTTTTTGTACAAGGGGGCTTCTAAGTGCAGGCCATCCATCTGCCCCTTCTGCTGCTCAAAGAAACCCTAGGGTTTTTTTTTTTTTGCATTAGTATTAAGGGAAAAGCTTCCTGTTCTGAACTTTTGGAGAGATGACTATATGTAATGTGTTGCCTTCTGAGGAGTTTTTTTGGTTTTGTTTTATTTGAGTAATTTTGTTTGTTTATGTTCCTGTTTTACCTTTATGTGCTGACCCTAACACCTCAGCCCCATGTAGGATGTTTGGTCTGTAACTGCTGTCCTCTCTGATCTACTTTGAGAGCGCATAGATGCAAAAAATAACCTACGAGAAGAGAATAGAGCATTTTTCTGAGTTTATGTTATGTACCTTATTTTATCATTAGGAATAAAAAAAAAGTATAAAATATTTAATTGAACAAAACAAAAAGTATTGAATTCTTTAGCCAAAGAGAAATTTTTCTCAAAAACCAAACTTTTCTTTTTAATTTAGTTAATAACTTTCTAAAGACATAGATGATTCCCAGGCCAGTGGCTTAAATAAATAACTATCACAATACCATTATATCATATGAAAGTATTTTGTATCATTTTGTGTCCCAGATCTATTCCTCATTTATCTGAATTATCCTGGGAGGAATAAAAATTAACAACAAAGAAACAATAGTAATAGTAATAATTACAGCCTATTGTACACTTAGAAGTATGAGAAATTACATAAAGAACTTTCTCTGTATCACCTTTTTAATCCTCACGCCTGTGCGTGAATTACCGGGCCTTTTTTACAGAAGAGAAAAACCAAGGCTGAGATTAAGTAACTCATGGTCTTAGGGTTAATGTGGGACAAAAGTACAGATTCAAACCCAGACCATAGGTTGTAGAAATAGTAGTTTCTATATCATGTTTTTCTTGATACATATGTTTAAGCTTTAAATTATTAGAGATGAGTGGATTTTGTTGTGAGTTGTGAGTTTTAAAAAATATACTTGTAAATTTAAGAAAATGATCTTTAACTTTTCTCTCCTTAATGTTTCATCTGCCCCTTAAAAGGAAAAAAAACAAAACAAAACAGCTATGCAAACAGCTAAGAGAGTGTGCTATAAAAAGGAGTCATTGGAACCAGTTAATCCCAGATAAATATGATAAATGTGGGGTAACATTTATTTTGCACATTGACCATAAGCCAGTCCTGAATTTTATTGCCCCCCACATGCTCTTGGATGGCTGTGTAATCAGCCCTGCTGCATGAGTAGTCATCAGAACCCACCATGTTTAAAAACAGCATACAGGCACTTGTGACATTACAAATGTTTTAAAGTCTTAAGAATAATTACTGTAATAGCAGCAGTCAGCAGAGTGCCCCATAATTTTTGGCTAAAATGCCCTACAGTTTATTTTTTATCTGTAGAGATTTAATTTCCTTGTCTTCTGGGGGGCAAGTTTTCAAACACTTGAGTATAATCCATGGTAAGATTTGTCTGTTTGCTTCATTAACTGCTTTTAGGAAAGTTAGTTGTCATGCTGTTGTTTCCCTGCCCCTCTGTTGTATCAAACCCTTTTATATAAATTCATCAGGGAGTTGAATGTTTTGGGACTGACTCTGCTACATAGTATTACTGAATTTTTTTCCCCCCGCAGACAGACGCTCACAAGTATTTAGGTGACCTGTTAGAGTGTTCAGTAGTAGTGTTTCTCCCACACATACAAACATACGTATCCACATGTGTGGATTTCCTTGTTTCCAGGATATTTAGACTTCGTAGCATGTCTGTGAGAACCCTCCACAGTGTGGCTCTAACCCGCATTTTCAACTTCAGTAATCTTCCACCACCCTTCAAAAAGAAAGAGTCTTCTTTGTAGCTCTGATGATTTACCCCCATGGCTCTTTCTCATACCCAATAATTCCCTCAACCCCCCACAAACAATCCACCTCTGCTTGTTGCCTGGAATGAGTTTCCCACCCATTGCCCAACGTTTGGATATAGTTGTGTGTGTATGAGTGGTGACCTGTGTATGAGCCGTATAGGTCTTCAGGCTTTTTTTGTCTTGAATATCACAGGGACTCTCACAAAACCTGAGCTGTTCCTGTCACATAGTAGGCAACAAATAAATGTATGTGATTTTATATACGTGCCAACAACCATTTGAGAAGTTTATTTTTATTTTCTCTGATATTGTCTTCTAGAAGATATTTAAACAACTTCTTAAATCAGAAATTATATTCCTTTTAAAAGCATTAAAGCTGAATCTTACCATATTATTGCTAGAATCACTTTAAATTGTATCAGATTAAAATCAGTCAACATCTGTCACATTTTTACACATATACATGAATATGCACACATACCCACAAATATTTGTCAGTGAGGGTTTTTTTTCCCCCTTCATTGTTTTTTCTTAGAGTAATAGTGAGGTAAAGTTAATGGAAACAAAATTATGTTGCCCATGTCCAGCATTCTTATTTCCTCCAAGATGTTGCCAGCATATATTTTACTGAACAAGGTGGCGCATGAGTTACGGATGACTCAGTTATGTTCACACAAACAATTAAGAGTTGTCCGTACTGGGGCGCCTGGGTGGCTCAGTGGGTTAAAGCCTCTGCCTTCGGCTCAGGTTGTGATCTCAGGGTCCTGGGATCGAGCCCCACGTTAGGCTCTCTGCTCAGCAGGGAGCCTTTCTCTCTCTGCCTGCCTCTCTGCCTACTTATGATCTGTCAAATAAAATCTTTAAAAAAAAAAAAAAAAAGAGTTGTCCGTACTGGGAGTGGTGACTGGCAGCATCCGTACATGTTAAAGACAACCATTAACCCTTGCAGATTAAATTTATATTAGCCAGTTCTCAGAAGTAATGGGTAGCATTCTCTGAATTTCACTGAATGCTAATTTTGAGAAATAATGAAGAGAGGTACAGTGTTCCACATCTCTTTATAAGCAATATCTGAGGTAACTGTGGGGGTGCCTAGCATAAAATAGGTACTACAAACATTGGTTTCTTTCATTTCCAATTGATATTTTAATATCAAACACTGTTATTGTGTTGGCCACCACACAGTCCATGACTGGGCCTCCTTGTTCTTTCAGGACTGCTGTCTTTGATTTGATTCCAGATCGGTTCTGGGATGAAGTGGGTGCACTCTGTGGAATAAGTTAACAGCTTTTCAGTAGCTAAAAATGTCATGCCAAGAACTAAGCATTTTTTAGAACTATAGACTCTGTTGTTTGTCTTTCTTTGTGAAATTGAAGCTAATTACTTTCTACTTGTTTATCTTTTTTTTATAGTACTGGAGAAAATGAAATTGGACTTGGCACATCAGGATGTTTGGCTCTGTAAGAAAACTACTTTAGAAGCAACCTCTGTATAAGGAAGACTTCTGAGTAACAAGAGAACATTTGATATTCAAGATACCATATATCCTAAATGTTACATGGTGCCTGAATTCAATTTCTTTGGATGTCATTGCTTAAATATGGTCTTGAAGGGTTTGTTTTGAAATATTGTATATATTTATTTTCAAATATACACATTGTTAATAAGCTAAGAAGTGAGAAATGTATTCCAGGATCATGTACATATTATAAGAGTTCTGGAAGAATTTTATGTTGAAATAGTAAAATATTTTAGTCTTTGAGTTTGGAATGTCCTTTTTTTAAAAAAAAAATAATCTCTTCACATCAGAACAGTAGTTATGAGTTTGGATTATCTCAGTCAAGAAAACTTTTTTGGTTTGTCTTTCCCTCCGCCATTTCCCTCTCTCTCCCCACTCATGTTTGTTTTTGCTTAAGTTGTAATACTTGAAGCTTTACATATTGTGGCTCATTCTTTTACAGTTCAACAATTACTACATATACGTCAAATAAGACAGTCATTTTCTCTCACTTTTAAATATAAATCTTATTTGAAAACTATGGTTAGTTTACAGTTCTCCTACCTTGTAAGTACATCAAGCAGGATATGTAAATGTAGCAATCTGAATTACTTGCCAAAAGGTCATAATGACAGCAGCTTTTAGTGTTGAGCCCAAGATATTTTTACATATACATGTAAGCATAAATTGTCTTTCTGCAATAAATACATTTTTGATGCAAACTTACTTTTCAAAAGGTTTTTGAAATAGCTTTACTAGACCTTAATGTAATACATCCTTTCTGATTTAAGCAATATGATTTCTTATCTTTTAAGACTAAAAGTCCTGCTAATTCATCTAGCCTCCTTGCCTCATGGAACTTCAGGAAAAGAGCACATACAAAAATAGAAGAGTAACACTATCCTAATCCTTGCATATTAATGTGTGGCATAGTCATGTGATTTTGTTTTGGAAGAAAAACAGTATCTCATTCTTTTGGTGCTGAATATTAATATCCAATAACAGAAAAGATTAGAAAGTTAAATGGAGGCACGGTTTCAAAGAATGCCCTTAATTACAGTGTTTGTTTGTTACCACATCCTTGTATCTGGGAGTTTGGCCCTTTTTATTTATTTTTTTTTTAATTTATTTATTTTTTATTTTTTTTTTTAAAGATTTTATTTATTTATTTGACAGAGAGAAATCACAAGTAGATGGAGAGGCAGGCAGAGAGAGAGAGAGAGAGGGAAGCAGGCTCCCTGCTGAGCAGGGAGCCCGATGTGGGACTCGATCCCAGGACTCTGAGATCATGACCTGAGCCGAAGGCAAGCGGCTTAACCCACTGAGCCACCCAGGCGCCCAGTTTGGCCCTTTTTAGAGTGGGGTTCCCAGCTGGATAGGAAGCACATAATTAGGAGACAACCTAGAGGCTCATGGAGTATGGTTTGTGGGAAACATACATGCTGATTTGAAAACCAGAAAAGATGAAAAGATCTCTGCAAAGCATCATAAGAGAGTGATGCCCACATGAGCTGGACGCTCCATTCTCTATCTTGATTTTTCTGTGCTTGACATGTTTATATCACTTTCTGTTGCCAAGAAGTTCTGAACCCATCTGCATTCTCATTCTTTGAGTTCTATTTCTCTATTTCTGTTGGCTTTGAAAACTTTTCCTGAAATGGCCCTGTTGAAAGTGGCCAACCTTCTGAACTCTTAAAATTCCTTTTTTTCTTTAAGATGTATTTTTTTATTTGAAAGAGAGAAACAACGCACACATGGCTGCGAGGAGGGACGTGTGGAGGGAGAGGGAGAGTCCCAGGCAGGCTCCGGCTGAATGTGGAGCCTGACTTGGGGCTCGATTTCAGCACCTTGAGATCACAACTTGAGCTAAAACCAAGACTCCAATGATCAACTGACTGTGCCAGCCTGGCGTCCGTCTTATAATTGTTTACAGTTTTTTAATTGGCATTTAGTAAAGGTGTGTGTTTTTATTATACTTGCATCTTCCATTTCAGAGGTTTGGCAAACTTCTTCTATAAAGGGACAAGGTAGTAAATATGTTAGCTTTTGGAAAGCATATAATCTTCATCACAACAATTCAACTCTGCTGTTAGAGAAGAAAAAGCAGCCAGAGACAACCTATAAGCAAATGGGCCTGGTCAGATCTGACACTTGGGCCTTAATCTGTTGATCCATTTGAACTAAGTATAAGGCAAAAACTTACCATCTTACCCTTTATAAACCCCACTGCACTTTGCATAGATAGTAGTATGTTTATAGTATGCCTCTATGAATTATTTTGGACCAATACAAAATTCTATAAGGGCCAACACAGTTGTTAAGGAGAGTTGATCATGAATAACCTTGTATTCAGTGCAAACTAGATAAGAATTATATGGGAGACAATGTTTTCTAAGGAGGAAGATGAGTATTGGGTAAGGAAAGACCATCTTTGAAGACAGACAGTGGCCATCGTTTTGCTGAGAGCATTTTGGCTGTGGGTGGTGAGCCTACATCAGAAACAAAAGTGATTTATCAGTCCCAGTTTCTATTGCTCAAAGCAACCTCTTTGCTCCTACTGTTTTCCCCAAACTCCATTGTTTTTCTTGTTCAGGGATCTTTACCGTGTGGTCTTTAGGTCTCTTGATTGTCATTGCCTTTCACATTCTGTCAGTGTTTGACTTTTGAGAACTGTGTGAGGACATGGTGTTTTAATCCAAAACTGTGGGTACCCTAGTCATGTACTTCAAGTATTCAGAGTGACAGTTCTGAATGGGGGAGAAAAAATGTTAATGGCAGCTGCTGAGAGTAGGGCTGCAAAGGTGAAGAAGGAAGTAAAGTGTGATTCACATTCCTAAAGCTAAAGTGTTGATAGCACCCGATTTCTGCCAGTCTCTATACACCAGGGTTTGATGTTCCCCAGCTCACTTATATTACAGAGTTTTCAGTTGAGTGTGTAATGTACTAACAAAAGTGGACATTATAAGGCCTTACGGTTACATATTAGGACTCTGCCAATTGCTTCATGTGTTTATCCCATTATTCTATATAACAGTCCTATGAGATAGAATTGTGTCCCCGTTTTCCAGAATTTTAAGACAACTGAACCATCGACCCAAAGTTAGGCTGTACTTGAGAGCTGAATTGGGATCTGAAGTTGAATTACTTAGATTCCAGTGACCACATTTTGACCATCAAATTCTCTTGGCCTTCATTTCTCACTGAGTCAGTAGTGACAGCCCTGTCTTCTAGTATGTACACGTGTGTGAATGTGGCCCATTAGACTGGGATCCCCCAAACAAAATTCCATTTATTTGTTTGTTCATTCATTTATTGATTTTGTTTACTTTCATGAACAGGGTTGCCAAAGATATAGGCAGTAATCAATAAAATAAATTAAAAATTCCTGAGAAAATAAATTGAAGTGAATTTCAAATTTATAAAAATGGAGTTGTATCATCATACCACATATTCATACTTGCCTTGGCATATATCATTCAGTAAAAACATAAGGTTATATAAATCTTAACCATGCAACTGTTAACCTACCATCATGATGTACTTTATATCTTTGCACATAGACCTAACATTGCAATTTAAAAAAAAAAGCCAGATTGAGACTTAAAAGGATTTTTTAAAAAAATAAATTGCAGAAACAGCATGGACTATCTTTAATTAAATACAGAAAGTATATTGGTTTGCCAAAATGAATAATCTGATTTATTAACATTTCACCATAAAAAAATACATACCACTGGACTGGGATGGGATCCTGGAAAAGAGAAAGGACATTAGCTAAAAACTAAAAGAATATAAATAAAGTAGTAGTTAAAAAAAAAGGAATGAGTAGCCTCAGAGGGTAGTGAATGTCCCACCTGGGTGACCACCAGAGAAAGTGAACTGCATCAGAAGGTGATCTTCCACCTGAAATGATTCCTCAGCCCTCTCATCTTTTCTGACCTTGACATTTTTTAAAAGTACAAAGCAGATACTTGTGATATTAATTTTCCTCAAGGTTGACTCATTTTTGGTAAGGATACTTTAGTGCCACGTTCTCAAGGGATCTTACCAGCAGGCACAAGAGGTTCCTGGTGGTGGTAATTGTTATCCCTTGGTTAAGATAGTTTCCAGCTTTCTCCATCCTGAAGTTAACTTGTATTTGACACATAAAATAAGTAATTTGTAAATTCTATGAGGAAGCATTTTGAAACTATGTAAATATCCTGTTCTTTACCACACTTTTACCCACCAAGTTTAGCATGGATTGATGATCCCTGCCTGAATTAATTATTATTATGGTGAAAACTAAATAGTTTTTTTTTTAAACTCTCTTGTGCTTCTATACTTGTTAGTGTTCTGCTGTAAGATAGAATTCTCCTTTCTGCATTAGAAAAAATAAGCATTCATTTGCTTATATTAAAATGGATTTTTATCTATTATACAGTGCATTCCTATATTATTTATTTTGATGGTAAAGTTCCCCCAGAACTGACTTGTCTTCAAGCTGGTGCCTGTGTCTCCTGACATAGCCCCAATATTCTCTGAGTCCCTTTTTACTTTTTGCACAAGATGTTCCAGGCTCATCATCTAGCTTCTCTGCCTCAGCCCTGAAGTCAGCCACTTCTCCAAGGAGCCCTGGTTCTTTCCTGGTCTGATTTTAGCAGATAACTCCCCAAATAAAAGATCTGATTTTTTTCTAAAATAGAAGTTAATTTAGCAGCCCAGTATTGCCATTCTAAAACTCGAGTTTGAATAGGGTGATATGGATATAAATAAGCTCAGAACAGTGTAATCCATATATGAATGAACCACAGAATTTAACTTGAATTTAGCTGTATTTTCAGTTCTCAGCTTTAGATCATCACCATCTGCCTTGAGACCATGAGGACTAGTCTTATTATTATGCTCTTTATCTCTGATGATGTTAGTCACCACAAGACACTCAGACCTCCCTAAAGTCATTTCCTTCTACCAGAGTCTGTCGTTCCCATATAGCTTTAGACAATCCCATCTCCCAGACCTTTGGGCTTCCTTGGTCCGTCGTCAACAAAATTAATCTATGAGCTCAAAGTTTACCTATGTGCTGTATAACTAGATACTGCTGATGTATATATTTTTTCTTTTTTTAGAAGAAAAAAAAAGTAAAACCAAATTTCAGGAATTCAGTAAGAAGTAAAAAAAATCTGAGCATATCCAAGTGTGTCTGTACCTTCAGCTTCACTCTCTTCAATGACGCTGAACCATGACTGCTACGTTCATAATCATGATCTTTCATAAGATTACAAGTCATCAAAGAAAACAGTCGTGTTTAGTTAACTATACTGAGTACTGAATGGTTAGTACAATGTCTATCTAGCTCTGTGTTTCAAAAGTGAGTAAAATAATGGTTCTCAGTTAACAAGATAGTAGAACTTCCAACACCAACTTTAATTACTTTTAGATTCTTGATCTCTCATTTAAATCTAATACAAAGAGATGGGAGCTTAGCATTAAAAAAAAAAAAAAAGCTGGACATAAACTTAGCTTACAAAACTGTAATCCCACCCTTAGACACATGCAAGAGAATTGAAAACATGTCCACCCAAGGACTTGTTTTTACATACAAGTAAATACATGTCCCTAGTATGATTCATAATAACTCCCAAAGTAGAACTACTCAAAGGTCCATCCACTGATGACTATCTAAACAGAACATGATACATTCATACAAGGGCGGGAATACTATTAAGCAACAAACAAAAACCCTACTCCCAGGGCAACAATATGGACAAACCTCAGAAATGTTCCATTAAATGCAAGAAGCCAGACACGAAATACTACCTAGTATAAGCTTCCATTTTCACCAACAATAAGTCTTCAGAGGCCGCAGATCAGAGGTTTCCAGGCACTGGGGGTAAAAACGGGAATGAACTACAAAGGGAGAGTGAGGGAAACTTGCTGCAATAACGATGTTCTAAAACCATTTCGGTGACGGTTGCACAACTATGTTTACTAAAAACCACAGAATTACGCTGAGTGGCACCTCAATGAAACCTGCCTTAAGAGATCCAAGGCAACTCAAGGTCTAAGGTAAGGTGACACGGGCTTTCCAGTTCCCAGGAGGCGGCAGTGGGGGTGGGGTGGGGTAGGAAGCTCCGCCTCCGCACCCGCTGGGCGTCGGGAGAAGGCTGTTCCGCAGCGACTCCTCCCCAGCCCGTGGTTCCCAGCAAGCGTCTACCCGCGCCTCGCCTGGGTCTCTGATTTCGCCCAGGCTGTCGTTCCAGGTCGTAAGCCTCCAAGACCCTGGCGGACGCCAGCTCTTCCAGCTCCGCTCTCTGAGGCCCGGAAACAGGCAGGTTGCATATTTCCAGCTTTCCAGCACGGCCGGTGGGAAGCAGCAGCCCAGGCTGCCTCGGGGGAAGCGATGGAGGAAACCGAGGCCTGGGTGCGAGGTCGCCGAGGTCGCGGGCACCCACAGGCGCCGGATCCCGACCAGCTGGCCCAACCCCGTGCAAGATGACACATTCGCTTTGCTAAGGAGACTGAGATCTTGAAACACAGTGGGGTGCTTGAAGTCTATACGTTATTTGATATGGAGAATCTTCGGTTCAGAAAACCCTGGAGACTGGAGAATAGGGTAGGAGACCATCAAATTGAGAGGCCAAGCACGCCATGTAAGCAGACACCTCCAAACGTCCACGCAGTTCTCTGGGGGCCTTGCTGCCTTGGTCTGGAGCGAGGAAGCACCACCTCTTTTGCCACAACGAGGAGAATAACCTGTCTTTGAGCACTGCCCTCCCTTCATAAAAGGTAACCCCTGTTAGTCCTTTTTTTTTTTTTTTTTAAAGATTTTATTTATTTATTTGACAGAAATCACAAGTAGACTGAGAGGCAGGCAGAGAGAGAGAGAGGGAAGCAGGCTTCTCGCTGAGCAGAGAGCCCGATGCGGGACTCAAGCCCTTGACCCTGAGATCACAACCGGAGCTGAAGGCAGCGGCTTAACCCACTGAGCCACCCAGGTGCCCACTGGTAGTCCTTTTATAGAGGGCAAGTGTGGGTGGTGAGTTCCTGGTGAGTGGCAACTTCAGTTCTGTAAATTGGGGCTGCTGCTTCTTTAATAAATTTATCTTTTTTGAGAGAGAGAGAGAGGAGGGGAAGAGGGAGAGGGAAATAATCTCAAGCCGACTCCTTGCTGAGTGTGCGACGTGGTCAATCTCATGATTGGGCTCAATCTCATAACCCTGAAATCATGACCTAAGCCAAAACCAAGAGTCAGATGCTTAACAGACTGAGCCCCCCGGGCACCCCCACAAACTGATGCTTAAGTAATGAGACAAGAACCCCAAGTTGGTATTCTGGAGCTGAGGTATTTTCTCTCCCTTCCCAAAATACATGCTGGGAATTTTCAGCCATCCGAATCCATTTCCTAGAGTTGCTGCTGCAGTAGCTACATCCACTGACAGGTAGGGGTTTGGCTTGTCTTTCCTTAGGAAAAAGCCCCCCACATATACCTTGCTGCCACTGAGTCAGCAAAATTAATCCTCAAATATCTGGTGCATGTGTACAGGCACCTAACTCAAATTTCCTTATGAGCCTCTCTCTGAATCCAAAAACTGCTTAGAACTTGTTTTCCAATGTCACTGCACTTTCCTGCGAGAGCATTTGTACGCCAGCCCCACTGCAAGGCAATGACTCACTTCCGCCACACCCACCCACAGTACTGGTCCTTACACCAGAAACTCAGTAGTGAGCCCCTCAGACATCAGTGTCATCCTATTTAGTCTGTCACAGAACAAAAGGCCCAGAAAACACACTTAACAGCACCAAGTCCAGATATTTCTAACTGTCATGTCCTTACCTTCCTGTCTGCTCTTTCTCAGCACCCATTGTGGGTACTTTCTCCTCTGAACAACCTTTAGATGTTGAAGCACCACAGTGCTTATGTCTGGGACCCTTTGTGCTTTCTGTCCGCACTTCCACTTCCCATCCAGTTCCGTGGAGTTAGACACGAGTGATGTGCTGATGCCTGGGGCCAGCTTGGTGGGTGGGTCAGCTCTGCAGCTGCACAAAATTCCACATTCAGAAGGGCCCCGGGCTAGTTGAATGCTCTGCTGTTGCTGTGGTAAGAACCTTAGTACTTTCGTCTTGGAGCTGGTGTTGTTTAACTGAAGTCAGTTGAGACAGGGGCGCCTGCGCAGGAGCAGAGGAGATGGGTTACCTGTGCATCTGTCACTGTCCCATGCCCTTGCTGCTCCATCAGCATTTACAGTGCGGGGTGAGCACAGAACGCCGGGAGGCCCACAGGCCACGGGGGTGGGTGGGGGTCCAGGGAAGCTCAAAGAGAGAACAAGATCATTGTGTTGGCATCTGTGACTGAAAGTGGGGACACTGACAGCTTTAAGAGACCACTCTTTCATTTGAACCAGAACCTACTTTGGAAGCAGAAAGAAAACAGCGGTGTTCTAAGAATGCAAATAACCAAGAAACCCTATGCACATCCTGAAAGGTCAGGGAACTCTGTGTGTGCCCCCTGTGGGACGTGAGGATGATAGTGGGAAGGTGAAGGCTCAGCAGAGCAGCACCTGTTAGGAGGCTTCCCTCTCCAACCCCACCCCCTTTTTTGTTTTGGAGGAAAAGGGAGAGCGCATGTTGGGGAGGGGGTGGAAGGGCAGAGGGAGAGGGAGAGACAGTCTTAAGCAGCTCCATGCCTAGTGCAGAGCCCAGCGTGGGGCTTGGTCTTACGACCCTGAGATCATGACCTGAGCCAAAACTGAGTCAGAGGCTTAACTGACTAAACCATCCAGGCACCCCTATCTGCAACTCTTTTGAAAAAATATATTTTTTAAATATTTTATCTATTTGACAGACAGAGATTACAAGTAGGCAGAGAGGCAGGCAGAGAGAGAGGAGGAAGCAGGTTCCCCATGGAGCAGAGAGCCCAATGTGGGGCTTGATCTCAGGACCCTGGGAAGGCCTGAGAAGGCAGAGGCTTTAAACCACTGAGCCACCCAGGTGCCCCCAAAATATTTTTAAATTAAGATAAAAGTGACATATGACACTGTGTAAACTTAAGGTGTACAATGTGTTGGTTTGGTACATTCATCTATTTGCAATGTGAGTACCACAGTGACATTAGCTAACATTCTTTTCATGTCTCCATCAATCTTTTTTTGTTGAGAACAGTTAGTCTCTTAGTAACTTTGAAATTTATAATATAGTATTGTTGACCTTAATCACTCTGTTGTGCATTAGCTCTCCAGATCTTAGGGGTCTATCAGTTACCAATTTGTATCAGTAAACAACATCTTCCCAATTCCTCCATACCCAAGCCTCTGGTCATCACCATTCTGCTCTGTTTTGTATAAATTCTTTCTTTTTTTTTAAGATTCCACAAAAAAGTGATGTATTTATCCTTCTTTGTTTGACTTACCTTACTTAGCTTAATACCCTCCAGGTTGATTCATGTTGTTGCAAATGACAGGATTTCCTTCTTTTTAAGGCTGAATAGTGTTCCATTATATATAAATATATAGACATACCATGTTTTCTTTATCTACTCATCAGCTGATGGACACTTAAATTGTTTCCCTATCTGCGCTATCGTGAATAATGTGTTTCTAGATTCTGTCAGTATCTTGGCTGTGATGAACATGAATGTATAGGTATCCCTTCGTGATACTTCATTTCAGTTCCGTTGGACATTTACCCAGAAATGGAATCATTGAATCATATGGTAGTTCAGTTTTTAATTGTTTGAGGAACTGTTGTACTGTTTTCCATAATGGCTGTACGAACTTACTTTCCCATGGTTCCTGTTTCTCCACATCAACATTTGTTATCTTGTGTTTTTGATAAAAGCCATCCAACAAGTGTGAGGTGATAGCTAATTGTGGTGTTGATTCACCTGCAACTCTTAATTTCCCGTACTTATGGGTGGGCTCAGTCATTTTCTCCTAAGACCAACAGCTTCCCCTGAAAGAGCTCACTGTTTCAGCCACCTGTCCTGTATTGTGCACTGACCCTAGGTTACCAGCCTAGATTTCTGATTCCTTCAAGTCTGCTTTACTCTGAGGTCCTTGCTACCCTCCCTGCCATGCGGCTTTTAGGAGGCACCTACTTTCATCCTGTGATGCTCCCATGATCTCAGAATTTCAGAGTTGCAACAGGTGCTTTTTTTTCCTACCTCACAGGCCTTTGGGATTGTCGAGCAAGCTGTTCTATCCTGTCTCCAAAGTCTGCACACAGTGAGGGCTAGGGACAAGACACTACCTTCCCTAAGTCGAACCAAAAGCCCACTTCCCCCTTTTCTGTAGGTCTTGTGCCTTCTCGATGTACATCAGCGTAGCACGGCAGTTACAAACATAGGCGCCAGAGCCCGAGTGCCTGGGTTCTAATTCCACAGTTGCTTATGTGTTCCTGTGTGACACCGAGGAAGTTGCTCATCTTCTCTGTGCCACAATTGCCTTTTCCAAAAGAAAAAAAAATGGGGTAAGAATAGAATTACCTCGGGGCACCTGGGTGGCTCAGTGTGTTAAAGCCTCTGCCTTCAGCTTAGGTCATGATCCCAGGGTCCTGGGGTTGAGACCTGCTTAGGGCTCTCTGATCAGCGGGGAGCTTGCTTCTTCCTCTTTCTGCCTGCCTCCCTGCCTGCTTGTGATCTCTGTGAAATTAAAAAAAAAAAAAATCTTAAAAAAAAAGAATGGAATTACCTCATTAAATCGTTGTTAGGTTTAAATAAATTCTCTATGTGAAGCTTGTGTAATACTGCTTGGCTTAAACTAAGCATTATAAAATTCTTCTGTATTCTTAATTTCTCCAAAATGGCTAAAAAGGAGATATTTACTCAAGTGACCATTTATTTGACCAGTACTTATTGTATGCTTAGCACTGAAGATGCTGTATTAGACGGAGCAGATTGGGTTCCTACTGCATGGATCTTCGAGACAAACCATAAGCAAGCATACAGGCTATTAAATGAATGTCCAAAATGGAATAAATATTTTTAAAGGAACAACTGTGTGCAGTGAAAGAGGACACAGGAGAAAGACCTAATTTAGATAAAGGCACCAAAGAAGTGTTTCTTTGAGCAGATGATACTTAAGCCAAGAAAAGGTGGACCAAAGGAACTCTCTGTGGAAGAGTGTTGTGTCAGCGTGGCAGGAGGAGCATTATAGTCAGAGGGAACAGCATGTGCAAAGACCTCAAGCCAGGAGAAAAAGTTGCTTTGTGCAAGATTCTGAAAGTTGGTTTGTCTAGGACCTTTAAGCAAGGGGAGACAGCAAAAGATGAGGCAGGTGGGAATCCAGTCCTGCGGTGCCTTATAAGCCATGGGGAGGATTGGAGATTTCCTTTGAAGTGTAAAGCCTATCAGTTAAAACTTTTAGGAAGGGGACCAAAGTGGTCTCTTTGAAGTTATTAAATTAATACTTAGTTTCTGGTATAAAAAATGGACCTTTGGGGAAAAATCAGAGAGAGCAGTTGGTCATCTAGGAGATAATTATTGTGGTTCGGATTAAGGTTTTGAAAGTGAATAGAGAGACAAATGAATGGATTTGAAGTTTGGTTTGGAGGAAGAACAGATGAGACTTACTGATAGAGTGCCTGGGAAGGGGGTAGGGATGAAGAACTGTTTCTGGCCTGAGCATGGGATGAATCATGTGGACACCTGCAGTGATTAAGTATAGGGAACAGAAGAAGAAGTGGGATTGGGGGGGGGGGAGTTACGAGGGTGAATTTTCAGTGTAGTTTGCACACTTGGAGATAGCTGTGAGACAGTCAGCTGGGGCTCCCCATCAAAGGCTCAGCTTCATTACGAGCCACAGCTGCAGTGAAGGATTTGGAGGGGTATAATCTCATGGGTTTTCTATTAGTAAACGATATTTAAGGGATAAGAATTGATGAAGTGTAAGTGACCAAAGATGCCCAGAACAGTCTTGGAAAAGAGCAAATTTAGAGGACTCAAGCTTCTGGTTTCAAAACTTACCACAAAGCTCTAGTAATCAAGACAATATAGTATTGCCATAAAGACATACAGGTCAATGGAATATAATTCAGGATACGGAATTAATCATTAATGTATGGTCAATTGATTTTTGACAAGAAAATCCAATTGGCAGTGGGGACTGGGGAGAAGAGTCATTTCAACAGATGTTGCTGTGACAGTTGGATAGTCTTATGTAAAAGGATGAAGTTGTAGCTGTCCCCTCACATTACACACAAAAATCAACTCAAAATAGATATAGACCTTGATGGAAGAGCTAAACCTATTTAAAATGCTTAGAAAAAGACATAGGAGGTAATCTTTGTGACCTTGGGGTAGCCCAAGGCTTTTTAGCTGACACCAAAACCATAAACAAACGAAAAAAATAAATTGGACTAAATAAAAATGAAAAAACTTTTGCGCTTATAAATATACCATTGAAAAAGTGAAAACATAGCTCCCTTAATGGTAGAAAATATTTGCAAATCATGTATTTGATGATGGCCTTGTATCTAGAATATAAATAAATATAAATATAAAGAACACTTAGAGTTCAGCAATAAAAAGACAGATAACTCCATTGAAAAATGGGAAAGGATCTGAATAGACATTTCTCCAGAGAATGTACACAAATGGCCACTAAGCACATGAAAAGATGCTCAACCTTATTAGTCACTCAGGAGACTTCAAACCCACTAGGGTAGGCGTAATAATAACAATAATTGTGGATAAGGATGTAGGAAGAGCGGAACCCTCATGCACTGGTGGTAGGATTGTAAAATAGTTCAGGCAACTTTGGAAAGCAGTTTAGCATTTCCTCAAAATGTTGCACAGAGGTACCATATGACCTAGCAGTTTTGCTCCTAGATATATCTAAGATAAACGAAAACATACGTCCACACAAAAGCTAGTACACACATGTTCATAACAGCATTATTGATGATAGCCAAAAAGTAGGAGCACCCCCAAAACCCATGAACTGACAAATGGATAAAACATTGTGGTATATAGTACAGTGGAAATTATCTATCAATCAAAAACATTGAAATTCTGATACATGCTACAACATGGATAAACCCTGAGAATGTGCTAGATGAAAGATGCCAGCCACAAACACCACATATTGTATGGTTCCATTTATATGAAATATTCAGGGCACCTGGGTGGCTCAGTGGGTTAAAGCCTCTGTGTTCGGCTCAGGTCATGATCCCAGGGTCGTGGGATCAAGCCCCACATCAGGCTCTCTGCTCAGTAGGGAGCCTGCTTCCCCCTCTCTCTGCCTACTTGTGATCTCTGTCTGACAAATAAGTAAATAAAAAAATTGGAAAAAAAAGAGAAATCTTCAGCGTAGGCAAATCTATAGAAACAGAAAACGGATTACTGGTTGACAAGGGGTGGGTGGAGGAGGGGGATGGGGAGTGAGTGCTAGTGGGTATGTCATTTCGTTTGTGGATGATGAAACTACTCACAAGTGGTCAAGATTGTACAACTCTGTATTATAGTCTGTGAGTTATATTTCAATAAAACTGCTGTAAAATTTGGTGAGATTACCTAGGGAGAAAATGTTGAAAAAAATATAAAAGGGTAACAGAACGTACACAGCCTGACTTGGGAGGAACTTCCATGTTCAGAGATTGGGGAGGGGAGGAGGAACTGAGACGGAATGGCCCAAGAAGTAAGAGAAATGCGTGTGTGGCGTGACACAGGCCAGTTAGAAGAGTGTCTTAGAATGTTACTGAGAGGCGAGCAAATTGAGTATGAGGAAATGGCCATTATGTTTGACCAAGCAACATCATCTTTGTCTCATTAGACTGTAAGTCCCTTGAAGGCAAGCTGATAAGACCATCAATTTGTATGGGACAGCAGAGCCAGGGCCAGCTGGAGTGGGATGTAGAGGGACGGCAGGTGAAGGACAGGAAGCAATAATTGTAGACTCTTCTTTCCAGACTACTGACGGAGCAGGTAGGTGAGGAGAGAGATAGAAGAGGATATTGGGGAAGGGATGATTTAAAAAGAAAAAAAAAAAAAAGCACAGAACTAGATAATAGAGCCATAAGAAGATGGTGATGAGTCGGAGGAAGGAAGCTGATTATGGAAAGGGGGCTGTAAGTAAAAGAGTGACGTTCCCAGGAAAGTGAGGAGGCATGTCATCCCACAGGCAGGTGGAGAAATTGGTTTTAGATGGCAGGAGAGTGATTTTCCCATTGTAAAGGGTGGGAGGCAGTGGTGGGACCTGGGGAGATATAAGAAAGTTGATAAATATGAGGGAGTTTTAATTTGAGTTTTCAACTGTACAGTGCAACGGTAGGAAACGTTATTAGTTGAGAGTGATAGAAGAGGAAAGTGTAGGAGGTTGGGTGGGAGAGATTATATTGAGAAATGAATACTACAATAGATTACTTAATATATTCATCACCTCAATTAATTATGGTGTTGTATGTGTGTGTGTTGAGAACATTTAACATATGCTCTCCTAGCAACTTTCAAATATACAATATTGTTAACTATAGTCTTCATGTTGCATTCCTAGAACTTCGTCATGTTATAGCTGAAAGTTTGTATCTTTTGACTAACTTCATGGGTTCCCTCACCTCTGCCAATAACAAATCTACTCCCTATTTCTAGTTCTTTTTTTTTTTTTAATTCTTTATTATTTTTTTTTAGATTCCACATATAAATGAGACCATACGGTATTTGTCTTTTTCTGACTTATTTTACTTAGCATAATGTCTGTCAGGGTCCATCCATGCTGTTGCAAATGGTAATATTTCCTTTCTATGGCTGAATTACATTCCAATGTGTGTGTGTGTGTGTGTGTGTGTGTGTGTGTGTGTGAGAGAGAGAGAGAGAGAGAGAGAGAGAGGGGTTCTCTTTATACATTTACCCATCCACAGTCATGTAAATTTTTCCATGTCTTGGCTGTTGTAAATAATGCTGCAGTAAACATGGAGGTGAAGATACCTCTACAAGGTAGTGATCTCATTTGGTTTGGCTGTATACTGTAAGAAGTGGAATTTGCTGGATTATATTATTAGTTCTATTTTTAACTTTCTGAGGAACCTCCATACTGTTTTCCATAGTGATGGCACCAATTTACAATCTCAACATAAGGGTTTCTGTGTACACAAGAATTTCCTTTTCTCCACATCCTTAGCAACACTATCTCTTGTCTTTTGGAGAATAGACTTTGTAACAGATGTGAGGAGATATCTCATTGTGGCTTTGATTTGCATTTCCCTGATGATTAGTGATGTTGAGCATCTTTTCATGTGTCTCCTGGCCATCTGGATGTTTTTGGGAAAATGTTCAGGTCTTTTGTCCTTTTTAAAATCAGATTATTTGTTATTTTGCTAATGTGTGAACTTTTAATATATTTTGCATATTAATCCCATAATTAACAAATATAATAACAAATATAATAATTAATAAGTTTATACATTAAGAATTTTATTAATTGATCTGATTAACCAGATATCTGATTTGCAATATTTTCTCCCACTCTGTAGGTTGCCTTTTTAGTTTTTTGATCATTTCTTTTTCTATGCAGGTTTTCAGTTTGTTTTAGTCCGTTTTGTTTATTTGTGCTTATTTGTTTATTTGTGCTTGCTTACACTTTTGGTCATATCCAAAAAAATCAGTGCCAAGACCAATGTCAAGGAGCTTTTTCCCTGTGTTTTCTTCTTGGAGTTTTATGGCTTCAGGTTTTATATTTAATTCTTTAATCCATTCCAAGTTAATTTGTAGGAGTGGTATAGGTAGGGGTCCAGTTTCATTCTTTTGCATGTGAATGTCTCGTTTCCCCAGCACCATTGATTGAACAGACTGCCTTTTCTCCATTGAGTGTTCCTTAATTGCTTGGCAAATATTTGTTGAGCGTATCTCTGTGGGTTTATTTCGGGGCCCCTGATTCTGTTCCATGTGTTCTTACTCAAGTACCGTACTATTTTGATCATCATAATTTTGTACTGTAGTGTGAAATCAAGAAGTAAAATGCCTCCAGCTTTGTTCTTTCTCAAGATCAAAAGCTATTAGCTATTCAGGGTCTTTTGTGGCCTCCATATGAATTTTAGTATTTTTTTCTATTTTTGAGAAAAAGTGCCTTTCAACTTTTGATCATGATTACATTGAATCTGTAGATTTGGAGAGTATGGATAGTTTAACAATATTAACTCTTCCAATTCTTGAAAACAGAATGTCTTTCTATTTATTTGTGTCTACTTTAATTTTTCTTATGAATCTCTTATAGTTCTCAGTGTATAGATTTTTTTTACCTCTTTGGATGAATTTATTTTTCAGTATTTTATTGTTTTTGGTGCTAGTGAATTTTGTATTTGTAATTCTGTAATGTAATTTTGGTGCTATTGTAAATTAGATTGTGTTTTCTTTTTTTCCAGATAATTTGTTGTTAGTATAAAGAGTTAGTATAAAGAGTATAAAGAGTTGATTTTGGTATGTTGCATTTATATCCTGCAGCTTCCCTGAATTTGCCTACTAGCTCTAATGGCTTTTTGGTGGAGTTTTTAAGATTTGTTTATATATAAGATTATGTCATCTGTAAACAGAGACCGTTTTCCTTTCTATTTCAGATCCTTTTAATTTCTTTTTCTCGCTTGATCGCTCTGGCTAGGATGATTACCCCAGTAAATAATTGACAGCATGGTTGGCCCATTTCAAGATTGTGATCATGAAATGAAGTGAAAAGCGTTGGGTGATTTCTTTTTCCTGACAGTCTTCATTTTCAGGCTTGGAAAAGTGAGATTATTGGAAGTATCCAGAGCTTGGGTTTGGCTCCACAAATGTGAAGATGTTACAACTTTTTCAGGGGATGCTTGAGTTGGTGAGGCCTGATGTCCATGCTCCACACAGAGATGTGAAGACGGAGAGGGAGTAGATTGTGGAAATGATAGAGGCAGTGCATTGGAGGTGTTTAGGAGACTGAAAATGTGGTAGGCATGGGTGAGCAAGTAAGATAGAAAGTAGGTGGTGATAGTCACTGAGTGGGACAGCTGAAGCTGAGATTTTGTAGATAATGGAATTTCTGATGTTGACGTAGTCTATGCTAAACAGGGCAGTGCGAGTGTATAGCTAAGAAAGGGATGAGGAAAAAAAAGGTAAAATGTAGGAGCACCTGGGTGGCTCAGTGGGTTAAGCCTCTGCCTCCGGCTTAGGTCATGATCTCATGGTCCCTGGAATAGAGCCCCGCATAGGGCTCACTGCTCAGCAGGGAACCTCCTTCCCCACCCTGCTGTCTGCCTCTAGCCTACTTGTGATCTGTCAAATAAATAAATAAATAAATAAACAAAATGTTTTTAAAAAAGTTAAAATATTCAGTTGAGAGGCCTGGGCATTGGATGGACTGTCTGTGTGCATATAGAAGAGAGTGAAAATGATGGTCCCCTAAACTACTCATGGTAGTAGTAGTTGGTTTTGCTTTCAAAATCTACTTTATAATGACACCTCAGTGTGACTTGAATAGAGAACACCTTGCAACATCTATCTACAGAGAATCACTGTCACTCACTTACACATGGGAAATCACTTTCGGTGGTCATATCTAAGTGTGTACCAAGGATCCTTATACACTCTCATTTAAAACTTAGAAAAATCTTAAAAGGTTTTCTTTGTGGGACAATTTTATTACTCCATATCCGAAAGGACATTCTATTGCTCTGTGGGCCTCTCTAGTTCTATATTTTTCTAATTTGTCTATTTATTCATTAGACAAATTCTTAGTCCTTGGATGCTCTGTAGCAGGAATGTGCGGGGACTGCAAGTTCTGGGGCACAAGCTCTAGAGCTGACCCCCCTCCCTAGAGCTCCTGGTGTGACAGACGGTAGAGTAGTGTACACAATATGGTCACTTCTTATATATCTGGGTAATTCTCTCGTGCTGGTGAAGTTTGTAATGTGTACATTAATAAATGCTTTATGATCCACCATTAGGAACTGAAGGTCCTAATGGTCACATGTTTTTGTCTTGCTGACATCACTAGACCTGCCCAGATTCATTTACAGATACTACTTTTGAAGTTCTTTTCTTTTCTTTTTTTAAGATTTTTAAAATTTATTTATTTGACAGAGAACACAAGTAGGCACAGGGGCAGGCGGGGAGCGGGGGGAGGTAAGCTCCCTGCTGAGCAGAGAGCCCAATGCCAGGGCTCAATCCCAGGACCCTGAGATCATGACCAGAGCCATCCAGGTGCCCCTGAAGTTATTTTCTTAGCATTGTCTCGTTTGATTTGTTTGATACCTTTGTCTTCTAAACTTTAACATTTTAAGACAAGGAACCTAGAATGTCTTGGAGTGAAAACATTTGGTAGTCTTGTGTTAGGATATGTGTCACTGAAGTCTTCAGGATTGAAGGATTTCTGAAATCTGGTGTCAAGAACTTATTTCTGGAAGCTACTTTCCCTGATTCCAAATCACAGCCATTGAACAAATTCCCAAACTCTCCTCCTGGGGATATGCAGGTTGCTGAGGAAAGGAGATTCGGGTTCTTTCCTCTTGGTATGGGGGATGGTCTGAAAGCTGCCTCTCATGATCAAACATTCCTTCTTCTTTTTCAAATATCTTTTTAAATTTTACTTCAGCCCTCCTGTCATTTAAATGTTCAGCCAGGGTAGCTGGCCCTCCTCAGCATTTCAGTCAGTCAGAAAGCAAGCAGTTCTGCTCACGGGCCCAGGCAGGGCATTTTCTTGGCACTGGAAGAATTGAGCTTAGCCAAGGAAATGGCGACCGGTAATCTTCTCAACTTTTCTAATGACCTCATTTTGCAACCCCATTCCTAGCCATTCTCGTAAAAAGGAAAGGAGTTGTAACTATGGTTTGCAAACATGGTGCTCCGGTTCCTACATCTTAATTTCCCTTTGGACTTCAAAATAAAAGTTCATTTTGTGCTTTGTGGGAATCTTACGATATAAAAGACATCCCACTCACCCTCCCCATCCTCAGTCTTCCTCAAGTTAACCGACGTGGAATTCCCACTTCCACGTGTTTCTGCTTAGTTGAGAATACGTAGTGCGGAACTAAAAATGAATGTTGCTATCGAAACGTATCATGTTATGAAAGCATTCCCATACAGATTTTTATATATAGCATTTGTGAGATTTTACATTTTTAAAATTCACAAGTACCTTGGATCTGGAGAATAAGGCAAATACCAGGGCAAACAGTTTTGCTCATGTTGCTTGTAACTGAATCTTCAGCTTCTTTACACGTGACTGGAGGTTTCCACCATTTTTCATGGAATGCAGGGTAGAGTGTTCATCATTATGAGAAATATCTAAAAAGCCCTGTTTTCAAGATTTTATAGGATGGCAGTGGTTTGAAGCCGTAAAAAATGAATCTTTCTAACTCACAATTACAATGCCTAAAATCACAAGATGCTTAGAAATCACAGAGTTTAAACTCTTCATTTCATGGAAGAAACTGAGGCCCAGAAAGGGCAAGTGAGTGTTCTGAGTCACAGCTGAATGCGTGTGAGGCTAAGGTTGTGGGTTGATTTCCCAGTTCCCACACTAGCTCCTCCTCCGTGTGGTGAGGCACCTGCATGACTTTCCCAATGCCGCGTGGTTCACTGAAGTGCCATGAGATCCCGGTTTCTTATCTGTCTAATAAAGGAGTTGAATTAAAACTTCAGAGTTCTGCCTGGTAGAAAACCAGATGATCGTAATCTCTGAATTTAGATAAAAAGGAATGTGAGGGGTGCCTGGGTGGCTCAGTGGGTTAAAGCCTCTGCCTTTGGCCCGGGTCATGATCCCAGGGTCCCGTCTGGTCTGCTCGGCGGGGAGCCTGCTTCCCTCTCACTCTCTGCCTGCTTCTCTGTCTACTCGTGATCTCTGTCAAATAAGTAAATACAATATTAAAAAAAAAAAAAAAAAGGAATGCGAGTGATCAGAAAAGAATGTGCTCAGTGGGACTTTTGACACCATTGCAAATTTCAGTTATGTTTTTCTCTTCAAAATAATAATACAGAAATTCTTTACATTTCTGTATCATTCTGTGTACTTCTAGGGGACCTTCCGCTTAATGGTTCATAGCATCCCCAGCAACAGAGGTGGCTGTGCGATTCATGCCTGCCCTAATCAGAGGACCCATGTATTGTGTTATATACAAGTGGAAGCTTATGGGCTGTCACTGAGACAGGCAATGAAGAAGTCTTTGCCGTGGGGTTAGCAGCTGGGATGATAGAATCCTGGAGCTCTCCGTGGGTCTGTAGTCCCAACCTTCCAACTCTGACCCTAGCTCCCAAACTCCTGCTGTAAAGGAAATATGACAAGCGAGAGAAGGGGCGAGTGAGTGCGGGGAAGGGGCAGAGGCAAGGGCGTTCATTTGAGTCCCGGCCTTATCTACGCCCGAAGTGTCTTCCTGCTCTTCCCAATTATGTGAAGCAGGGAATTACTCCTTTTTTGCTTAAGCTAATTTGAATTGGTTTTTTATCACCTTTATCTGAAAGACTCCTGACAAATGCTATTATGTATGCCCAATAGGGGAATTGAAACTGGGTCAGGAAAAAGCTTCAGAATAAATCCCAAGGGTAGTGGGTAAGACTGCCCACAATCCTTAGTTATTTTTATTTACTCATTCATTTATTGAGCACTTTGCATATGCAAAGCACCCTAACTTAGGGGGAGGGAAACTGAGGACAGGGCAAAAAATGAAGCTTGGGAGCAGGTCAGAACATGAGAAGGTCAACGTACCAACCTTATGAACCATGGTTTGTGGAAACGGGGAGTCAAGATCAGCTGAAGAATCTGGGGAAGGCCCCCAAGATAGGGTGAGGACCCCCTGGGATACCGAGGTTCCAGATGATTTGGTCTGAAAAGAACGTCGTTAGAACTAAAGATTTGGTGGGGGAAAAAAAAAGAATATCTCGTTAGCAAGGATTTACTAGTGTTCGTAACTGTGATGTACCATGGAGTATTTTAGTAACTTTTTAAGCATTTCCTTTCGGCTTGGAATTTGTATGGCTTTTCTCTTTATTTTTGCTTCTAAATAAGTCTGTCTTTCTTAGTGCTATTTGTAATAGAGAAATCTGGTATACTAATTGCACAACCACTGATGGGTTTGGGGAATAAAGTAGGTTAGGAAAACATAATAGATGGCATATTCCTACTTTTGAATAAAATAACGCATGTGCCTACTGAAAGATTTATAAAGGGGATATATTCCAGTGTATTATCAGCAGGTGACTCTGGGTACTCAAGTGTCATGAATAGATTCTTTGTATCATTTTGCTTGTCTATATTTCACAGTATTTTTGTAGTAAGTGTGCGTAATTTTTATTAGAAGAAAATAATAAGAGAAACTTAAGCATTAAGAATAGAAAAATATAAGAAACCTGAACATAACCAACATGTGGTAAGTTGGAAGGGCTGGGTAAATGGAAGATAAATGGACATCCTGATAGGAAGTGGAAGTGGCAGAAGCAGAGATCTGGGGGTGGGGGGGGCGGCCTCTTCTACTGGGGGTTGAGGAGAGAGGGAATAGAACGAGGAGGGCTCTCTGTTGTGCCTGCTTCATGTCATCAGTATTTTATTTTTTAAAAAAATTTTAAAGATTATTTATTTGAGAGAGAGAGAGGGACTCTGAACAGGGGGAAAGAGCATAGGGAGAGGGAGAAGTGGGCTCCCCATGGAGCAGGGATCCTAACGTGGGGTCTCGATCCTAGGACCCGGGAATCATGACTTGAGCTGAAGGCAGACCCTTAACCGACTGAACCACCCAGGTGCCCTGTGTCATCAGTATTTTAAATGGCAAGGTGGATTTTGTTTTGAAAGGAAATTTTAAGCAAGGAGATGTCAGTAAAAAGACCTCGCCATGGGCTTAGAAAGGTAAAATATCAAAAAGCCAAATTAAAAAAAATATATGTATATATATATATTATAAATATCAGATATATATCATAAATATGTATAACTTTTAAAGTCCATTTCAACACGTATGGCGGTTTTGGACCTGAGTGGATTGACAATAGGTGAGCACGCGGGTGTCAGGGAAGATTCCATGACTTCATCAAGTTGGCCAGAAGAGGTCGTAAGCTGAGGTGGAGGTATCCTCTCAGAGGGAGGTCACTGACTTTGTCCCTTTGCTGTTGACTTTGAGAGAAATGCAAAACAGAGCCCAGGTGAAACAAATCATTGAGCGTGAGAGCAAGTGAAACCCAGAAGCAGCAACGAAACAGGAGGAGGAAGAGCTGCCAGGGGCTTCATTAGGACAACAGATACCCATCGTCCTGTCTCCAGCAAGTTGAAAAATTGGTTGGGTTACTGGAGAAGAAGCATTTCTCTTTGAATATGACTGATGGAAAGAATCAAAAAGCAAGAGTTAGCAGAGGTTTGTGAATCTAAATAAGCTGCTTAATGTTGCTGAATACAGAAAAAAACCCCGTAGAGAGATATTTTGAGCTTGCTTCTTAGAATGTTCAAATACACAAAAAAGACAAATTAGCAGTGACAACTTTCTACAGACTGAATCAGAACAAGCTAACAGTGACGGGGAGAACGGAAGTCTTGGCATTAAAGCGCTCTATGGAAGATTAAAAAAAAAAAAAAAAAAAACCCAAGAAAACACAAAGCTTGAAACATGGGAACAGCCTTTGGATGAATTTCCTTTAGAACTGGTGATTATGTGAGCCTTGTTCTAAAATCTGCAAATTATTCCATTGGCAAAGTTTCAGAGAGGTTTTCCTCTGGGGTCATGTCTCCAATCCTGGGTTAGGGGTAACCTAGGAATGCTTAGTTGAAGAGAAGGCATAATTTGAGATTCAGTCATTTTTAATGAAGGGTCTATGACATCTGACGACTACATGAGAAAAGTAATATTTCTTTGTAGTAACCTGGTTATGACAGAGCAACGTCAGTGAGTTCACAAGGTTGGAGTCTATGAAACTCTCTGACGGGACCCTGGACCCCCCTTCCTCTGGTGGCTTCGCCACCCCTTCATTTTCCAGGATTCCAATTTGAGTCCAGGCCCTCATCTTTGTTCCTCTGGTTTGTGTTTGCTTTACTCATTTGCCCTCTTCAGACATTGTGATCAGGGCTCTTGTTTGCCTCAGGGGACACCTGTGGCCAGGTCCCCCTCAGTGCAGCCCAGCGAGCAGATCTGGTTCTAGGCTGGCTGCCAGCTGCCAGGGGACTTTGGTCCTCACTCTTACTCTCTGACAAAAGACCTGCCTGCTGCTGACAAGAATGTTCCTGCTGCCACCTCCGTTGTCGGGCTCTGAGGACTTGTCCGGATCAAATAGCTGTTGTCTGCTGGCTGGCAGGGGCTGACAGGGCTCAGGTAGCAGGGGTATGTGTTTCTCTTTTCTCTAAAGTAGATCAGGAGTTCCTCCTGTGGTATTGTAGATCACTTCACTGAGTCCTTGCCAGGGTGCAAAAAGCACTTGTTCCTTTCTCCAGCTCCCCTCTGCCTGTCATGACTCAGAGAAAAAATGAAGTTGCAGTGCACGATTCACACTTCACACCTGCTTCTTCTAAGGTGTGTAACCGGTCTGTATCCCCCCTGGGCAGGAAGGCCCTATTGTGGTGCTCCAGGAGGATTTTGCATAGAACCTTCTGTCTGGTGGTGAGGTGTGACCCATACAGCTGCCCCCCTGTGCAGTAATACCTAGAGAAATTCTCCAGTGCAGCCAGGAGATGTGTTGGGAATAACTTAACCGGTGCTCTGGATTGCAGTCTGTCTACACCTTCCTGTGTGTGCATCACTGATATAAAAGAATTTATAAGGAGAGCTTCCTGGAAGGAGTGAAAACCTGTAACAGGTGTGACTGAAGGGGCAGCTTTGTTGTGTCTAGAAGATTTCCCTTTGCAGCCCATGATGCTTTTATTGTATTACCTGCTGCTTAGGGACTTGTACCGCTGCTAACATCAGCCCTTAAGCAGTGATTCTCTCCGTTCATTTCTGGGAAGGTTTTGTTCCTTCCACTGTGCTTTGCAGAGGGCTGGCTGTGGCGGTGTGGTATATATAGCATATTGCTTTTTTCCCCTTCTCCCCTTCCTCCCCCCATCCCTCGAGATGTCTGTCTCCCCAATGCAGATATGTCCTGGAGTTGTGTTAGCTGGACTGTGAGAGTCATTCTCTGGTAGTCTGATGTAGGCAAGACCCCCATAGCTGGTGAAGGGGTAGGCAGCGGGAACATCACCCATCTTCTCTCCACACCTCTGCTCTCCCGTCTCGCTCAGGTGGGTTTCTGACTCTGAAGGTAGGGAGAGGGGAGGAGGTGAGCAGGGGGTCTGGAAAGTCATCACTCGAATGGTGCTGCCCTGAGCTAGCTTTGCAACGTTCTGGACCAGTTGCTGTTGACAGCTGTCTCTTTCTCAGGTGCTGGTGTTAGTGGGCTTCTCGGAGGCTTCTTGAGGGACCACACTGCCAGTGACTTCCTCCAGCTGGCTGCTTTGCTCTCAACCCTTCTTTTTTGGCAGTTTGCTTCAAAGACACTCTGTTTGCTGGAACCCATCATCCTTTTTTGTGTGTGTGTGGGATTGATCGTGGCTTCTGGCCAGTTCTCTGTTTGGACCACATCTGGTCCAGGAGAAACTCTTGCGCAATTTTGGCCCAACAACACAGTGACTCTCTTTCATGTTCCCTCCCAAGCTGTGCACCAGCCATCCTCCTGTCCTGTCGCGTTTCTTCTACTGGAGTCGGGGACCAGTCCACTGAGCACTTCCTTACTGCAGGGGTCCCACAGAGTTTTCACTTGTGGTCTCCTCCTTAACACTTCGTTATAGGGCCGGACCACAGGAGAAGCTGGACCATGGAGACGCTGAGTGGAAAATACGGCTAGGCTTTGAATCTCTTCTTCCTTTCAGTCCTGAGCAAATGTCCTTGAACCGAAAGTTTCTTCTCTTGTCTTTTCCTTAGATTGCAGTTCCCTCTGAGAGCAGGGCCACTCCAGAGACCCTCCAGACTGGAAAATGAGGATAATAATAGTTCCTACATCAGAGGGTGTGTGAAGGTTAAATGAGTTAATGTGTATAAGGCACTTACACCAGATCCTGGCACATAGTAATTGCCATGTAAGTATCAGCTATTATCATAATTACAATGCCATGTGGATGAACCGTCTAGTTCCCCCCGACTTGCGGCAGAGGGTGTAGGCAGAGGTGGGGGAAGCGAGAGGATTAGTCTTCACGGGAGACGTGGGACTAGGAGTGGGGGGACCTATGTCCACGCAGTTTATTCTCTGGATAGGAAGTAGCTAATTAGATACAGTATTATTGAAATTCTTTGAGCTTGGCTTCAGGCAGTGAAATATTAGAATTTTGCATTTGTCTGGCTTGGAAGAAACAATTGATGGGACATATTGCCTTGTTAAATGTATATGATAAGTAATGTGTGACTGACTCAGTGAACCAGGTAAACGTTAAAACCTCAGTTTACTCCTCAAACAGTGTCTGAATGATTTGGCTAAGGTTTCAGACAGCCTCAAAGCCCAATAAGAATTAAGATGTCAACTCCTTCGCCCATGGCGGTCACTATCTTCCTGTCAGCAGCTGAGTTCTTGTCCGGTTTAGACATTGGGTTGGTTCCGTGTCTTCTCTGTTCTTGGGTTCCTGAAAGGCGCGAAGCATGCATCCTGAACACAGGGAATGCCTCGCAGAGAGAGCTCATTCACTGGCCTACCCAGGGACCTTCATTCATTCAACGTGCTCTGCCTTGTTTTGGGGGTCCTTTAGGGGTTTTCCAAATTTTATAAAATTAACACGTTCTTTATAGTCAGATAACAGATCCCTCCCACCTGAACTAATTAGCACTGTGATCAGTGTCCCCTGCTCTGGGTGTTCTTTCTGTGTATCTCCATGCTTTGGTTCTCATTACCTCCTGCTGGCCTCCCCATCCGCCGGTTTCAGGAGCCTTGGTGACCAGTGCAGCCTTCGCATGTCCCCTCCGCTCCGGCTGCCTGTGTCTCCTCTCTCCCAAACACTGCATGTAAAACACAGGATGTTCTGCATGTTTTAATTTAGCCACATTGATTTCATCGATGTCTTGTCAGAGACCCAGGAGCCTGTGGCCTTGTCAGCCGCACGAGACAGATCAGAGATGGGCCCTCTGGTCTTTTGACCCTGATTATTCTTTCTTCTTGTTCTGATTCCCTCTTAGTGTTACAGAATTATGTGGACAAGGGGAGCCAGGGGGAGGGGGGCGGACGGAATCAAGGAGGAGGGAGTAGGAGGTCAGTGCTCACAGAAACACAAGAACAAAAGAACTACCAATTGGGACCTCTCTTCACAGGCGCCTGCCTTAGGAAAGTCAGTGAGGAACCATCCATCATCTTCCAGGACTCCTGGCTCAGGGCCGGCTTGGACCAAGTGAGAGCTGTTTAGGCAGTCACCTGTCATACCCTAGGGCCACCTCTGTGTGGTCACCCTGCCTTTCCCATGAGGGCCCTCCTGCTACCTTCGGCGGCTTCACATCCCAGTTACTTATTCAGGAGACAAAAAGGAATGGTTGCTGGAGCCCATGGTTGGAGAGCAGCACATGGCTTCTGGCTGTAAGGATGGGCTTCTCAAATGTTCAACCAGCTTTATTCTGTTCGGATGTTTTTTTGTTGTTATTGAACTCATCCAGAGAGGAGAGGTGCCCTAATTGTATTTCTAGATCATTTCTTGACAATTCTGATAACGTGTGGTTTTTAAAATTCAAGTCTTGGCATCGGAGGTTCCTCCAACGTTCGAATCTGGGTTGTATGTGAAGGTGGGTTCGGATTGGGAAGTTTATGAATAATATATGCAATTTGTAACCATCTGTGGAGCTGAACGTAAAACAGACTGTGTGTGCGTCTGTATAAAATCTCTGTATTTCCATCCTGTGTTTGGAATTTAAAGTTTTAAGGGAAGGTTGGTGCCTTTATCTGACCTGTCAACATTATAGATGATACTGTATATTTATAAAGATATTTGCATATCTTTTATCAGATGGATGCTCTTAGTTGATTTAGTGTTCCAGTTTCTGTTTGGAAAATGAATTAATATTTGAAATGAAGATGAAAAGCTCAGAGGATCTGACTCACTGTCAGTCTTAAGTGCTTTGTGCCCTTGGGATGTTTGACCTTTGGGGGTTAATGCTGGGTGTAAGGCAAATTAGTGAATTAGGACCTCTCCCACCGCCCGGCCTCTGTTACCACCCACCTACAGTGTGTCTTTCTCCTGAAGGGTTTCTTTGGAGTCCTGATGTTCACTAGTTATCATTTAAAATGCACTTTCCTTCTATTGAGTTTTCAGTGGGCATTCTTGAAGACCTGCGATATCTAAGATTAAAAACACGGAATGCTTTAAGAATTTCAACAGTGAAAGCAAACCTAGTTGAAAGATTGTTTTTGCATATATCTTATTCTAGGTTTTCGTTCTAAATTACAGAAGCCCTATTCAATAGAAAGGACAGATTTTATTATGTATATTCCACAGATGCTAAAACTGGTATTTAGAGACGTAAAAGATTTAAAGCCACAGTAAGCCTCAGCCCAAAGATAGGAGGATTCACTGCATCTCACAAGTACTTTTTCCTTCCATGACACGCACTACCTGTCTTTTCTCTCTCTCTCTTTTTAAAGATTTTTAAATTTATTTGTCAGAGAGAGAGAGAAACAACAAGCAGGGTGATTAGCAGAGGGAGAGGGGGAAGCAGGCTCCCCACCGAGCAGGGAGCCCAATGCAAGACTCATCCCAGGTCCCTGGGATCATGACCTGAGCCAAAGGCAGACACTTAACCGACTGAGCCACCCAGCTGCCTGACTTCTCTAGTAATGGAGTTTCAGGTGGTAGGATAGAAGAGGAAGTGAGATTTTTTTGGCTAGAGAAGCTTACTCATCCCTTTGAGGATGACCCTCTGTTCTTCCTCATCCCAACAAATAATATGGTAGAGCAAAACCCATGTGTAATCAGACAGAATTCAGTTATTAATCCAGCTAATTTATTATTGTTTATAAACATATATTTTTAGCCCCAGAGGTACAGGTCTGTGAATCACCAGGTTTACACACTTCACAGCACTCACCAAAGCACATACCCTCCCCAGTGTCCATAATCCCACCCCCTTGATATTTCAGATTCTTAATACCTCACACTGACCTTCTTCTTTTTGGAGAATGAGGAAGACGCAAATGAAGATAGTTCAAGGTACACATAGAAGTGTTTATACACGCAGAAAATAGGTTTAATTTAGATAAGGAATGACTTATCTAAATGAAATGGCTAGTTGATTCAGTCATGTTTGGGTTTTCCAAACTGGTTTTTAAGTGGAGATGGAGTCTCATTTTATTGAGTTCTCACAGTTGCCTGCCTAAGATGCCCATTTGGAGGACTCATTTTGGGGACTAGAAAACGAACTTAAAGCCCTGATGTCAACACTCTGAAGGGTCTGATTTTTTTTTTTTTTAAGATTTTATTTATTTATTTGACAGAGAGAGACCCAGCAAGAGAGGGAACACAAGCAGGGGGAGTGGGAGTGGGAGAGGGAGAAGCAGGCTTCCCACGGAGCAGGGACCCTGATGCGCAGGAAGCCCGATGAGGGGCTCAACCCCAGCACTCCAGGATCATGTCCCGAGCCAAAGGCAGACACTTAACGACTAGCCACCCAGGCACCTCAGGGTCTGATGATTTTACCCAACACTGCATGCTAACCAGTTGGCCAGTCTCCTGGGCACTGGTGGAAGGCATACATCTCCCAAGTCAAAAAGAAAGGACTTCATTGCTCATGGCACAGCAAACAGCGTGAGCTGTAGCCTCATATCAGTTCCCTTTGGCCCTCAAGTTTGAAAAGACATGGGCAGCCCAAGTAGATGCTGCGTACATAGTAGCTTGTATCATACCTGAGAACTCCCCAATTTAGGAAACCCTCACATTTTATAATAGACTCTCCAATATGTGCCTAAGAAGTCATCTTTATTCTACTGTACAGGAAATAGACCTGCTGTCGGCTCTGGAGAGAGATCTTCTAAGAGTATTCGCTTCACAAACATCCTTATAAAGATCAGAATAGAGTCGGTGCCTCTGCTTTACGGGGCACAACAAAGACCCACAGAGGATTGTCTCCCCATAAGTGGCATGCCCATTCATCGTTGATGATTTCTCTAAGAACCTACTCTGTCTTAGGCACTGGGGTCAGTGACAAAAGTCAGTGAATCGCGTGGAGTCCAAGATTCCTCCCTAGTGACCTCCACAGTTTCTCTCCTGCGAGAGCACTGATAGGTCTTCGGGACTGAACTCATTCTCCCTTACCAGGAAACCGGCCACACTTTTTATTTTAAAAATGCTTCCGTCCCCAGCTAGTTAAAATATTGGTCCATGAGCACTTACTGTGTGCTAGGCAGTGCTGATGCTTTTCTGGAGTCCGCTCCTGCTCTTTTTGTGTCACAGGTGAAGGTAAGGGAGCGGCAGCTTCACTCGGGTCACAGAGGTGATTAGTAGCAGGGATTGTACTTAAAGAGCTTCTGGCTCTTTACCATCTCACTGAAGAAAAAAAAGAGAGAGAGAGAGAGAAAGGCATAGCATATTTTTGACGCAGATTTTCCTCCTTGAAATCTAAGAGGGGAGAGGGGAAGGTTGGGTGTAGACCCAAGAGGCCTCTAAGAAGCAGGGGCAGAAAAACTGGGGGAAAATTCACTTCACATTTTGTGGTCAGCACTGAAGTCACTAACTGTACAAAGGGTGCTTGGGGAACGCTGTGAACTAATTAATAACGCATGGGAGGAACATTTATATTTCAATTGTCTACATTTAAAAAACACTTTGCATACCCGTTCAAGGCTTCCACCCATGGTCTTGAATATAAATGAGAGAGGAGGCGACCAAGGAGGCGCAGAGGCCAGAAAAGCCAATTAGAGGGCTCAGGCCTGAGCCCCTCAGTGCCATAGGATCCCAGGCAGGACACTGTGGCCAACCCGGGTGGAAGTCGGCATCTGGTTTTGTCTGCTTTCTCAGGGAGCGTCAAGTCCCCTCACACCCTCCTGTGAGATTTACCAGGATTGCTTCAGAACCGGGCCTGTAATTTCCCCCACATAATTGGCTTGTGTGGACCACATGCGATGTAAAGGTTATTGGGCTCTACACAGTCACTTCATTAATTTTCAGATGCACTAATTGGGTTGATGTGTGCCGCAGTCCCGAAAGGAGGGAAAACACATGGTTTTCAGCCACACTTCCCCAAATTCACAAGACCTTGAGGGGTTCTACTGTCTGTTAGAGCAAAAATTAACTTTCATCTTTGAAGTGAAGCTATGAACTTAGGACAGAGACCCCAAGGCTTTGCATTACTTTGTACTATCATCCCCATAGCTGAGAAGGTTGACAGAGCAGCCACTGCCATTTCCAGTCTTATGCAGGGGACAGCTGAGGCAGATGAAGGACTTCTGAAGCCATCCACCCCTCTTGCTGGTAAAACTGGGACTAGATACAAAGTCTTGCCACTAGATGGCGCTGCCCACCAGACGGTTGGTACGGTACTGCCTGCAGTCCAGGGACCTTGTTTTTCAGGAAACAAGGCCAAAAGAGCTTTTTCTCCTTACATAACTAAAAGAAGAAAGCCTCTCTGTATGTTCTAGGGTCTTTCTTTATTTTTATTTTTTTAAGAAGTTTTTAATTATTTATTTATTTGACACACAGAGAGAGAGAGAAAACGAGCCTAGTGCACACGCAGGGGGAGAGGCAGGCAGAGGGAGAGAGAAAAACAGGCTCTCCATTGAGTAGGGAACCCGATGCGGGGCTCCATCCCAGGACCCTTGGATGATGACCTGAGCCGAAGGTAGAGGGTTCACTGGCTGAGCCACCCAGGCGCCCTTTCTAAGGTCTTTCTTTCTTTTTTTTAATTTAAATTTAAATTTTTATTTTTTTTTTTAAGTTTATTTATTTATTTGACAGAGAGAGAGATCACAAGTAGTCTATTTGCTATGTGCTATTTTCTTTGGTGAGTTGTCTATACAGGTTGTTTGCCCATTTCTTAAATTGGATTGCTTTCTTACTGTTGAGTTTTAAGAGGTCTTTGTATATTTTGGATATATGTTCTTTATCAAATATGTCTTTATGCAAATATTCCCTCCCTCCCTCCAGTCTGTTGTTTGTCTTAAATTCTCTTTAAAGGACTTGCTGTTTTGGACCCATTTTAAAACTATCTTGTACTGACATAAAAGCTTATTTCTCCTCTTCCTTCTTAGGGCATCTGCATGTAAAAGAAGTGTATGGATTTCAAGGAAGTTTCTGCTTCTGATAGGAAAGACTGTTTCATTTCTAAGCATCAATTTTCTCAGATGTAAAATACAAAGTAGTAAAAGTGAATTGTCTCTAAGTTTGCACAGAGCTTGAATGTTCTGTGAGTCTCTTTGATGACTGCAGATTGATTGCACGCAGGCAGGGAGTTTTCTGAAGTTTACTTTCTCTACGTGGATGTTATTCCTGAGGACTTTGATGAGTCTTCACATATGCTGACGTCAGACATGGAGAACTCATTCTTCTTTGGGGTGGGTGGTACTCACAGGAACACATGCCATAAAGGGAGAATCCAAGCCATAGAAAGGATGACCCACCAGTGTAGACAGGGTATTTGATCTCAGTTGGCACTGAGTGTGCCCCCAAATTAAATTTAACTTATCTTTTTTTTTTTTTTAAGATTTTATTTATTTATTTGACAGAGAGAGATCCCAAGTAGACGGAGAGGCAGGCAGAGAGAGAGGGGGGGGGGGGAAGCAGGCTCCCCGCTGAGCAGAGAGCCCGATGCGGGACTCGATCCCAGGACCCTGACATCATGACCCGAGCCGAAGGCAGCGGCTTAACCCACCGAGCCACCCAGGCGCCCCTAGACTTAACTTATCTTCTGAGCTTGTTTGCTTTTCTTTCTTCTGCCTGGGTGGCACCCACCTCCAACCCCTGTATCATCACCAGGTCCTCCTCCACCAAAACTACTGCTTCCATCTCAGGGAAGAAAAAAAAAAAAGTTTTAATTTCCCTGAGATCCTAAATGCACTTTATATCTCTCTTCCTTTTTTGACATATTTTGCTGGGCTTTCCCGCCAGGGACTAGGCACTTGTCCCAGAAATAATCAAGCTCATTCTTGTCTTCAGGCTTTCACTATAGCTTTTAACTCAGCCTATGAGGTTTGTTCTCTCCTGGCTTTTTGCAGGCCCGGAGACTTGTCATTCACCTCTCAACCAAGTGTCACTTCCTGGAGAGACGCTTTCTCTGACCGCCCCTCAATCCAAAGTAGACAGCATTATCCTTTCTTTATTTCCTCCTCTCCTCATTTCTAATTTCTGTTACAATGACCGAGATTTTATTTTATTTTAATTTTTTATTTTTTATAAACATATATTTTTATCCTCAGGGGTACAGGACTGTGAATCACCAGGTTTACACACTTCACAGCACTCACCATAGCGCATACCCTCCCCAAGGTCCATTATACAATGACCGAGATTTTTAAGTTTCTCTTTTTACATCTACTGCTTTGTAAGTTATCCATATAATTTGTTTTCTTCTCGTAGTTGCTCTTACATTTTAAACATGTACACTTACTCTGAAAAGGTTAAAATTAGTGTCTTTTCTTCTCTGAAACATCCTCTGAAGTTTCATTCTTATTTTTGCCCCTTTTTTTTAATGCTCAACACAGGTTTCTTCTTCCCAGTGGTTGCCATCTTCTTTCTTGCTCCTTGCACTCTGCTTCTGCTCTTTGGTTTAGTTTTCCTCTTGGGCAAGTATGTTGCTCACATAGTTACTTGCTTCAGGATTTGGAAACAGTGAGCACTTGCAGTGTTTGTATTTATGAAAACATTTTTTTATTGCGCGTTTTGTTCCTGCATGATTTTTTAGTTCCCTGTCAAAATCTAGGCTGACATTAATTTCCACACTACTTTGAAGATATCAATCTTTGGTTTTATGGCATCTGTTATTGCTTATGAAAATCTATATTATTAGTCTGTCATTCCTGTTTAGAGAAGCAGTCACTTCTTTCTGGTAGCCGTTGGGATATCTCTTTCTCGGTTACATTCTGTCGGTTCACTGGGAGACGGCTACTGTGGATTTATTGTTTTGTTTTGTTTTGTCCTGCTTGGGACCCATTGCACTTCTCAAATATCAGAATTCTTTCCTTGATTTTCATTCCCATGTTTAATATTTCCCTTCTTTTGCTGACATTGTGTTTTACTTATTCTTATTTTTATAGTGTTTTAAGATGGTCATTAATTTGAGGCCTTATTTGTTTTTTTCCCTGTCTTTACCATGATTATTGTACATTCTTATGTACTGATCTAGCTATCTCATACAGAATTTGATATGTTACTTTTTCATTTTCATTCAGTTCAAAATATTTTCTAATTTCTTCTTTGATCTCCTTTAATTCATGGGTTATGCAGAAGTATACTACTTCTTTCATAAATATTGGAGGAGTAGATATCCTTCTTTTACTTGTAATTTATATTTCACTAAGGTCAGAGGAAGTATTTTTTTCTTTTTATCACTGCTTTTGTGAAAATTGGTTATGAGTTACCCTGGTTTAATTTTATGCTCTTGTGCTTAGGATTTGTTCACATTTGTGGATCTGTTATAGTTGTTATCAAGTTTTGGACAGTTTTGGTTATTTTATTTATTTATTTATTTATTAACTGCTCTCCCTAAGGACTCCAATTACACATTATTAGAGTGCTTGTTCCACAGCTCACAGCCCTTTTTAATTTTTAATTTTTTTCTTAAATTTTTAGGTTTTTAATTTTTTTTTTCTTGCTGTATTCCGTTTTGAGTAGTTTTAATTTCTGTGTCTTGAAGTTCACTAATCTCCTATCTGCCATGGCTAATCTAACACTAGATATGTACTACGTATTTTTTTTTTCTCCTCAAACTTTGTAATTTTCAACTGTAGATGTTTATTGGATCTGTATTCATATCATCCGTAGTGCTACTTTTTTTCCTTTTTTGAACATCTGGAATACATTTTTAAAATGTTAGTTCCTGTGTCTGCTGTATTATTATATCTTTTCTATTTGTTCATTCTTTTTCTTATTCCTCTGTTTACCTTTTCTGACTCTCTGGTAACTTATTTGAACATTTTTAGAATTCCATTTCCACTTCCCTCTAGTGTTGTTAAACACAACAGTGCATAGTTTCTTACATATACACAGGTAACATAGCATAGTCTACTTGTATCAACATTTTATTACTTTGAGTTAAATGTAAAAACCTTACTTCCATTTAGGTCCTTTCTGTTTCCCTGTTTTAAGACATAAACGTTGCTGAGAAATGTTGCTGAGTATCTCCTCTGTGTACACTGAGTACCACAGCAGAGGATGTTATATTTTTGCTTCCTCCATCACATATAATACAAAAAACTCATAAAGAAAGGAGGGTCTATTCTATTTATGCCTATTTTACCCCTTCTTTTGTTCCTTCTTATTGTTCATGTCTCCTTCTCTTATCACTTCTCTTCTGTTTGGAGAAGTCCTGTTGATCACTCTTTAAGAGTACGTTTGTTGGCAAAAATGTCTTAGTTTTATTTATCCTGAGAAATACTTTATTTTTTCCTTTATTGCTGAAGGATATTTTCACTGGATACAGAATTTGGTGTTGACAGTTCCTTTCTTGCAGAGTTTGGAAAATGTGCCTCTTTCATGCCATCTCCCTGGCTTCTAGGGTTTCACTGAGAAATCTGCTGTCATTTGAAAAGTTTTTGTCCCCTAAAGAAAAGACTAACTTCTTCAAGGGTTTTTCTTTGTCTTTGGTAATAAGAAGTTTGATTAAGGGGTGTCTGAGTGGCTCAGTGGGTTAAAGCCTCTACCTTCGGCTCAGGTCATGATCTCAGGGTCCTGAGATCGAGCCCCGTGTTGGGCTCTCTTCTCGGCGGGGAGCCTGCTTCCCTTCCTCTCTTTCTGCCTGCCTCCCTGCCTACTTGTGGTCTCTGTCTGTCAAATAAATAAATAAAATCTTTTTTAAAAAAGAAGTTTGATTATGATATGTTTTGTTGTGAATTTCTTTGGCTTCATTCTATTTAGGGCTACTTATCTTCGTGAATTATTGGGTTATGCCTTTCACTAAACTTGGAAATTTTCCACCCATTGTATCTGTTATTATTATTTTTTTCAATCTCCAAGTCTTTCCTCTCTCTTTGTATAGACAGTGATGTAGATGCTAGATCTTTTATTAATGTCCCAGATGTTCCTGAGGCTTTCTTCTTCTTCTTCTTCTTCTTCTTTTTTTTAATCTCCTTTCTCTCTGTTGTTCCTGTTGGGGAATTTCTATTAATCTGTCTGCAATTTCATTCATTCTTTTCTCTGTTGTCTCCAGTCTACTTTTGAGCCTGTTTGGTTTTTTATTTTGCTTATTGTATTTTTCATCTCTACATTTTTTTCTTTTTTCTTTTTTTAATATATCTTCTATTTCTTTGCTGAGATTTTTCCATTTTTCATCTGTTGTAAGACTGTTTATCATTGCTAATTGATGAATTTTTGATGATAGCATTAAGAGTCTTGTCAGATGATTCCAACATCTGAGTCTTCTCAGTGTTGGTATCTATGGATTGTCTTTTCTCAGTCTGTTTGTGATTGTCCTAGGTCTTGGCATGAGGAGGGGTTTCTGTTGTATCCTAGCATTTTTGGTATTGTATTATGAAACTTTGGATCCTTTTTAACCTCTTCTTCTTGTTTGATTTAACTGGCACTCATTCTATTTAGGTACAAAGGATAGGTCCAGGTTGGGGAGTGAATGTTCAGTTTCCTGCTGGGTCTTGGTGACACTACCCTGACAAAAGAGAAGTACTGATTTAACACTGCCTTATTGCACAGGAGTGTGGTGTGTGTTAAGCTTCTGGTTGGGCCCTGATGATGTCTCTTTGGAGAAAGTGAAGCATGAACTTCTACTTCCTTGTTGCTGATGAATGGGTATGGAAACCCAACTCCCCAGTTGGTTGTGCCATCAGCACTCTGATGGGGGAATTGGAGTGCCACTGACTTCTGTGGGTGGGGGCTGGATGATTAACCACCTGATTGGCCCCGCAGATACCACAGTGCATTTTCCCGTTGTTTTCTATCAGTGTTTGGAGTAGGGTGAGTATTGTAAAAAATATTTTTTGTTTTGTGAGGCTGCTCTTTTCCCATTCTTTTAGCTAGAGAGAGTAAACTTTTCTTGGAGCTTTGTGCCTCTTTGGAGTTCAAGGTTTCAGGCTTCCCCAGCACCCTCTCTTGGATATATGGAAGACAAAACGGAAACCCAGGGAACTCATTGCCATGTTATCTCAAGTACTTGTATTCTTGCTACCTTTCAGATTCTTCCTATATTGGGATTTTCTACTTGTTATAATAGCTATATATTCTTTTAAGATTTATGTATTTATTTGAGAGAGAGAGAGCAGAAGCAGGAGGGTAGAGGGAAAGGGAGAGAAAAATCACAGGCAGACTCTGCACTGAGCATACCCAAACATGGAACTTGATCTCATGGACCCTGAGATCATGAACTTACCTGAAATCAAGAGCTGGTCACTTAATGGACTGTGCCACCTCAGTGTCCGTATAATAATTATTTTATATTCTTGTTTGCTAATTATAACATTTGTGCTAGTTTTAGGTTAGTTTAGTTGCTTGATTTTTTTCCTTATTAGGGGTTGTATTCTCTGGCTTTAACAATTAGATGCCAAACATGGTGAATTTTATTTTGGGGGGTGGTAGATATTTGTGCATTCTTATAAATATTTTAAAATGCTGTTGTAGTTAATGGTTAAATTGCCTGGAAATAGTTTGATCCTTTTGGGAATAATTTTTAAAAGTTTTTTAGGTGGGACCAGAATAGCATTTTGTCTAGATGCACTCTTGCAGCAATCTGACACAGTCAAATGTTTTCTGTCTCTTGGGTATCGTATCACTCTCTTTCATTGCTTGATGTGTAATCTCTTAAAAATTGTTTATACGTTACCTTTTTAAATTTGGTTCCAGGGGAAGCAATCTGGTTCTTGCTGCTCTGTCTTGGCCAGAAGCAGAAGTCCTATGAACATCCTTAAAAGGGGGAAAAATCACAAAAAAATAAGAAAATGAATAGAATATAGATGTCAGGAAATGAGAAAAGCCTAGGTTCAGATAAAGTTAGAGGTATTCATAATAATCTCAAGAAATACTTATTACCAAGGAACCAAAAACATATATTTCTTTTACATCTAGTTTTGTCTTATAATTAATACTTAATGCCAACAGTTGCTAAAAGATGTAGCTACAATAACGAACTGTCCAATGTCTAGTCTTAGCTTTCTCCCAGGACCATGAAAATGATCCAACTCTTTTCTCTCATTTCCACTAAATCCCACCTCTTTTCTAAGGACAAATTCAGTTGCTCCTGGAATTTCTCTGAAGCTCAGCTAACTTCCTCCTCATGTAGCCAATGCTCAGAGTGATTAATTTTACTTTCACAGATGTAGAGACTATTATAATTGGAAGGATGTTTAGGGATTAAAAAAATCTCTCAGAAAAGTGAGGTACAGAGAACTGCTCAGTGGAATGTTAGTATTAAATAAAATATAGTGAAATAAACAAGAAAGGAATTACTTTTCATATATCACAGATTGGGAAAGCCAGGTTTATAAAGACCAGATGACTTATCAGTGTTTTATAAGGTGATCGAGCTGGGTCGTTTGGACGTCAAGGGTGTCTGCGTGTGTTTTCATACTTCTAGTCCTTCCTTAAAAATGAGCTGCTATTTTCTGATCCTCAAATGAGGACTCCTTTTGCAGTAGCCCTGAAATAACTTGTAAGAAGTCAAAGAACTTTCTGATTCATATAATTCACATTATGATGCAGAAGCCAGATGTGGACATCTCCCTCCTATCTCTGAAATATAAATTATGAACAAGGCTTATACAATAAGAGGAAACCTCTTCTCCACTGCAACATTTCACATGCCCTTCCAGTTTTAACCCCTCAGTATACTGCAACCACCTGTCCTATGTAATCTTAACTCAGATAGTTGCATTGGGTGGTTCCTTATAGACACAACTGTGGAGTGGGGCCTTTCTAGACTTTTTTGTACAAGTATATGCAGTTGGCACCTCCTTCTCATGTGCAACATCTATAGACTTGGCTGCTATTAAAAGACACGATACCTGATAATTTATATCAACTGTATGAGAGGGCCAAAGATGAAAGTAAAACATCCCAAAAGAAAAGAATTACAGGTTATAATTAGATGTCTCTGTTTAATAGATTAAAAAAAAAAAAAAAAAAACTTTGGCAGGACATGAGGAAAACTACTAATTAAACCCGCTTTGCTTCCAGATCCCTGGTGTTTGAGAAGTTTCCTAATGTCCACAGCAGCCGCCACACTTGACATTCTGTCCTGGCCGGGTGTAATGCCGCCAGAGCAAATGGTTTGGAAAAGAGGGAACAGCAAAGAAAAATTCTAAATAATGAAATGATCTTAGGATCAATTTATGGTTCTTTGGGCTCAAGGATTCAAAAGTTTGATATTTCCTTTGGTAATATTCCAGAGAAGAACATTCTTGAGATTGCTTCTTCGAGTTCTTTTACTAGATTTATATTGGCCATGAGATTTAATCATTGACTCCCTGTATGCCTGATTCGGTGTTACTGACATGCTGGAGGCTCAGGCTGTGTTTGTGGTTGATACACATGTCACTGAGTCGAGGTTCTTACTGTCAAAATTGGGGGCAATGAAAATGTTTTGGAAGAAGACAGAGGTTGTGATTATACAGCATTGTGAATATGCTAGATACCACTGAATTGTTCACTTTAAGTGGTAAATTTTACATTATGTAAATTTCACAAAGTTAATTTGGACAAGGAAGGTAGCAAGAGGAGTGATTTGTCTCTAAGAATGTGCCTGTGGGAAGGATTATTACTTTCTAGATTGGGGATTCAGAAAATATGCAAATACATTTGTGAGAATTCTGTATAAAATAAAGTGAGCAGTGTGTGTGTGTGTGTGTGTGTGTAGATATAGATATATAGATAGACAGCTATATATGTATGACAGTATTTTGACTTTCTAGAAAACTGCTTTGTTTACTTAAGACTTTTATGTAATGCTCTATGTAATGAGCCCTGGGTATGAACATGCAACTGATGAATCACAGAATTCTACCCCCGAAACTAATAATGCACCCCATGTTAACTAAATTGAATTGAAAAAGGAGAAATATATAATGATATAAAGTTGTGGATATAAGAATATTCTACAAAGATGAGTTCTGGCCAGGAGCCTACATTTTGTGATGATAATTTTAAAATTTGTGATCAAATGAGATAGAACATCTGAGGGAAAGAATGACATTTAAAAATACGAAGTACAAGATAACAACCAGGAATTTCTACATCTAAGATCGCATTTGCCAAATGATTTTTCGAGAAAAACAAAAATAAAAACAAACGAACAAAATACCCCTCCCCCAAAACCCCAAACCAAAAATACACCTGGCGTTAACAACAAAATAAAGGGATTGGAACAAATGACAAGGTGAATAAGGACCTCATCTTGGAGGCCCTTCCCCTGGCTGGCACGGTGGCGGCCGTCTGCCTCAGTGGGCGCATTTATGGGCAGGAGTGAGTGTTGCTCTTCTAGAAACATGGAATGAGTGAGCGCTTGCCAAGAAGCCCAGCCCAGCCAGCAGCAGAGCCGTTATTAAGCTGTAGCCCGAAAGCCTCCCAGTTTTATTTTATTGTTTCTGGGATGAGAGCGCTATGCAGCTTTTAGGCAACTTTCTTTCCAAGCAATTAAGTACCCCCGTCTCCCCATCTCAGAAGCCGCAAAAAGGAAGTAAATAAGGGGGAGTCAGCGGCTTGGTGGGGGCTTCCGGGTTATTTATTACTTTAATAAATCTGGGTTCCTCCCAGCCCGCCTCAGACTCCTGTTTCTGTCAGGCTTGTGAGGACTGACGATCACTTAATTGTGGGGTTTGTGGGCCGAGGTGGGTGCCAAGCACAGTTTATTGTCCAGGAAAGGCTGTTAAGTAAGACGATGTGATAGCGCCCCAGCCAATATGTCATTGAACAGAAATTAAAAGCAGAAAACTTCCAAGTAGCCAGTCTCTAACTTGTATTAACCACTTAAAGGCAGGGTCGGTTGTGTCTGGAGCCCAGGGTAAAGTCAGAGAAGCAGGAGCACAGAGGTGGCTGTGGAATCATCGTGTGTGTCCTGTCCCCTGAAAGCATGGTCCCTGGCCCACTCTGTCCAGACAGGGGCCGTCATGCCTGGGGACTGGAGCCCCTACTCCCACCCCCCCGCCGCCAGCCACGTGTTCTCTTCTGTTGTTTCACTCGAACTTGATTATGTCCTTGCAATATACAGCCCCTGTTCCTATTGCCACATGAGAAGATGGCCAGGGCCTCGGGTCTTGCTTAGGTCACAGAGTCAGGTGACAGCCCTGCGGGACCATGGACATGGGTCGCTTCCTCTCAGCTGCTCAGTTTCACTGGGAGCAGAAACCTTTTACTTCCGGGAATCAGTCTCGGACTCCAGCTTGAGTTCATCCAGGCACTGTGATGTTCTCCTGTGCAATAGAGTGCAGTTTCCCCACTCGGGGGTTAAGGCAAAGAGTGACTAAAGGACCTTGAGTAATGGTCAGTCAAGGGATCCCTGCTTCTGACCTCAGAGGGCAAGTGGAAATTTCAACTTGCCTTTGTTTACGGTTCTCCCGAACCGCCCTCTCTTTGCTTGCCCCTTCTCACTTTGCTCTTTTAACTTCACCTCTTTTTAAATGTCTTCTTCTCCATCTGTTCCTCCTTATTTGTGACTTTTCCGGATTCTCCCTCTCTCCACTGTTAGCGTCCTTTATTCCAACCAGCCTCCTTCCTTGTCTGTTCTATTCCCGTCAGACAGTTGGCTCATGGGTCTCTTTTCTGCTTTTCCTTTTCTCTGCCTTTTCCTATCTATCCCCCCGCTTTCTTCCCATCCACTTTGCATAAACATGACATTGAAGGACGATATGTATTTTCAGCACACATTGTTTATATTGAGTGTATTAGTATTAGCTCTTAATTAACAAGAGCAAGTGTTGGGGCACCTGGGTGGTTCAGTTGGTTAAGTGTCCGAATCTTGATTTTGGCTCAGGTTGTGATCTCAGGGTCATCAAATTGATGCTCCATGTTCAACATGGAGTCTGCTTGAGTTTCTCTCCCTCTGCCCCTCCCCCTACTCTCTCTCAAATAAATAAATAAAATCTTGAAAAAATAGCAGGTGTTGAGTATTTCATATTTCTCTAAGGGAAACAGCACCAAGTCAAAATCCTTTTTGTATGTAGCTCTTGGTTTGTTTGGTTTTTTTTTTCCCCTAGGAGGTCAGTAATTCTCAGAAGAGAGAATTAGAATTAGAATTAGAATTACTAATTATTAGTAATTCTAATTAGTCTGTTTGTAACCTACCCACAAGGATTTTTAGAAAATGGGAAAAAAAAAGGATTCTCAACATTTTTCTAATCCTGTAAAGATTATCTGCTCAATCTTATATTTCTCAGAATTCTGTTTGCTCTTATTCAGTCCATAGCTGAGAGTGATGTTTTTCTTGTAACAATGCACTTGAGTGGAGAGTTGAATAATGACCCTGTCATCCCAATTCTTCCTTTAGTTTTAAAGATGTTCCTTTCCACTGTTGCTCTCTACTTATATTCTGTCTTTGTTAAGGAGGATTATCCAGCACTTGGAAATCAGGCAGACGGTATCTGGCATGCATTTCAGTGTCATCCTCAAGCATTTTGTAACAAATTCACCCAAGGGTCATCTCACATACTGGAGGAAAGTGACTTTGTTTGGTTTATTATTTATTATTTGATTAAGGCTTAGATTCTCTAAAACTGGATTCTAAATTGTGGAAGATTTATGTGTTGCAAATGATTTTTACTAGGTGGAAAATATCCCTCCCGAGGCTATGGTTTTATTGTCCTGTAGGACATTAACCGGTTTTCAATCGAAGTTTGCAATCTTCTTTTTTCCACTGACATATATCAGTTTCTCACCTCCTTCCAATTGGCTTTGCCATCCTGCTGGTCCTTTTATTAAAGAGTTAAATACATCTTTGACTCATCTCTCTACTCATATGACAGTTACCTTATTGAAAAATGTTCTGATATCTTCAAGTTTAGCTCAGGCGACACTTCATACAGGAACCTTCGCTTACTCTTTCCGCAGCATCCATCTTGCCTTTCGCAGAGTTTTTGTAATCGATTCAAGTGAGTTAAAATCTCTTTATTTACAAAAAGTGTACTATTTTAGAGGAAGAACCTGTGTTGTATACTTCTTCTATATCCAATTCTTATCCGTCAATGAAAATAGAGACAGTCTCCTGAAATGTTTATTGGATTGGATAGAATTGAACTGAATCTGTCTCAATTGTCTTCAGCCTTAGGCTACTAACGATAGCTTGCATGGAAAGAGAGCTGTAGTGTTCACAGAATATTAGATTCTGGAGATCTCCATTATTGTCTCTTGGGAATATTTACACTGGCTAGTGTTGGCTGTCATAGCTGTCCATCTCTGGTCCAATTTTGGAGCCTTTCCAGGAATCTCTCGGTAAGCTGCAGAGCATTTTTGAGTCATTTTGCTTAATGCCAGTAAAATGTCACCTGGGTCCCACCTCGGGGTGTTGGGCTAGAACTGACAGCGACATCCCTTCCTCATCTATGAGATGTATCCACACTGGCGAGGTGCTGCCTGGGAATTACAGAAAATGTAACATTTGTGCCCTTCTTTTTTTTTTTGTTTTCATATGTTGAAATTAATGTGTCATTGTGAAGATTCTAAACAGATGGGAAAAGGTCAGGGTTTCTTTGTTGCTAAGTATGTTTCCATGGCTACGGCAATATATGTGCATTATCAGAAAGCATCATTTGTTTGGCTGTGGTGGCTCATTAGCGGAGGGAGGGGGCCCCCCTTTGATGGTTCTGGCTTGGTTTATTTCTGCTTTACTTTTCATCGTGTTCGGAGAACTGTAATGAACGGTTGGAACACACATAAACCTGGGAGCTGTAGGTGAAGAATCCCTACCACAGCTCAACACTTCCATGTAAATAACCTACGCAGTTTAATTGGGTCAGCTGAGCCTGGATTAAGAATGAAGCCGTGTCCAAACAGCCATATATCTGGGTTTCACTAGTCTCAGGGAGGGTCAATGCGTTTCTTTTTTTCTACTTCTTGGTACTTTGCTGACAGTATTTAGGGAAAGCCCCGTTTTAATTCTGGGTTTTCTGGGAAATGCTGTCTTCCCTACCTGTTGCTTTTGTCCTGCCCCATAGGGTTCTGCTCTGACATGTATCTGGGTTTGCAGTAGGGAGCATGTGAAGGGAGTAACTTTGGGTACCTTGGGTCAGGCAATATGAGGACTGACCAAACTGGCCACGTTGACCCCAAAGGAGGCATCTTTAGTGAAAAATGTTTGGATACACATGCATGGCAAATTGAGATTTAATTCCCATACAAGCCAAGAGATTGCAGTACAGGTGAAATAGCAGGGGGTGTCTTTGTGCAGTAGGAATGCTCAAGTCAGACCCATGGCAGGGTGCCCATTTGCTTGCAGGGCAGATCCCGGTCAGGAGCTAAAGATTCCGGGGGCATAGCCTCGGTTCCAGTGAGGGGGATTGGTAAGGCAGGCTTGAGGGGGTATCATCCAAGGGAGACTGAGATTCAGATCTATGTGTCAGCCCTAGTGAATGCATTGATCGTTCCGGACCCAACCGTACAGAAGGAATTCCAGATCCCATTGGCTGTTGGAGTCAGCAAAGTGCTGCTCATCTTCGTAAGGACTCCTTGTAGACACTCACAGGCCTCGGATTGTGTTTGTCTTTGTATTTCCACTCTCAGGCATCAGGGCTGCTTCTCAGAATTTACTATTCCATGGTAAACGTGTGATCTGCGACTGCAGGGCCTGAAGGGTGGGAAGTTCCCGCCTCTCACTTGGAATAACCGGGAGAATCCAGAGCCGAGAGCATCTTCCACCCTCCTCCACCTCTGCAACCCTCCCTCTGTACATTGGTCTCTCGAGAAAATGATGGATCTTTCCTAGAGAGAAATGTGAGTATGACAAGAGGTACGCTGGAGTTGCAGAAATGGAGCTGTTCCCCTTTACTGGTCCCCAAGACTGGCTGATTTAAGACAGTCCTCTCTGTTTTCTGGCCTCAGGCTCCTCATTGGTCCAGTTCAGGGCTGGGCTTGCAGTGTTAATGGTTCTGCTGTTGATCTTTTTAAATATATGCTGAGGAATAACCAGTAGAAAATATCCTGGCATCAGAATTTTAAAATGAAAGAAATCCACGTTAATATCGTCAACGGATACTATGAAAGAACTCTACCTCCACCTGACAGATGAGAAAAATATGTCCAAACTCTTCATTTCCCCTGCCACTATTTTGGGTCTGGGCTATCACCAGGCCTGGTTTATTTTTTCAGCCTTTACTTTGCAACCAGTCTTCTCTGGCTCTAGTTCTCCACCTTAATATGTCCAGGTCACTGCTGCTGGAAATATTCCCCCTGATACTATCATCTGTCTGCTCAGAAGACTGTTGTGTGCCCCACCACTGACAGGATCAAGACTCATTAGCTGTCTCCTGAAAGCTGTGTGCAAGCCATGTTTATGTTCTGTCATCACAAACACAGACCAGATAGGTTGGCTTCTTTGTTCTCCCCCAAACTGGCCATCTTCCTTCCCTGCATGCTACACACTTTCATATGTCCTCGTGTGCTCATACAGGCTGGTTTCCTGTTCTGAGAGGTGATCTACTTCTCTGGGTCATCTGGCTGCATTTTTATGCATTGATTGACTCACCTGTGACATCCCGGGCATGCCTCTCGCATGGGATGTACCCTGACCTTGTTTTTCTAGGGGGGAGAACCTATGGCACATTCATCTTGGTTTCCCAGTGTGAAGCTTGTATATTTGATTCAGCTGAACTAACCACAGATTTCCGCTCATGTTATTCTTCTTTGGGAATCATCTCCTAAGTCTTGCCTCCAGCCATGTTTCCCCCAACCCTACTGCCGGCTTGAAATAGTGAGCTACTTTTTATCTCTCAAGAACCTGCTATCCACAACTGTTGGTGAAACCTCACCTAGCTCTCGCCTCCCGTTGACCTTCTTGTAGGCAGTTGGAGAAAAGCAGCCAGGTTACTGGCATTTATGTCCGAAGACTCCAGCCCAGGTCCTCGATGCTGGTTTGGGGGAAAGAATATTATTAATTTGAATTCTAAGACACAACACAGTTTATAAAATTCTCTTATCAGAACCATCTCTTTTAACAAAAGCAAGGAGGCTATATGGGTGAGGCAGGCAACATTAACTTTTTTTTTTTTTTTTAAATACATGAAAGGATGAGATTCGCATGGGATGGAATCTGGCCAAGATCTGAGTTAGAAAGCACAAGATGTAGGATTCAAATCATTATTGATGACTTCAGTGGAATGATTTTTCGCTGTGTCCATAGTGAGATGATTGCCAGAGTCCCCTCTCCTTGGATTCTAGAAATCCTGGCCATCTACCCGGATTGTCCCAAGCCTTCAGTATAATGGCTCCACCTCACCGCCCTCCCCCAGCCCCCATTGACCTCTGGCTTCTCTGTTAGTTGGCAGAGCACCTGTTTGACACATGGAATGAGAAAGGAGCTGACATTTGTGGAGTTCCCAGGTGCGAGAGATGTCGCAGTTGTTAGGCAAGTCTTACAAAAACTCTTTGATCTACCTATTTATTTTCTTATATTATATAATACCCCATATTTTGTAGATTTCTCAGTGGGAAGAATAAAGGCGGTTAGTCGTTATTTGTATCAACCTACTCATAAGAGAAGCCAGACTCAAATTCTTATCTTCCGTCTCTGATTCCATGGTATTTCCATCAGACCACACTGCCCAATTAAAGAACAGAGACAGTCAGGAGCTCTTGGACATGAGTGTGTCACATTCTTAATAACACACATTTGAAAAATTTCTTTTATTCTCCAGTTCTTAGAAATTCCCTTCTTTGGGGAACTAACAAGCAATTGACCAAACACCAGATTGGAGAATCATCTTTGGCCCAATTTGTTCTTCGTAAAACAAGAAAAGCACAGTTTCTTTATCAGAAAGTAAAATTTTTTTTTTCATCCTGTTGCACAGCTCTGTTTCAAAAGTACCTTTCCTGTTGCTGCAAGCACTGTGTTCTTAGGTAACCCAGCTCTGTTGGGTCAAAATGACAAGGGAAGAAAGGCATTCTCCTGGAAATACTGGTTGATACTGTTGTTTTTGAATTTACCTTCTGCCATGGGCAGTATTTCTTTTTTCTGTAATGCTGAGGTGTTGGGAGAATGTGAATTTTCTCTAATAATAATAATAATAATAATAATAAAAGATCATGAAATTTGAGGGGAAAAAAGAGCATTTCAAAGCTACTCAACATCAGGAAACTCATGAAAGTCAGTAGATAGGGCATGTTAGAAATAATATTGTGTGCTCTGGCCAAAATCACTCCCTATGTGGATATTTTTTGGATCTAGAAGGTCACTTTGACTGTCCACATGATTATAAAGGGCCCAGCTTTAAACACAAATTAAATAAATAGTCACTTGCTTGGAGAAGCTTAAAGAGATGAGAGATGAGTGATGGAATCATTGATTTAAAAGGCTGTAAGAAATCTTAGAGACTGTCCTCTAGAATGATGTTTTGCAAACCACTGGTCATAACCCTTTAGTCAGGCATGAAATCAATTTAATGACAGCGTTTTTAAAAATTAGAACATAGCAGTACAGCAAAGTGTACTGCATATAATAAGATTAGTAGAATTTTCATGGAATTTTTATTTTTATGCACACATACAGGTATATGATTTAAAATATATTTGTATATTTCTTACAGTGGGTCATATCAAAATGCTTAAAAGCCATTACCCATGAGAACAGGGAACTGAAAGTCCTATAGCTAGCACACAAACAAGTATCAAAAAATATTCGCTGACTGATCTAGTTCACTGCTTTTATCTTACATTCTACTGTGTACTGAAGACTGTTGCTTCAATGTGGCCCAGAATGGGGAAATGCCATCTCTAAAGTCACAAAACTGAATAGTGACAGAATCAGGAGTTCTTGGTACTAAGTCATAACATACAGTGCTTCTACTCTGTCCTTTAAGAAAAAAAAAACTTTTGGTACAATTGTTATTGCATTGGCAACTGAAACCATTTTCCCTTAACACATCAATCCCCTGGGGTGCCTGGGTGGCTCAGTCAGTTAGGTGTCTGCCTTGGGCTCAGATCGTGATCCCAGGGTCCTGGTATAGAGTCCCGCATTGCGCTCCTTGCTCAGCAGGGAGCCTGCTTCTCCCTCTGCCTACTGTACTGCTCCCCTTGCTTGTGCTCTTTCTCTGACAAATAAATAAAATCTTTAAAAATAATAAAGCCAAAAAGAAATATATCATATTAAAAACAACAACAACAACATAACAGAACATGAATCCCTTTTCCAGGGATATGATATGTTCCTGATCTCCCCAGGCCTTGTGGGTCTTCCCCCTATATCCATTCACCTTTGCCCTGGACTTGGTACCTGTCCTCAGACTATTGACTATTATCTCATTCTTCAGCTTGCCTAGACTTTTGGTTACTGTCTCCTTTACTTTGGCCCCTGCCATGTTGTGTTAGATCCCAAACCCCATCATCCAGACGTGGTCATCATTAACTCATGCTTTTTTTTTTTTTTTTTTTAAGTTCATTTTGCTTAGTTGCAGCGACAACTGCAAATTTGCATTCTTCCTTCTACTAACATTTTAAATAATAATGTGTTTATAATAATGAAGTTGAAATGCCTATAGCTAGAGGACTCAAATAGGGTGGCTTTTCAGAAGACAAAACCCTGAGTCATGTTACATGTTAATTGTTTTTTTTTTTTTTTAAGATTTTATTTGTTTATTTGACAGAGAGAAATCACAAGTAGATGGAGAGGCAGGCAGAGAGAGAGAGAGAGAGAGAAGCAGGCTCCCTGCTGAGCAGAGAGCCTAATGCGGGACTCGATCCCAGGACCCTGAGATCATGACCCGAGCCGAAGGCAGTGGCTTAACCCACTGAGCCACCCAGGCGCCCCAGGGTTTTGAGTGGTAGGAATCATTATTTCCCAAGAGTGAAGGGGATGCATCTTTACGTCAGGCTATAGGACAAATGACCGTTGTGTGTGAGTACAGCCACTGTGAAAACCAACAATCTTCTCCTGTTCCGTGCTTCTCTCTGTGATGGTGTGGCTCCTCCTAGAATTCCTATTCTCTCCTCCAGTGTTGGGTATTTGAGGGCTGTGAAGGGGAGGATGGCGCTGTGAGAGAGGGACTTGTGATGGTGGAGTAATGCACTCTTTATTTTGTAGTTGAGTCTTGTTTCAGAGAAGGGTAACTTCTTCCTGTTTTGATACTTAAATAAATAACTCTAAGCACTAGGAGAGACAGAGTAACATAGACTTCTTAAAGAACAAAGGTAAGATGACATACCATGTTTTTAAAAAAATCAGATTACAAATAAGGCAATTTGTGTTTAACTCCTGGCTCTGTCTCCAAGAACTTGTGCATTTGGAACCAATCACTTTCTCTGTTTGAACCTCAGTTTTCACATCCTCAGAATGAGGGTTTGATAAGACCAGTAGTTCTGAACCTTAGGTAGACATCAGAATCACTTGAGTTAAGGGAAATTGGAAGGGGAGGTGAACCATGAGAGACTACGGACTCTGAAAAACAATCTGAGGGGCGCCTGGGTGGCTCAGTGGGTTAAGCCTCTGCCTTCGGCTCCGGTCATGGTCTCGGGATCCTGGGATGGAGCCCCATATTGAGCTCTCTGCTCAGAGGGGAGCCTGCTTCCCCCTCTCTCTGCCTGCCTCTGCCTACTCCTGATCTCCATCTGTCAAATAAATAAATAAATAATCTTTAAAAACAAAACAAAATTCCATAGATTATTATAATGTATAGTAAGGACTAGATGACTCGGGCCTTTCAAGATCTGATCTATGATGATAACGACAGGGAGAACATGCCAGTATTAGGCAAATAACTATTACTACTACAGCAGAAATACAACTCAAACTAGAATGGGAAAAAAATGAAAAGAAGATATTTAATGACTCTGGGCTTCTCAATTTGAATTCGTTTTCATCTGTGATTTGGTCTTATTTTCTCCGGTCTGCAATTTAGCTTCCAGTATTTGCCAAGAAAAGTTGGTGGCCCCGTGGATTCCTCAGTGGGAACAGGAGTTGCTTCCTTCTAATATCTGTGTATCAGCTCCAGAGATGGACTCTAAGGGGTCTTACTTGGCTGCTCTGTCCCTCTCTCGCTGTGTTGGGTGGTATGATTGACAGCCCACCAGATGGAGATGCTCTAGATGGATCTCCCATCTAGAGCACCTGCTGCAGGGAGCATAGCTGACTGAGTGCCTGCATCTGCTGCTTCTTCGGATTTGCTGCCTCATTCAGGCCAGGCCACATTTTCACTGGGCTGCTCCCAGCCAATGACCGAGCCCAGTGAGGGGGGACGGATTGATTCCTCTAATGGGCTCTGTGAGTTCTGGGCACTCCCCCACCCCCACCATTGGTCTAACTGAGACTCTCAGAACTGCCCTGTAGACTGAGGCCCTTTCCACCCAATTATTCCTTCCCTTTCTCTTTCTCTCTTATAGATGTCAAACCTCCATCGGGGTCTAAAATGAAGATTCTCACTATGTATTTCTTCTCTCTCAATCCTTCACTGGAGTCTCCTCCTAAAAGTCCCCTGCTTACTCATCCAGACCTGGTGTCTACTTCTTGGAGGACCTGACTGATGCAGACTAGAACCATATGGGATGGAGAGGAAGTGGTTCACGGAGGGAAGGATGTCCGGTGTTTGAAAGAAACACATGCCTGCTACAGACTGTCTTTGGGTCTCTCTCCAGTATGGGTCACTCTATAGAGAGGATACAGAACAAGTGCTCGTAGGGAGCAGGTAGGCAGGTTTCAGACCCTCAGGTGTCTTCTAGAGGATACTGATATTCCCAATGGCTAGTGAAACCCCTAGTGACCTCAGATCTTAATGTGTTGAAGAGCGAAGAATTTGTTAAAACGAGCTGAATCAAGGTGCACAACCAGAGTTGGGCGCGTGTCACTCTGAGCCCTCAGCAGACATCAGACAGCAAACCACTTGACTTACTAACATTGCACTATCCATCTGATGTTTCCAGAGCCAATTCAATGTCTGTTTTTTTTTTTAATTAAAAAAAAGAGAAATATAATCTCTACATGCCTGCATTTTAAACTGATGAAAGCTTTTATTTTGTCAAATAGGCTTCATATTTGTTTTTTGGCTTTTGTTTAATGATTCTATTTTTTTTTAGGAGAACTCTATCAGGACCTGAAATGCAAGCTTTTTAGAGGAGAGTAAGCAGAATCCTCCCCTTACTCCTCAAGCCTTAGCCTCAAGATGTCAGCCCTGTGATGCCGCTAATTTTCCTGGAGATAATCCATTTGATATTCATGAATTCTTTCTCTTGGGAAAAATTATTCAAAAGCTTATTATTATACTAGTGATCCTGAGAAGAGTTACTTTTACATTTGGTCATCTTTTAGAAGCTTTTCAGTGTGAGCTACTCATTAGCTCTGATTTCTAGCTGGCAGCTTGCTGAGAGCAGGACAAGGAAGGAGCAGTGCAGTTTCAGTGAATTTGGGAACAGAAATATCTGCAGCACAGAATGCTGGCTCCCCAGGCCCCTAGAGCCGGGGGCGTGAGCTATTAGGGTCCACTGGGCACCTCTAGGGGACTGTGAAGTGAGGAAACAAGGATGTTGAAGAAGAAATGGGGGAGGATGACGGCAGGAGATTCCTGCTTTGTGATTTTTGCCTAGGACCTGGCCTGGACTCCTTTTGCCTTTGCAGCAAGATGTGCAAGAGGTACAGTGTCATCCTGAGCAGAACAGGTGGTCACAACCTCCCTTGCTTCTCTCCGGCCAGAAGGAGGCTAATGTCCAGCCCCTGGCGAGGCACACTTGATTCACCAGCAGAGCACAATGATACGGGGGTACGTGCCAACTCCCCTGCCTCGCCAGGCTGTGAGACCAACTGTTCCTTATTTTCCAGGCATTGAGCTGCTTATGGAATTTGCTCCTTTGGATAGGAGTTGCATCCAAATTCCTCTCCTCTGGATTTGCTTGATCTCCAAGCCTGAAGTCAAGCCAGCTTTGGTTATTACATCTTCTCATTTAGCAACCATAATAACCACACCACACATTTATGGCTTCATTTCTTTTTTTCAAGGGACTTCTGCATATTCTACCTGATTCAGTACTAGAAACTAGTCTCTACATTGGGTTGGGAAAATGTGATCACTGGTTTGGGAGGTGTAAGCCTGAGGTCCAGAGAAGCTAATACAGAGCTAGTGTCAGAGCTGGGAGCCCATCTATGGTCCAAGAATACAAGTCTGTTACCTCTTGGGAAGAAAATGTACATTTTCATTTCCTGTTGGATGATATTTTCACTCTTACATGTCTTCTATCTCCACTTTTGTTGTTGTTGTTGTTCTCAAGGAACCAAATAAAGGAAAAGAAGGACTTTAACATGGTGAGGCCCAAGGCCATCCACTTGATAGGCCAAGAGTAAAACTTGTTGGAACACATGGTCATGTCTGTGTGTTAGAGGAGGAGCCTAAAAGCAAGAATAAGAAAAGCTGAATTTAAATTCTGATCTTTCAGTGAATTATCTCTGTGATACTCATTAAACTCACTTGACCTCTCTAAGTTTTGTTCTCTTCTTAAGCAGGAACAATGCTAACCTGCCATTTATATCCCCAAAAGATTGTTAAGATAATCAGGTGAAACTACAAAACAAGACTTCATTTAAAATTACAAAGCATCATTCAGATAGAAAGGTATTTTTCAACATTGATTTAATTACTTTTACTTGGAAGGGACTAAATAGTTATCTGCTGGAAGAATGAATGAAGAGACGAATGAGTGATTTGGGTCTTTTAAACACTCCACATCTGCTGGAGCTCTTGCAACCTGTTTAATTCTTCAAACCCTCCTTTTTCCCATTTCCTCATTGGTGGAGGTTACGTTGTCTTTCCCCTTTGCCTTTTATTGGATGTCAGTCTTCCAGGCACATCTTTGACCCCAGAAGTGTGTGGATAGTCACTGAGCTCTATTCATGAACCCTAAGATTGTCAGTGACAGCCCCTCCCCATGCCTGAGAGCAGGAGAAAATACTGTCTGAGCCAAATGGCCTCACTTCCACTTTGTTCTCCTTTCTACTCCAGCAGTTTCTTAGAAGTGGCTGTCACCAAGTTTGGCTCATAGTGAAACTCTTGGATACGACAGGGGAACAGACAGATTCAAAGAAATTTAGAACTAACGGGGCGTGAGACGCCATCTTAACCATCCCATTGTCTTAACGGATGCAACTGCTGATGTTCAAAAAGATCAAAAGGGCTGCGCTGGGCTCATTCAACTAGTTAATGCCAGAATCACTAAATCCAAGAGTCTGGACTTACCAGTGTAAATGTCTTTCCAGTTCCTAATTCTGGGAGGAGGCTGCAGAACGAGAAAGCCAAAGGAACCCCCAAGACGGTCTGTCCTTGGGGCTTTCCTTTGATACAAGAGTGAATTTCAGAAGGTCTTTGTTTGTTGCCCTTAGCTCTTCATTTTGAAGACCTCCCTTTAAAAATGTCATCATCCTATGCAGTTCCTTCCCACTCTGTATCCCACTGAAGCTAACTCTTCTAGGCAGTATTGTTTTTCTGATTTATGCTTTAGGGGACTCAAGATTTAGTGCCCACCTTCTTGTTTGTACAATTTCTATTTTTTATTTCATGAGAGAGTGAATTCAGTGGGTGACTCGCATGGAGAGCTGATTGAGGAAAACCCTAGAGTGTTGATCCCACCTCTGTTCAATAATTTGGTAATTAAGGAGGGCTTATCGGGTTTGAACAAGTTGGAGTAGACTGGGAAGAATATCAGTGGTCAGATTTCTTTTCTGTTTTTTGGGAGGGGGGCGGGGATGGTCATTGCTTTACATTTTTTTCCCCCCTTGGGGCATAATTGGCTACAATGTTGTCTTAGTTTCGGAAGCACAGCATAATGATTTGATGTTTGTATAATTTGTGGAATCATCACCACAGATCTAGTCAGCACCCATCACCACACACGGCCACAGTATTCTTTCATATTTATGATCCTTTTAAAGCTTTCTTTCTGTTGATTTATTCAACAAATATTTCTTGAACTCCTATTATGTTCCTCGCACTATAGGTAAAGATCGCTTTACACAGTTTACAGATCGGCTGAAGGTTAGTGACTCAGCTAAGCCCGGAGGAAACAAAGCTTAGACGGGCGCCTTCTGGTTGTAGGTTCACTGATCTTTCTGCTTTATCATGTGCCGGGTCTCCTGACTTCTGCTGTTGGCTCGGTTCCTCCAGAATTACACTGTGTACTCATAGCATGAAGCCGTCCTATAGATATAAAAGGTCAAAGCTTGGATTTGAATAATGTGGAGTAAGCCTGCAGTTGGTGGCTGACTTTTTCACAGTTTAACTGTATGTGCCCCTTCTGACTATCCCACAGCCATGCCAGGCTGGTTGGGAAGTATTGGAATATTGTCTGGTTATCACCCCATCACATTTCGGATTGTGATATCTTTGTTTGTTGCTTTAATTTAAAAACACTCTTTAATCGTGGTTAAGTACACCTAAGGTTAAATTTGTAGGCGCTCAGTTCAATTGTGGCCTTAAGTACAAGCATGTTTTGTGCAACCCATCTTTGGAACTCTCTTCGTCATGTAAAAGGGAAGCTTGGTACCCGTGAAACAGAGGTTCTCCATTCCCCATTCCCTCCTGTCCCTGGCAAAGCACCCTTGGTTTTCTGTGCCTGCTTTGTTCTGGCAGACAAAGAGTTAGCAGTGCCGCCACTGTCTTCTGCTCCTCCTGATCTCCCAATACAGTCACGCACGTGCTTCGTGTCATTTACCTCTGAGCCAAGGATTATACACAAATTATGTTTTCTTTCTCATATATGTTTTTGTTTTGTCCAGATTTATAACTGCCTCATTTTAAAATGTAGTCATTTTTTTTTCCTTATGTCTGTTGCTAATTTTTCCCCTAAATCCAGTGACTTTTTTCAAAGGCTTTTATAGAGTTAAACATATCAGACATTTCATGATCTGTGTTTTCTTGGAGATGCGCCTCCCAGAGCCCTCTGTTCTCAGACTGTTCCTAACTAGATGGGTTGTTTTCTAATGGGCTACATTGCTTTTGGACTGAAATAGCGGCTCAGCTTTGGAAACAGTGTTGGCCAGGACTACTCCAGCTCCTCACTGGCTCTGGTGTGGTTTATTCATTTACTGATCTGTTTTTTCCATTGTGCTCTGGGGCCAACCCTGTGCCAGGCCATGGAGTGGGTCAGGGGATGGTGTGGAGAGAGCACAGCACAAACTTCAGTTTCCTGCTCTAAAATTGGAACAATAGTGTTTATTCCACGGAGTTCTTCTGAGAATCAATTGCTATAAGGTCTGTGGAAGCACTTAATAAATAGTAGCCCATGAGAGAAATCAGGGTGGTGTTACTTTCATGCAGAAAAGAGTGAAATAGTTACTGCATAGAGCATCCCCCAACCTTGTAGACAGGTGCATTCATCTGGGAGCTGCTCTCACGTGGGAATTGGGTGCTATTCACTGTGGTCGTTTTGGTTCCCTGCACCGTGTCTGACGGCTGATGTATGTTGGAAGAAATAAGGAAGTTGATGCCAGAGGAAAAGTACAGAACATAAGTTCTACAGAAGTTCATAGGAGCAAGGAAATTTGGTTCTACGGAAAGGTGTTATGACAGCTTTCACGGAGGCTTAATAAGGAAGAGCTTTCTAAAAATAGAACTACTAACCAAGGAATGAATTCTCAGTAGTGGAATTACTGTACCATATTGTAATTGTTGTTTTTTTTTTTTTTTTTTTTTTTTGAGGGGGAAGTGGAGAGAGGCAGAGGGAAAGGGAGAGAGAGAATTTTTGTAGATTTGTTGTAGATTTATTTATTTGAGAGAGAGAGAAAGAGAGAGAGGAGAGGGAGTGAGCGAGGGAGTGGGGGAGGGGCTGAGGAAAGATGCTCAAGCAGACTCCCCGCTGAGTTAGAGCCTTTCCCGAAGCTCCCAAGCTCCGGTTTCAAGACTGATGAGATCAGGACGTAAGCTGAAGCCAAGAGTTCCACGCTTAACTGAATGTGCCACTCAGGAGTCCCTAGAGAGAGAATCCTAAGCAGGCTCCATACCTAGCTCAGAGCCCTGCGTGGGGCTCAGTCTCACAACCCTGACATCATGACTTGAGCCCAAACCAGGAGTCAGATACTTAACTGACTGAGCCACCCAGGAGCTCCTCTATTTTTAATTTTTTGAGGAACCTCCATTACTGTTGTCCACAGTGGCTGCACCAGTTTGCATTCCAGGCAACATTGCCTGAGGGTTCCTTTTTCTCCACAGCATTGTCAACACTTAGTATTTCTTGTGTTTTTTGATTTTAGCCCCTTTGAGTTCACGCGTATGGAATTTAAGAAGTAAGACAAATGAGCAACAATGGAAAAAGGAGACAAAAAATAAACAAAAAACCAGAATTCTAATACAGAGAAGAAGCTGGCGGATGCCAGAGGCAAGTGACGGGTGAGTGAATGGGTGAAACTGACAAAGGGAATTAAGAGACACTTATCTTGATGAGCACTGAGACCTGTATAGCATTGTCAACCTGAAATTAATAGAACACTGCATGTTAATTATACCTGAATTAAAACAAAAGACAAAACAACTTGAAAAAAAAAAACTCTGTGCTGCATGTAGTAAAAATATAATAATCTGGTATGTGTATATGCCTACACATTTTCAAAGTAATTTTACATTAATCCTTTCATTTGATTCTTACTGTGATTATCATACTGTGAAAGTGATAATAATACAGGCTAAGCACTGTTCTACATATATTATTAATATATTAATTATTACATTATATCAATTATTAATACAGTACATGTAAATTCATTCAGGCCTCACCAAAGCTTGGGAGGCAGGTCATCATCTCTATAAGACAGACAGTGAAACTAAGGCAGCCAGAAGTCCAGCAACTTCCCTAAAGTCACACAGCTTAAAAGTGGCAGAGCCGGGACTTGAGTACTTGCCTCCCAAAGCCAGCATGGGTGTGCTCTTAACCATCACCCCACGTGGTGGAGAAGCAGACCTAATGCCCTCTGGCCCCGGTGTGGGCTGTGCCCCAGTGATGCAGGCACCAGAGAGGGGCTGCTGCTCTGCAGAACTGACCCTCAGTTCTGAATGGTTTTGGCCGTGCTGGAATGCATGTCCTGTTTGCCGTTTCTGAATGGTATGTGGCATCGTCCAGTTTTTAAGTGTGTCAGTTAAGCAAATATATACTTATGAAAGACCCGCGGATCCCCTTACCCAAGAATCCAACACTGCCACTGGATGCAAACAGCAAGAGGTTTATTGTCGCGCAGGTACCGGCGGGTGGTCGGCAGCTCCAGCTAACCGAGCACACCGACCGGAGTGAAGCAGGGTCTTTTATAGGAAAGTACAAACGAGTTTTGGGTGGGGCGCAATTGATTGGTGGACAGTTTGAACTTTTGAAAAAGGCAAACTTGGAGTTTGCGGGTTGGCTCCAGGAACCCGCGCGCGCGAAGAGAGCGGCGGGGAGGGGGGAGTGAGCCGCGCGAAAGGAGAGGTGGGGAATGGGAGCAAGAAGGGGGAAGGGAGGAGTGCCATCATGGCGTCTCTATTATTTCTATGAGCCACGCGGCTAGAGAAAGGTAAGAGAACAATTCACACAATTGATAACCTAACCTAATTTCATACCTAAAAGCCAGCGGTTTACAGAAAAGCAAACAAGCAGTTAGTTATCCTATCTATCTACTAGGGGAGGGGTCTATCTGGGAGAGGGGTCTTTCACTTTAATATAAATGTGTGTAAATGTCTGTTAAAGCAGTGGTTATACCAAACAAACTGGGAGGCGAGGTTCGGCTCGCAGGCTCTGCAAACATGTGGCTTCTAACCTCACCGAAACCTGGGGAAACAGCACCTTTTCTGATGTGCAGGAAGAGCTTGCATAATTTTTGCTTAAGGTGAGAACAGTTAGTTGACTCTGGGTCTAAGGAAGACCCAGCTTTTCTCTTGCTGTCATATCTATGCTGTGCCCCGTTTCTATAAAGAGGAGGTGAAGAAAGAAGTAACTGAAGAGGGAGTTACCCTCCCTTCTAGTGGAACACATCTCATCATCCCTTTGGGGATTTAAAATGGCGGAGGGTCGCCTGGGTAGCACTGTTGGTCAAGCATTGGGCGCAGGTGGTGATCTCAGGGTCTTGAGATCAAGCCCTGCATCTGGCTCTGAACTCAGCACAGAGTCTACTTGAGGCTCTCTCTACCCCTCTCCACTGAACTCTTTCTTTCAAAGTAAATATATCTTTAAAAAAATGGCCACAGATTGTTATTCTTCTCATTGAGAGATGGACTCTGATCTTGCTCTTCTAGTATTTGCTTGACCAAAAGAATGTGGCAGAAGCAATGTTCTGAGACTCCTGAGATCAGTCATAAAAACCCTTGTAGCATCTGCCTGAGCCCTTGGATACCTTTGCTCTGGGGATGCTTTCTGGGGAGCCTGGCCACCTGCTGTGAGAAACTGAGCAATGGAGAGACGACAGGGCTCCCAGTCGTCAGCCAGAATCAGCTGGCAGGCACGCGGCCAGCCTTCAGTGTCGTGAGGGCAGATGCCCCGTGGGATGTGACTCATCCTTCCTCAGCTGCCCCAGCTGTTGCTGCATGGTTCAGATTTCCACTCCTCATTCAAGCCTTTTCTAAATTTTTGACCCACAAAAATGTGAGGCAAATAAAATAATTGGGATTTTTTTTTGAGGTTCTGACAATTTATTAGGCATGAATACCCTTATCTTTCTGGATTTGAACAATTAAATCCAACCAAGAGAGAGTGATACTTGCTTTTATATAGGTCTACCTCTTCCTAATATTATCCAGTCATGTACTTAAATTTCACACAAAAATACATGTATATATTTCCAAACCACTACCTTTTGGGGTAGTTTGTGGCACGGCAATGGGTCACTAGAACAACACCTTTAAGTAGTTCCCTGGGAAATATACTCCGGAGCTGCAGCCTCCTCTCCGCCCACTTTCTCTTCAGGTTCTCCCACAGAAATTTCATTTCCTGCTGAGACCTCACACAAGCCTGATTGTGAGAGAAGTCGTTTTTGTAAAAGAGGGCTTGGGCGGTTCCGTTTTCATATTGAATGCGTTTGTCATTTGGACACAGCCGACCGGCAGAAACCCTCTGACAAGGGGGTGAATGACGGGGGAGTACATGAGCCTGGCCGTGGGATTTATCGCCCCATCACAGTGGGCCTTTAGAAGACAAGTCGAGTTGGAAGGATGGAAGAGGTCTCTGTAATGACCGCAGGCCCTCTTAGGATTCCACCTGCAGTCGCAGCGCTGATCAGAAGGGACTCTTGCAGGAAGAGAGAGTGAAGCGGGGCCCAGGGTTGCTGTGTCGGGCAGCCTGACATTTTGGGGGTGCGTCCGACAGCACGTGTCCTGCTTCCCCTAGCGCCCCTTCATCTCCATCTTGCCGTAAGTGCTGTGCTACGGGCTAGGGCCCTACGAATGAACAAATGTGCCCTTTTCTACGAAAAGCTACAGACTAAAAGGATGTCTCTGTGCATATATACTTATTTATATACATTTCGTTTACAGACACATACACATTTGTCCCTACATACATGCACGTGCACACGTATATATGTAAGAAATAAAATGGATTTATTACTTGGGCTGAACTTTGGAGAGTATAAACAGGAATGGCTTATATCCTTCAGCATGCTTTATCTCACTTCCCTTTCTTGCCTCTTTTTTTTTTTTTTTAAGATTTTATTTATATATTTGACAGAGAGAGATCACAAGTAGGCGGAGAGGCAGGCAGAGAGAAAGGAAGGGAAGCAGGCTCCCTGCTGAGCAGAGAGCCAGATGCAGGGCTCGATCCCAGGACCCTGGATCATGACCTGAGCCCAAGGCAGAGGCTTTAACCCACTGAGCCCCCCAGGCGCCCTCTTCCTTGCCTCTTGATGGCATCACGGGCGGTTCCAAAGCAATGCCATTCCTTTCCCTTATTGTTGACAATGTAGAGTCCCTTTCAGGTATTTGGAAGCCGAATTTTATTGTTTTTAAAACTTCAAGACCTTGTCTAATTTAAAGCTTCTTTTCTCTCAGAACAGGTTGACCTGGTGGCTTAGGGACGGTTGTGGGGGAGGAGAGCAGGGGACCAGTGTGATCTGTTTCTTCATTCTGTTTCCATGTTTCCTCTTCCTGCTTCATTTTCCTTCAGGGCTTGGGGGTGGTGTAGGAGAGCTGAGGTCAGGCATCAGATGTTGCAAGGGTAGGGGAGGCAGTGATTCACAGGATTAATGGATTGTAGGATAGGACCCACGCCTTCCCTGTAGCAGGTGTCCAGCTGCTGCCCAGCACCACCACCCACCTCCATCATGAGGATTTCTGCAGTGTGTTTTCCTGATGTGGGGGCCACATCCTCTGAATGACTCCTAACAACCCCTTTCCAGCTCCCATTCTCTGAGGTCAGTCCAGAGGCATCCAGCCCTCTTGGGCAGGATCTCATCACATTGCCTCCACCTCGGCTGTGAATCTTCTGTGCCATATACTTGGTCCATAGGAAACTTACAGGCACAGGTCAAGTCCAACACTGCTCCACTGCATCCTGCTGGCCTCCCCCTGCCATCCTGGGCTCCCCTGGCCAGCCCTACACTTCCAGGATCCTCCATGTGGGAAGCAGTTTTCAGCCTCCCTGTCTACATGGGTTCCTTAACTCAAGCTCTCCCAAGAATACTCTGTGCTTCACTTGGATCCCTGATTGTGAAGCCAGCTGCGAAGCCTGTAACTCGGTGGCCCAGTGAGTGTCCTGCTGGGGGTGGGACTTCAGCCTCCTCTCGTAGCTACCCCAGGATCTGAAAATAATGCTCTTCAAGTCCTTCCTCCAGCCCCTTGGTTGAGAAAAACCAAGACCTTTCTATTCCTTCACTGAACCCCATTTTCACAATTCCTGCTTCACACAGCCTGGATGGTGACGTGTTCTTCAGCTTCTCACTAGAATGTGTAGGTACATATCTCTTGTCCTCAGTTTTAGCCCAGATTCTAAGACAATGGGAGATGTCTCGTTAAATACAAACTATTCCTAACCGCACTGTTAACTGTTAACAGGAGCCGGGCACCAAACAAGTCCAATGGGAGGGAGAAGCAGGAGTGCCTTAGGCGTCAAGCATGGAGAAAGAGAGAGATCTAGAAGGCCCAGTGGGGTCTTGTCAGGAAGGGCAGCAAGGAGGCAATTCTAGGCGGAGACCAGAGACTTGAGAACAAGCTTGATGACAGAGGGTGGTGAACTCCCATGCCGGCACAGCAAGTCTGCAGGTAGGGTCTGTGAGGAAGGAGTGGCCGTCAGGACTGCAGAGGCCAATCACACTGGGGTGGGCGGTGGGTGGAGGGCTTCCCACAAGCTGTAGGTATGTGGCACTACCATATCATTTGCCCGTCAGAAGGGGCTTTGGAAAGGAACTAGAGAAAGTGGTTAGGAGACTTATGCCATGTATAGATGAAGGATAATGAAGGTCGGCTGTAGGCAGGATAGACAGGGAGAAGAGGGCTGGTTGGAGAAAGATCTTCAGATGGGGCCTAGTGGCTGACTAGCTGTGTGGAACTCGGGGCTATGGGTAGGGGGTAAAATCTTGTCCAGGTCCCCCAGTAATAGCAGGTACCTTCAAAATTTTACTTTCTTACATCTTCCTGAGATACCCAGTTGTCTTGTGTTTTCTTGAGTCTCTTCACCTTCTGTGTTCTTCTCCAGGGGCGTGACAAATACGGGTGAGTGGATGGCAGAGTATTTATTTGGTGGTGGTGGAGCAGATTCATATGGTGATAGCCCATTTGTAGGTAGCTCAGTAAGACTGAGTGAAGTAGGTGTACGGAAATGTTCTATAAACTCGAACCTGAGAACATGTAAGGAGCTCTTACATGTAAGCAGATCCTATTTGTGCAACTCGTTTGGCAATCAATCATGTGACATTTCTTCTCGTTATATGGAATTGGTATTTAAGTCTATAAATCCACTCATCCTATCCCTCGGGTTTCTGCTTCTCGGTTTCCACGGTGACAGCTAGCTAGCAGGTAGACTAACCCATGCTGAGTTGTTAGTTGATACCATAGGAGGGAACTCTGAATGATGCCGAGCCTTTTAAACCTAGTAACATACAGTTTTCATTTAGAAGAAAAAAAGTGTTTCAGACCCAAAGTAATAACCTAGATAATTTTGAGTTATAACATCAATTCAGTAGGTATGCAGAACATTTGCGTGTACTGGCTATGTTATATTACTTTATGTATTTTCATTCAGACTGAATAAGACTCTGAGCTCTTAATATCAGGCCAGCAAGATATTGAATCTTGGTCTTATTACTGTTCTCTGTGTCTCAGCTAACATTTACTAAAGGTTGTGCAAAGTTCTTAGGAGAGCCTTAGGCAGTGACAAAGCCTGTAAGCCATTAGTTGTACTACTCATCAATGAGGTGGTCTTGTCCAAGCTCTCAAGGCAACTTCCAGTCTATTGCTGTGCCCCCTCTAGACCATGTTTGGGGTCCAGGAATCCCCAGGATCCAACTCTCCAAGAGGCATGAAGCAGCCATTCATCCCATCTTCTACTCCTATGCTACTCCTGTTGGGGAGTAGACACGGATTTCTACTACTTGAGGGAACTTCAGGGCTTTTTCCCCCCCTCCACAGCTGAGTAGATCTAACATTACTTTTTCTACTCCTTCCTCTCTAGCAAGGATCTTTGCCTTCTTCCATCCCCTTCTGATATTCTCAACATATTTCCTCAATAAGTGAAGTTTTTACATAGAGCCCAGCTTCAGTAGGACCCCACAAATACTCCTGACGTGAGATAATACAAAGTGCCTGATACAGACCAGAAAACACAATTTCATATCTCAGTAAATCCTTTTACCTCTTGTACAGTCATAGAAGTGGTTATAGGGTGTTTAATGCCTCTGGCTTTTTACATAGTAATAAACATAATAAAGTTATTAATTAAATAGGAGCAAATGCACAATCCAATAAAAATTATATTAACAATTTACTCATATATAATGATGGTATTTGGGGGGAAAAAAAAAACCACAGAAGGTGTCACCGTGGCTCTGGCTGCCGTGGCCTGGGCCTTTGGAGGTCAGCATGAGTGTCCTCTTATGTTTTGTGTGATGATGACCCTATTTGCCTCCAGTTTTTCTGTTTTAGCTACTGTGACCTCTTTTCACATAATCACCTGTGATGCTATTTGGACTTCACATTGTGCCAAAATCATTATTTATATAATAAACATGCTGTACTCCTTTTTCATTATTTTGTGACAATTAAAGTAGTACCAGTTGTAACCAGCTCCATTACCAACCCAAACACAAGCTTGGACACGGAAATCATGGGGTAGTGTTTGGCTATTAGATGGCCGTTAACACAAGCCCATATATACTCACCATTTCAAAAACCATTGCAGTACAAATAGAAAATTGGGAATTTTTTGGATTGAAAGCTTTGAATTCCAGATACCTATGAATCCTAGGCCTGCGAAAACCAGTTTGGAAACATTGCTGTGGTTGCCCAAGTATGCACTTGAGTCAGACACTTGAATTTGAATTCAAGTTTCCCTCAGTTTCCACCACTGTAGCACAGTCACGGTGATACCTTCTGTATTAGTTGCTAGCACTTCCATAACAAAATACTAACAGTTGGGTGACTTACAACAGTAGAAATGTATTATCTCATAGTTCTGGGGGCTAGAAGTTTGAAATCAAGGTGTTTGTAGGGCTGTCTTCCCCCTAAAGACACCAGAAAAGGATCTGCCGTATGCTTCTGTCTTAGCTTCTGGTGGCTTCACACATTTCTTGGCTTGTACATGGATCATTCCAATCTTCTATCTTCATATGACAGATTTTCCATCTTCTGTATCTTCACATCACCTTCATCTTCCCTCTGTGTCTCTTGTCCAGACTTCCCCTTTCTATAGAGACACTGGTCATGGGATTAGCACTTTGCAATCCATTGAACTCACTTTACTTTGATCACCTCTTAAAGACCCCGTTTCTAAGTGAGGTCCCATTCTGAGGTACTGGGAGTAGGACTTCAACACAATTTTGTTGGCGGGGGGGCACACAATTCAAATCAGAGCATCATCCTTTGCTGTTCTGAGGATTAGAGATAATGGATCTAAACCACCAGGCTCATTTTAAATGCTTAATGAGGAGTGGTCAGTATGCTTGTAATAGGATGGCTCATTGCCCCGCCCAGAGACACAGTTCACAGCCATATTTACACTAAGCACACTGACTGTAGTTTGGGATTTCTGACATGCCAATGTATCAGTGAAAGAAAGGCCCTTTATTATAGATCAAATTCCACTAAAATGTTTATGTACTCTCAAGGCTAAGGCTGTCACATTTCTTTATCTATTATGTTAGTTTTCAAAAATCGCTTTGGACCAGACTGTGAATCTTTTGATCTCATTCACTACCCTATCTCTCGTATCTAGTAATCTAATAGTCGCTGGGCAAATACCAGCTCCTCAATTCTACCAAATTTAGTCTGAGTTTCTTTTGCTTTATTTTATTTTATTTTTTTAAGATTATTTATTTATATATTTATTTATTTTGATAGAGAACACAAGTAGGCAGAGGCAGGTAGAGAGAGAGAGAAGAGGAAGCAGGCTCCCTGCTGAGCAGAGATCCCGATGCCGGGCTCAATCCCAGGACAATGGGATCACGACCTGAGCCGAAGGCAGAGGCTTAACCCACTGAGCCACCCAGGCGCTCTTGTGTGTGTGCGCACTTCTTTATTTTTTTTCTTCCATTTGGATTTTGGGACTAAGTCTGATTCTCCCACAAATTAAGAAAATTAATGCCAAACTAAAGGCAGTGAAATGCAGAACTCAGGAGATGTGAAGGGAAGGTACTATGGGTGATAAGCTGTTGTTGGCCTGGCCAGCTGTGTCCAAAGACTTCACAAGTTTCTGCATTTTAATACCAGGCTGTCATATTCCGTGCAGATTGGAGTCCCAGAGAGAACTCTGAACAGTGGCCTTTGCCTCGTGGGCATAAAAATTTTCCTTGTGGAGTCTCATGCCCGTTAAAGCAAGGAGTGGAGTCTGGCTCATCAGGCTGGCTGAGGGTTTTTATGTGGTGGAGGGAGAGTGGGGGACCAGCTTTACAGAGTGCCCTATCAGGTAGATACACATTTGACACAGGAACGCTGAGTTATCAAGTTTTCTCCAAGGGCAACTATATATCTTGGGAATCCAGAGCCAAATTATATTTGACATTTCATTTAAAGCCCGAGACATCTTGATGTTAAACCAGAGTCTAAGAGTGCTAAAGTACGAGGCCGTTCAATTTGACGGAGCCAAGGTTTCTATTCCTATCTCACCTGCATGGGTAATAGACAAGTCCTGATAGTTCTTCCTTATTTCATCCAGATGAAAATCACTGAGTTAGCTCTCTGCCGAAATGACACTCGCTCAAAGTTATTTTCTCTCTGGCGCTGTGCAGAGAGCACATCTGGAGCGCTTTGGAAGCTTCTCGGGGCTGGTATTATGTAGTGGGTAACAAAGCTATATTTACTTGGCTTACATTCCAGATTGAAGAGGTAGGGTGTGTGTGAGTGGGAGATACGTGAGCAAGACCCATTGGGCGACATTTCCTCCAGATGAAAGGCGGAGAAGAGGTGGAGGAGGCTGGGGGCCCGCTTTTAGTTCAGGGTGGCGGTGATTCCCGTATCCCTCTTTCCTTAAATGAGAATTTTGTGCTACCTGTCCTTGTGGATTTTGGAAAAAGGGCAGAGAGGATAAAAAAGGACAAAAAAAAAAAAAAAAAAACGACAAAAGAAAGGCTATTTTAGCACAGTGTTTTTGAGAACATGTGGAAATACTTTTGCTGTACCAAAATAAGAAAATTTAGACATATTAAGTTAGCATAGTGGTATATAACATGTATTTCATAGATAAAGAAATGTCCATACTTTGAGAAACGATGCTCAGTTTTTTTTTTTTTTTTTAAGATTTTATTAATTTATTTGACAGAGAGAAAGATCACAAGTAGGCGGAGAGTCAGGCAGAGAAATTGGAGGAAGCAGGCTCCCGTTGAGCAAAGAGCCCGATGTGGGGCTCGATCCCAGGACACTGAGATCATGACCTGAGCCGAAGGCAGCGGCTTAATCCACTGAGCCACCCAGGCGCCCCGATGCTCAGTTTTTATTCGTGTACTTTTGTACTGAGGGAGTGTAACCAGCCAATGGCCTATACTGGTTGGTATGCTTTTTTTTGTCTTAGGAAGTTACAAAAACAGAGTCGGCCCCTCTGATAGTCAGTAATTATTTTAGGAGTATGTGAACAGTCCTGTGCTAAACTTTGCAATAGAAACAAAGATACACGAGTGATGGTCTCCACCCTCAAAACACCCCCATAATGGAAAAGAGGAATCTGCTGAGTCCCGGGAAAGTTGCCAAGGGCCACAAACATGCGTTCGAGTTTCCACGCCCAGTGTTTGTGGCAAAGCCGCCCAGGGGCAGGGGATCCAGAACGGCTGGCAGAGTGAAGGAGGGGGTGACGGAGTAAATAAACAAAGTCTGACAGTCCGTTCTGTCAGACTGAAGCGGAGAGAGGGCTCAAAACAGACTGGGCTGCAGGGCTCACAGAGAACTCTAGGAAGGAAAAGGAAGACTTAATGAGCTGTGACTTCTGTTTCATCTGTGAAATGCTCCAGGTGCAGCCCGTTTCTTTTCCAGGGGCCCCACATAGGGCCTACTGGAAAAAAAAAAAAAAGAAAAAGAAAAAGAAAAAGCTTTTTGAAGGATGAGAACAGACATCAGTTCCTCAAACAGCATCTATCATGGTAACTGCTGTGCTCGGATATGTCCATTTTGCCTCATTCATCATTTCTCTTTTAAAAATATTCCTATAAGGTGAAAACCCAGTGTTACAGCCCCAGTGGAGGTACATCAGTGACATTTAGAGAAAACAAACAAAAAACAACAGTCCATTCTCATCACCCAGAAGTCAGCACGGCCCGCACCTTACTGTATATCCGTCTATGCGTATTGATGCCCAAGTGAGATCATACTGTACACACTTAACTGCAACCTGCTGCCTTTTTTTTTTTTTTTTAAGACTTTATTTATTTATTTGAAAGAGAGAGACCCAGCAAAAGAGGGAACACAAGCAGAGTGAGTATGGAAAGGGAGAAGCAGGGAACCCGATGCGGGGCTCGATCCCAGGATTCTGGGATCATGACCGGAGCTGAAGGCAGATGCTTAATGACTGAGCCACCCAGGCGCCCAACCTGCTTCTTTTTGCAGTCGTGATTCTCACCTTTCCGTTTTCTTGAATTACAAACTTGTCATATGTTCTCCCAGAGGACATTCATATGACTCCTTGTAGTTAGTTGGTTTCTCCTGTATCAGTCTGGGATTGCAGTCACGAGGTGTTACGTCCCCTCCGCGGTGGTATATGAACTACAGCTGTCTTGTACTGTGCACAAGGAGTTGTGAGAGCTGCTTGATCTCACACAGGGAGCTTGAAATCATCATCATGGGGGTGTTCACGGCATCGAAATTGGTAAATAGTGCATATTGGGGCTTCCCTTCACTCTCGTTGTGAAGCATTTGCTGGCATTCCTTTGTCCCTGGTTTCATTTAATCTGGTGTAGCTTCCCCAACCCTTTCTTTCTTATGCCACTGACTTGTTCAAGTAGGACAGAATGTACTACAATCCTTGTCTGCCTGGCTTGTGTCATTTGGCACACGTCTCTTGTCCTCTGAATTTCCCATATACTGGAAGTTGGGTCAAAAAGCTTAATGCATTCCAGTTAAACATTCTGACTATTTTAGTTGATTTTAGATATATAATATTGTAGTATGCCAGAAAACATATATTTGTTGATACTAACATTGATCCTGGGTTAAAATAAGGACAATTCAGTCTCTCCATTGTAAAAATTACTTTTTTTCCCTCCTGGGACCAGGAAGAAATCTGCGTGGTATTATTTGGCACTAAATGAATTTCTTACTATAAACCATTCACCTACTGGTTTTGACCCCAGCTGATAATCCTTCCCTGAAGCAGTTAATTTGAGTTTCTAAAATGTTTTTAAAATTCTGCCACTCCTCCTTTATCTGTTGGCTAACATTTCTAGGTAAAGAACACATTTCCCTCACCAAGTGGGCTCTTTTTATTACCCTGAAACAAGTTGCCACCAGAAAGACAGATAAATGATCAATTGTTTTTCTTTATTTCCCAATTTTCAAAGAGAGGAGTTGTGTAAGTACTTACCTCAAATGGTGACAAATGTGATTTCTATGACTTTCTCTTTTATAGTATCATTATGTACTCATTGATTTTTCATTGATTCAATCTGTTTCAATCCACTAAACTCATTATTCTCTTTGAGGTCCAGATGGTCACTACTTTGACCAGGGGTAGTAGCCTTTTCACATTGGCTCCTGGATCTGTTTGGCACAGTCCCATTAATCTTCGCAGGCTCCCTTGTTTTTTGATACAATAAAAGATCCCAGGCTCATTTTGTTTCTTTTCTCCCCAGATGAATCAGCCATTTTTTCAGGAAGCCTTGGTTTCTTTCCGTGGAGAGTGGTAATAGAGGCCATAATCTGGGGGCCGGGAATGTTCATTGCTGTTGAGGTTACACTGCTTCTGGGAATTTTTCAGGGCTTTAAATATGTAATTAAAAAGTCATGAGCTCATATTCATACTTTAAATTCAACTTTTAACATTGTCGTGTTTTCACTTACCCTTTTTAATTTTATACTTGTATTCTTTTTACACTGAAACTTTTTTTTTTTTAAGATTTTATTTTTTTTTTTTTGACAGAGATCACAAGTAGATGGAGAGGCAGAGAGAGAGAGAGAGAAAAGCAGGCTCCCTGCTGAGCAGAGAGCCCCATGCGGGACTCGATCCCAGGACCCTGAGATCATGACCTGAGCTGAAGGCAGCGGCTTAACCCACTGAGCCACCCAGGTGCCCTACACTGAACCTTTTGATCCCTGAACCATTATCAACATAGTGACTTGCTTTTATATTAAATATAATTTGAAAATACCAACACCAATTTTGTAACAAACAGTATAATTACTGAGGAAGGTTTATTTTTGTGTATGTGGTTATTTTTTCCTTAGACTATCTCGTACTAAGTCTTCACAGTCAAAACACAGTGTTTTCAAATCTTTCAAATTAAATCTTTCCACTGTTACCAGTTTAATATGTAGTTTAGTTTTATTTCTTTCAATTTGAGGCTTTTTCGCCTAATTTAATTTTTTTGGAAATTTACTCTATCAACATAATTCAAAGGTCAGAGCAATACAAAATATTATACACAGAAGTCTTGCTTTCGTTTCCTCCTCACCAATTTCATGTACTCACTTAATAGTTTCCTGTTTATCATTCCAGTATTTCTTTTTTACATATCTTTTCCCCTCCATGGACTATGCACATCATTCTGTATCTCTCTTTTTGTTATTTTACTATATTTATGGGTGGTCTTTCCAGATGGCTACATGAATACTGTCATCATTTTCTTTCTTTCTTTCTTTTTTTTTTTTTTTTGAGTTGCAAATCCTTCCTTCTTAGGGGACCATCACAAGTCAGAGAGGGAGAATAAAAGCAGAAGAAGGGGAGTTTTGTCGAAGATTATTTGACCATAGAGTTGAGGGTCCATATCTGGGCTTTCTACTCTGTTCCACTGGTCTATGTGTCTGTTTTTATGCCAGTACCATGCTGTCTTGGTGATCACAGCTTTGTAGTAAAGGTTGAAATCAGGTACCGTGATGCCCCCAGTTTTATTTTTGTTTTTCAACATTTCCTTAGCAATTTGGGATCTCTTCTGATTCCATACAACGTTTAGGATTATTTGCTCCAGCTCTTTGAAAAATACCGGTGGAATTTTGATTGGAATGGCATTAAAAGTGTAGATTGCTCTAGGCAGTATAGACATTTTAACAGTGTTTATTCTTCCGATCCAAGTGCATGGAATGGTCTTCCATCTGTTTGTGTCTTCTTCAATTTCTTTCATGAGTGTTGTGTAGTTCCTCGAGTACAGATCCTTTACCTCTTTGGTTAGGTTTATTCCCAGGTATCTTGTGGTTCTTGGTGCTATAGTAAATGGAATTGATTCTCTAATTTCCCTTTCTGTATTTTCATAGAGAAAATATAAAAAAGCCAATGATTTTTGTACATTGACTTCGTATCCTGCCATGTTACTGAATTGCTGTATGAGTTCTAGTAGTTTGGGAGTGGAGTCTTTTGGGTTTTCCATATAAAGAATCATGTCATCTGCGAAGAGAGAGAAGAGAGTTTGACTTCTTCATTGCCAATTTGCATACCTTTTATTTCTCTTTGTTGTCTGATTGCTGTTGCTAGGACTTCTAATACTATGTTGAACAAGAGTGGTGAGAATGGGCATCCTTGTCGTGTTCCTGATCTCAACAGGAAGGCTGCAAGCTTTTTCCCATTGAGGATGATATTTGCTGTGGGTCTTTCATAGATAGATTTTATGAAGTTCAGGAGTGTTCCCTCTATCCCTACCTGTACTTTGAAGCATTTTAATCAGGAACGAATGCTGGATTTTGTCAGATGCTTTTTCTGCATCGATTGAGAGGACCATGTAGTTCTTCTCTCTTCTCTTATTGATTTGTTCTATCACATTGATTGATTTGCGAATGTTGAACCATCCTTATAACCCAGGGATGAATCCCACTTGGTCATGGTGGATAATCTTTTTAATGTGCTGTTGGATCCTGTTTGCTAGGATCTTGTTGAGAATCTTAGCATCCATATTCATCAGTGATATTGGTCTGAAATTCTCCTTTTTGGTAGGGTCTTTGCCTGGTTTGGGGATCAGGGTAATGCTGGCTTCATAAAAAGAGTCTGGAATTTTTCCTTCTACTTCAATTTTTTGAAACAGCTTCAGGAGAATAGGTGTTATTTCTTCTTTAAAAGTTTGGTAGAATTCCCCAGGGAATCCGTCTGGTCCTGGGCTCTTGTTTTTTGGGAGGTTTTTGATCACTGCTTCAATTTCGGGAAAAAATATACAGTGGAAAAAAGACAGTCTCTTCAATAAATGGTGCTGGGAAAACTGGAAAGCTACATGTAGAAGAATGAAACTCGACCATTCTCTTACACCATACAGAAAGATAAACTCAAAATGGAGAAAAGACCTCAACGTGAGACAGGAATCGATCAGAATCCTAGAGGAGAACGTAGGCAGTAACCTCTTCGATATCAGCCACAGCAACTTCTTTCAAGATATGTCTCCAAAGCAAAGGAAACAAAAGCGAAAATGAACTTTTGGGACTTCATCAAGATCAAAAGCTTCTGCACAGCAAAGGAAACAGTCAACAAAACAAAGAGGCAACCCACGGAGTGGGAGAAGATATTTGCAAATGACAGTACAGACAAAAGGTTGATATCCAGGATCTATAAAGAACTCCTCAAACTCAACACACACAGAATAGATAATCATATCAAAATATGAACAGAAGATATGAACAGACACTTCTCCAATGAAGACATACAAATGGCTATCAGATACATGAAAAAATGTTCATCATCACTAGCCATCAGGGAGATTCAAATTAAAACCACATTGAGATACCACCTTACACCAGTTAGAATGGCCAACATTAGCAAGACAGGAAACAACATGTGTTGGAGGGGATGTGGAGAAAGAGGAACCCTCTTCCACTGTTGGTGGGAATGCAAGTTGGTGCAGCCACTTTGGAGAACATTGTGGAGATTCCTCAAGAAATTAAAAATAGAGCTTCCCTATGGCCCTGCAATTGCACTACTGGGTATTTACCCCAAAGATACAGATGTAGTGAAAAGAAGGGCTATCTGTACCCCAATGTTTATAGCAGCAATGGCCATGGTCGTCAAACTGTGGAAAGAACCAAGATGCCCTTCAACGGATGAATGGATAAGGAAGATGTGGTCCATATACACTATGGAGTATTATGCCTCCATCAGAAAGAATGAATACCCAACTTTTGTAGCAACATGGACGGGACTCGAAGAGATAATGCTGAGTGAAATAAGTCAAGCAGAGAGAGTCAATTATCATATGGTTTCACTTATTTGTGGAGCATAACAAATAACATGGAGGACATAGGGAGATGGAGAGGAAATTGAAGTTGAGGGAAATTGGAAGGGGAGGTGAACCATGAGAGACTATGGACTCCGAAAAACAATATGAGGGTTTTGAAGGGGCAGGAGGAGGGTGGGGGAGCCAGGTGGTGGGTATTATAGAGGGTACATATTGCATGGAGCACTGGGTTTGGTGCAAAAGCAATGAATACTGTTACGCTGAAAAGAAAAAAAAATTTTTAATACAAAAAAAAAAAAAAAAAAAAAAGGAAGAAGAAGAAGAAGAAAGGGAGTTAGGAAAGCAGAAGCCAAACCCTGTTGGTTGGAGGCATCAACTTAAGGCCTAAGACAAGGCAGAGTAGGAAAGTCCAGGTTTGTGCCAGGTAGGAAGAAGGGCTTGTTTGAGGCTGGATAATGTTTTATCAGCTCATAGCAGATAGCTACCTGCCTTATTAGGGGCTAACGCTTCCTCCAACACCTGAGTCCTCCTTAGGGTACAAAGCTCTTCATGCTGTGGTAAGCCTGCAAATGAGAAGGGCCAGCATTTTTCAACCAACATCATGATCTCCAAAGGATCTGATGACCGATGAAAAGTTGATGAGTTCAGACTGTATCTCCTGTTTGAAGGAGTCTGATGGTTGGTCTCATTGAAGTTGTTATTTGTGATCAGGTCCTAAAGTTTTGTCTTAACTGATGAAAATTGGCTGATACAGAGTATAGGAATACCAAGTTCGGCCATGTTCATTTATTCATTAATTTATTCAACATGCATTTATTGACTGCCTACTATTTTCTAGCAACTTAGCTAGGGTCTGAATACATAAAACAGAATAAGATATAATTGTGTTTGAAGGATCTTCTCGTATAGAACAGTGTTCCCTTTGTGTTTTAAATCTCATACCTCAGCATTTAACACTTTTCATCATTCATCCCAATTATTCTTATTTATTCCTAACACTTTGACATTCTAATCTGAACATTATGAAACTTATACAAAAATACACCTCACAAAGGGTTTATAAAAATATAAATAGTTATACATACACATATATATATATGTATACACACACACATATATATGTACACATATACACACACACATATATGTTTTTTCTCTCAGAATGATTTTGTGAAAATTGTTTAATAAAATACCAATGTGATATGGGTTGTTGCAACTTGTTAGATATCCAGGGAGACATTAGAGAGGTTGAAACAGAATTTGTCAAGGGTCTTCTTACCTGGGTATCCAGGTATCAGAATCTTGCCTCGAATATTAACATGGAGTTTCCTAGTTCAACTAAACCAAATGGACTTTTGTCTTTTTTAAGCTAAGACTCAGGAGACAATAAAAATATTTTTGGGGGGGAGGGTAGAGGAAAATTACTAACTGTAATATTTACTACCTGTTTAAAGGCAAAAGTTTCTGAAATTGGCACCCAGTTCACCTGGCATAAGAAATTGGTAATGATCCGAACTGGCGTGTTTAAGAGGACAGTTCGGATCCACCCGTGGATACATCTTTGGATTTCTTCTTGGTGTACCATAGTATTCTTCTATCAGTTAATGACAGTGTTTCTTGCTTTTGATTCAAAAGTACTATTACGGAGGCATAGTCTGTGCTTAAACACTCAAAATAAAGCCTTTAGTTAGGTCTGGTGAAGGATTTTTTGCTTCCCCAGTGTCTCAGAATTGCTGCCTTCAGCTCTGTGATACTGCAACTTTTTGTGACTTGGGTCTTGGAGAAGTAGATTCTCTATGAACTGTGGTGCTTGGGTCTTGGGGTGGGATGGTCCACTCTATTTTGCAGAAAGACCTCCTTCCTTCTTAAAGTCTTGGTTGAAAAATGAGTTCCCTCTCTGTGCAGAAGCATGAGCACGATGACATTTCCCGCAGACATTATTAAACATTTCCATGGCAACAGTGGATTAGCACGCTGAGTTACCCACTCATGACCAATATTTTGGCAGATACAATAAGATCCAGATATTAGTGCCAAATCAGAAACGCAGACTTTTTTTTTTTTTATAAACTTCAGGCTTACTATATTACCTCTGAAGAGAAATTTAAACTAAATATTTTCAAGTGTTCCACAGGAGACTAGTTTTTAAAAGAGATAAAAGAATGGTTTTTAATTTTCACAGTTGTTTATAAGTAAATGAAGGCCACTGAAATATTTGGAAATCATTTATAGATAGATTTAAATATCTCTTACTTTAGCCCTAAGAATTTACGTTGCAATATTAATTACTCATCAAAAGTCCCAGGTGCCTGGGTGGCTCAGTGGGTTGAGCCTCTGCCTTTGGCTAAGGTCATGATCTCAGGGTCCTGGGATGGAGTCCCACATTGGGCTCTCTGCTCTCGGCGGAAAGCCTGCTTCCCCCTCTCTCTGCCTCCCTCTCTGCCTGCTTTTGATCTCTCTCTCTCTCTGTGTCAGAAAAAAAAAAAAAAAAAAGTCCCTTGACAGGCAGCTTAGAATGAGACTTTAGCCTCAGTCAGAATTATTCAGATTTTAAGTGATACAATGCAAATTACAGAAGTCTTGGTGAACTTTGAGGCTTGGTTTAGGGTTAAGCCAACAAACAGTGAGGAGCTACTCCTGGTGATGAGAGAGAAGGTTTCTAATGGAATGTCTTGGCAGGGTTTCTGTTCTCTCTTTTTGAGCTCTGCTTAGTTCTCTCTCTTGTGAGCCCCATTTGCGTTATTAATAGAACAGTATCCACATACATATACTTATAGGGTCCTTCCTTTTTCTAAGGAGGAAAGACATTAAGTTTAAGCCAAGTATTTTTATCTCCCCAACCATATTATGAACATAGCAGGTTGGAGTTGTTGGTTTTTTTTTTTTTTTGCCTCTGGGATAGAAACCATCAGTTGTCTCCAAGTCATTGAGTTATGCTGGGGATAAAGATAACTAAAATCATAGCATTATTTTAAGCTGAAGATCAAATGACATAACCTCCATAACACTCTTGGGATTAATGAAAACAAGTTTGGAAAATGAAGTTTTCTTGAGGAGCGTTCATTCTGCCTTGTGGCATTAACCAGCAGGAAGGAGGTACTTTCATGGAGATGGCCATCATGACCCCTTACTTCCAGAAGCATTTAAGCATATATATGTGTTCCATATGCATGTCCTAAGCACTGTGCTCCTAAACCTCCACTTGTGGCCCTTTCATAATTCAACTTTTATGTGTGTGCTTAGTTTACAACTGCTGTATTCTCTCTGACCGCCTGAATGCAGAGACCATTCCTGACTGATACCCGGTTTCTGCACAGGTACTAGCAAATAGTAGTGCTAAGTACATACTGGTAGAAGAAAGAAGGAAGGAAGGAAGGAAGAGACGAGAAGGAGGAAGGACTGAATACAGAAAGTACAATGCAGTTGTAGTCCTTGAGCTCTTGGTTGAGACTCTTCAAATATTTTAGAGAAGATGGGGATATTTTTTGTGACTCAGAGCCTTTAGATCATGGGACATGGGTAGTGTGACTTATAGTCCGGTTTGTCTGGCTCAGTCCTCATTTACTCTTATTGACCGGGTATAATTATTAACAGTGTCCCTTTTCGGTCTCAAATGTGCCCTGATTTGGCAGACAAATTACGGTAGTTTCTCTACCTCCCCCCCATTAACAGAATATGTTCCAAGGCCTTCTGTGGATACCTGGAACCATAGAGAGTACTGAGCCCTGTATATACCTATACATACATTCCTATGATAATGTTTAATTTGTAAAATGGGCACAGTAAGAGGTTATTAATAATGACTAATGAAATGATTATTATTAGAATATACTATAATAAAGATTAAGAATATATAAGAATATGCGGGGCACCTGGGTGGCTCAGTGAGTTAAAGCCTCTGCCTTCAGCTCGAGTCATGGTCCCGGGATCCTGGGATCGAGCCCGGCGTCGGGCTCCCTGCTCAGCGGGGAGACTGCTTCCTCCTCTCTCTCTCTCTGCCTGCCTCTCTGCCTACTTGTAATCTGTCAAACAAATAAATAAAAATAATAAAAAAAGAATATCTAAGAATATGCTATAATAAGGGTTAAGAATGAACTAATAAGAATATATGGTAATAAATGTTATAGGGAGGTGGTCTCTTGGTCTCAGAATATCTTACTGTACTGCACTCACCCTTCCTGTGAGGATGGGAGGTGATAAAACGTCTGGGTGATGAGACGATGTGGGCAGTGTGATGTAGTGTTAGGATACCACTGACCTAAGGAGAAATCAGAAGGAGGATCATCTGCTTCTAGAACTTCAAGGGTAACTGAAACTATAGAAAATGAAACCACAGGTAGGGGGTGGGGGAGGGGGAGCACTGTATATGATAATCCTAGGAAAGGGGATATGGAAAACAGGATCTGTGGCATTGAACCACACACTGGTCACTCTTACCTGACTTAATACTTTGCTGTTTTTGTGAAATATGGGCTCGCAGCTCTGTATGAGAGAGAAATAATAACCTTTCTGAGTTCTTGGCTGAAATTCCTGCGATAAAGCCCGATTAACAAGAGAAAAACAAACCAAAGTTTATTAATATGGATACCTCATGTATCCATGAGAGAGACCTAGGAAAAATGAGTAACCCAAAGAGGTGGCTTTTTGAATTTAAGATTTAGTACAATCTTAAGAGGAAAAGGAGATGGGGTGTGGCTCTCATGGGACAGTAAATGATTATTTGGAAAGATGACTGGACCCTTAGAAGAATAGATGGGAGACATGATCGTGTCTAGCAAAGTTTATCAGGGGGTGATGTTGACTTCTAGTCTTCTCTCCTCTGATAACACTCAGTCTTTCCCGGTTGGTAAAACTCCTGGGAAGGGGATTTCTGACAGGTGTGTGCCTTTCAGAGGATCTGTCCTTAGGCAGTTAAGGAGAGTTCAGAGAAGGCCTCTCCCAGCATTTGTTATAGGCATTTCAAATGCCTACAGCTGAAATAATCATTTCTTAAAGTGGCATATTTTGGAGTGACATATTCTGCTCTCCTTCGGCTTGCATTCCTTAAGTTGGCCTCATGGAAAGTGATCTACAAGGATTTTTAAATCAAAATATTTATGTCATTTGACCACTTTTTGGTTCTTCCAAAGTACATGGTCTGGTTCTAGTTTCTTGGACACCAAACAGAAATGGAGCAGCTGGAAGCAGTGGTATGTTCCTACTGTCTTAGTGATGCCCTCGGTTCTCACTTGCTTGTGACTTTCTGCATCAACTAGAGTGCTGGTTTTCACTAGAGCATAAGAGCAATAGTGAGAGAAATGAGGGCTAACAGTGTAATCCAGGTTGTTCCCGTTTGTACAATATGAGAAAATGAGGAAAAAAAGAAACTCTTCATTAAATTATCTGGATGGTTTGTGTGTCTGGCATCTGTCATTTAGATGTGGGATCAGAAATAGCCAAAACATTCTCATCTTCCAGTGTTTAATTTTTTTCCCTCACCATATATGACTAGTACTCATCTGGCTTCATGCTTCCTCTGGAGGGGCAGCAGGGCCAGACCTGCCAAGTGTTCAGCTGCAGCTCATGGTGAAGAGAATTTACTCTCGGAGTGAAAATGAAGCCATAAGCAGACTGCTCAGATAGACATTTCTGCAGATCCTGAATTGTAAATCTGAGAAAAGCTTGGGTGCTTGTCACATCCTCATTTTGGTGATGAAGAAGTTGAGGCTCAGAGAGGTTAAGTGACTGGTCGAAGGTCACACAGCTGCAGAAGACAAACTCCCGCAGTAGACTGCGGGCAAAGCATGCATCACTCTCTGATTTTTGATGCTCTTGATGGTGAGGGGAAGCCAGAGTTCTTGCTTCAAAAAAAAAATGCACTGAGGCGGGGTGACTGAAGAGCGTCAGGGATTTGCAGCTATCCTGGGATATTTGGGTGTCTGGCTGAAAGTGACCTCCGTCAATCGCTGGCTCATTTTCTGGCGGTGGTTTTTGATGGTTGCTTTCATTGTAGTTATGGGTTGATATTTGACCAAATGCATTTGCATTTGCATCTTCTTTCAAATTTTCTTTTCTGGTAAAGTCAGATTGGGCACTTGGTTTGTCCTATCCAGCCTCAGGGAAGGAACACAGCTTCTGCCTTCAAGAGGGCATGTGGTTCCCGGCCCCTGCTGTTTTATGTGTCTCAGGCCAAGTAGTCCATACATCTTAATTATGCAATTATTTGAAAAGATTCCAATGTTGTCTACTTATCAGAGGTCTCTGGAATACACACCATACCCCTCTGATTAGGGGTGATTAGGGGTGATTAGAGAAATACCTGATATCAAACTGTTTTCACATTTCCTTCTGTATCGATTGTCCAAAAGGTGATTATTGTGAGTGCTCAGCTGGCTGTTCTCATTAGGAATCCATTGATTGTGGGCTGGTTATGGTTCCACATGCCAGGCTAAATGTGCTGCTTTCGATTCATAGTGTGAGGCAGCCAGATAAGAAAAAGGAATATTAAGGCCAGCATTTTGTTGTCTAAGCTCTGGTTAAATGGCCCCACCTTCACACTACTTTCCCAGCTCCCTCCCCCAAAGAAACAACATTAATTAGTCTTTTCAGCTATGCAGTCTTTGGAAGCAATACTCTTGATCTATTGAAGGCTGCATTATTAAAATTATCTGCTGTGTCTGTCCTTAATAAGGTCAAAGAAGGAATCTATGAAAGCTGATTCATCACAAAGGCCCTGGGGATGCACATCATTGAGAAAGCCAATTTTATTTTCCTATTCCAGGAGAGAATTGGGTTGCAACCTCCCTTGCTTATCAGAAAGGCAAAGCCTAGAGAATCTGCCATTAATTTGGAGAAAGCCCTAATCAGTCCATCAGGCCTTCTTTATGGAGGGTTCCTCAAGACCAGGCTACCTGTGGGGGATGAAGTGGTGAGGGAGGATTTTAACTCTCTAAGTGAATGATAATTCCTCTCCAGAGATGCTTGTCAGAATAGATTTCCCTCTGAGCTCTCAGCTTACATTCCTTTAATAGTTATTAATGCCACTGTATTGGCAATGCTCTTCTACCATGATAAAATCTCTCCAAAGAGGATTGCTATCACATGCATTCAGCAGGATTTAGGAAGGCAAGATTCAGGGAAAGAGAATTGATTTTCCCTCTTTAAGTAGAGGGCAATGATTAGTGTGTCTTGTAGCACAAAGTCTGTAAATTACTTCAGAATTGCATAGATTGTTCTGCATAATATTCTCAAAATTTGAAGACTCCCAACTTGGTCTCTTTACCTTAATTGTGTGTTCTGAAAAAGAATTTGTTTCCTATTTTTACTAAAAAATTGAAGTTCTGGAATTTGGAGAACAACCAGTGTAGGAAAAAGAAAAAATGACTTTTGGCCCCTTACCGCACCAGATACATAGTAAGTATCCAGTGACTTTTTGCCAACTTGTGGATAGATTGCCATGATGAAACGTTAAAATTCCCCCATGAGTCATTTCAATACAGTCCCATTTACAATAAGTGATTAGAGCTTGATCTTTAACATAATCTATTTCTTAAATAAGTATAACTGTAGAACTACAGAATCCATTTCTTAACTGGGGGTTCTCTGAGCTCCCCCTCACATCAAACATGGCCATCAACTGAGAAGTCATCAACCAGCCTGCAGCTCTGGGGTCACAGTGAATTATTTCCCCCCATTTACAGACTTGCAGTGATATTTCTAGAGTATGTGGACAATTTTGACCTCACCTCTAGCCAAATAATAGGAATGTTAATGAAACGAGTAGCGGGGCGCCTGGGTGGCTCAGTGGATTAAGCCGCTGCCTTCAGCTCAGGTCATGATCTGAGTGTCCTGGGATCAAGCCCTGCATCGGGCTCTTTGCTCAGTGGGAAGCCTACTTCTCTCTCTCTCTCTGCCTACTTGTGATCTCTCTCTCTCTCTGTCAAGTAAATAAATAAAAATCTTAAAAAAAATGAGTAGCAAAGTAAGTTATTATTCAAAGCCTTAAAAGTATGAGATTCCTCTTGGCTGAGAGTGCTGTGGAAAGTCTTGGTTATTAGGTCAGATGAGGGAGCTTTTATTCAGCTTTTATCTAGTACTGTTTTTTTTTTCTCCTTCTTTTTTATATCTAGCAGGGTTCCTAGAGGGTTCCAGGCCCTTTATTTGGAGTTAGAGGCATGAAGGTACCTACACTGTGTCCTTTGTCCAATCAGTCCAACTGATTAGATTCGTAAAATTTTGGGGTCCATAAAGGAAGTAAAAGATTTTCCTAGTTGGATGTGCCACAGAATCCAAAAAGATCATAGTCTGTTTTGGAAATTTTGGTCTGCCTAAAACCAAGTGGCTGGAGAAGAGTATGAGAAATAAGGAGGGGCAGGCCATTCAGGACCCGATAGGTCAAACTGAATATTGGGGAAATTGTATGGCCGACAGAAGATTCAAACCTGGAACGACAAGATCACTTTTGCCAGTTAGGAAGTCTGTGGTTGTCCATAAACCCAAAGGAAAAAAGCAAACTCAGGTCACAATATGTCCCACATCTAAAGCATCCTAAGATCCAGCCCTGGTCATTGCATTATTCCGCTGAGGGATTTTGTATTTTTCTGAACCATTTCAATAACAAACTTGGAAGACCCATCCTAGTTGGGAGATCACTGATTTTTCTTTCCCAGTCCAATATCACAGGGAAAAATATCATTTATGCGGCTTTGGGAAAGTTGATCTTCAGATGGGATAAAATATCCTACATGTAGTCTTCCTTTGATTTCTGATTTACATAGTTACTCTGTGTTCAGCAAGGAACAGCCTATATGACTTCCTGATGCTGACCTGGATATTACTTATAGCTGCCCTAAATTGTGTTATCCTGGTATACCAGTTGTTCAGTATTCAGCTTTGCTCCTCTGTAACTTAATATTATGATTTATTTCTGACTTGGCTTTTCTTTATCAAATGCTGTCTTTTCCTAAGAGGTTCATGTGGAAATGTGCTGCATAGAAAAAAGAAAAAAAAAGAACAGAGTTTGGCCTCAGGACAAAACCATGAATACTGACCCAGGGACATGAATACAGGGCAGGAGAGCTGATGCCACAAGTATGTCAGCAACCAATACAAATTAACTCCTTCCTTTGCCTCTTGCATGCTCCTTGATGTTGTACAGGGGCTATAGATTTTAGCACAGAAGATAAAGTTAGGATGTATTTGTCTGCCAACAACCTGTTCTTTCAACCTCAAAATTAAAAATTTTGCTTGAAAATGGACATTTTCATTTTATCTTGGCCCAGTGAACCAAGTTTTAAGGTATGTGGTGGCTCTCATCCTACCTAAAATACAAATACTACCTGCGGTCTACTTCCAAATGGTTTGAAAGAGCTCAAAAATAAATGACTCAGATAGATTAAATGTCCCTTGAAATACACCCAAACTTAATAATTAGGAGAGGGTGCTTGAATAAACACACTTAGAGGGTTATTGAGCATATATAAACTTAGATGGTCCATATTTTGAAAAGGCAGTGAGTCTAGGGCACGTTCTTAGGAACTGAGTAGATTGCACAGTAAGTAAAAATGGCAGCAAAAACATTTGTTTTAGCATTCAGTTAAGCAGTAGCAATTCTTTTATACCTAGGAGAACTTAGGTGAGACTAAGGAGCAATCAGAACAACAGAAAAATAAGAAAGCATTACCATTCAAGAGTATGAAATTCCTTCTCTCAGTCTTTTGGGATTTAAGATATTTGTTGGTAAGTCAAACTAAAATTTTCCCCTAAAATAGCAGATAAGTAGGTGGTTCTTAATGCACCTCCCTGGGCATATGGCTTCCCATTATTCAACTAACTTCCCCTTATATGTTTCCAAATCACTTTTTTCAGTTTCTCCAGTGTTCAGAGACCTACTGGCTAGAGTCAGGTGTGTGGGAGTGGGTTCGAATCCTGGAGTGAGGTATGTGGGAGTGGGTTCGAATCCTGGATCTGTCATTGGGTTGCTCTCTTAATCTTGAGCAAGGTGCTTAGTATCTCTGAGGCTGTTTCTGAAGCTACAAGTGAGAAGCAGCAAAGTAAAAAGTGGGTCGCAGAAAGTAATAAGGGAAGGTGCTTGGCTGGGTAACAATCTCTGTATTCAACAGTGAACTCTCTTGGCCTGCAGACTCAGACATGGCCTTCCAGGCTCGTCTCTTACGTCTCCCTAACGCAGTTCACACAGTCTCTACTCACTGTTGTATTTTCCAGTCCAAGAATACCCTTGGCATCGTCCCATTCCTGTACTCGTTCCACATTATTTCCATCTTGGAACCTCCGATGACAGTGCCATCTTCCTAGAGAATCTCTGAAGTAGAAACATTCTTAGTCCGTGCTGGATACAAAAATAGACTCAGCAAAAAGAAAGACTGAACCTGACTGAAGATGAAATTCTGCATTTCCTTGGGACATGCAGGAATAGAAATACTTACTATTTTAAAAAATGTTGAAGTTCAGGAATGTTTCTGTCACTCTGCCGGCTGTCGAACCATACAGAGAGCCTTGGTTCCCCACAGAGGTGGAAGTTTATTTGTGATGAGTCAATGCTGCTCCTTATTGTGGTTTCCCCCGGGGGGCCCCTGTGGAATAGGCAGAGGTCTTCCCTCCCCCTGCTCCCCGCTGTGAGTCAGATGTGACATCGACAACACTCATTCTTCCCCAGAGTCCTCCTTGCTGCTGTCCCCAAGACAGCTGATCTGTGTGGCCCACAGCCTTCTCTGACTCAGCCCAGCTGCAGCTGTCCCCGGAGTACATTGGGTGCTGCTCCTCAGGGTCACTGCAAAAGAGCCTGCTGTGTGTTTCCAGAGCTGTCGTACACCCAGATGGTGCACAGTGTAATTTGTGTTTAGAGAGCCTTCAAGCCAAAATACCTTTGAAATGCAGCTGTAAATATGTCACTTCTCTGGGTGATGTCTGTCTTTTCCCTGTTCAAAAGCACGTGCTCCTGGGGAGGACGCGCGTCTAGCCATCTATTTTAAATAGCGTGAATCTCACACTGAGCTGGGCTAAGTTTGTGGTAGGCCCAAAAGGGAGAAAAAAGGTACACAGCGGTGAGGTGGTTAATATGGGAGATGTCCATGAAGGGAATGGAGAGAGGGTTTGGGACAGGTACACACACTTCGAGAGCAGAAAAGAACCAAACTGAATGGCTTCTGTCGTCTGATTTTGCCTTGAGCTAGCCCTGCTTGCCACACAGCAGCCACAGGTGTTCCTCTCCCCACCCGTCCCTCTCATTAAGGGCAGAACCCCTTCTTGTGAGTAGTATGTTCCACTGCGGCATAAAGCAAAAGCCCCCTGCTAGAGCGGGCCTCTACAGAATGCTAAGTTTTCAGAAAAGCCCAGCACCAGCATATTTCTTATCAGCTTCGAAGGTTAAAATAAATTCCTTCTTCTGTTAATTCATAAATCCTTTAACCACATGCCATTTTGGGGCCATATGCTTTCCTTCCTTCCTCTAACCCTGGGAAAGATCTTTTACGTCCCATCTCTGTAGATATCTGAATGCGAAATCGGCTATGGTTATCTTACTCCTCTAATCAGAAGGTCAGCAGTTACCTGGGGCTTTTCCATCTGTCCTCCAGCTGAACGCTGGCATTTAGTAAATCAAAAATTGGTTACAAATTAGCAAAGCCGACTGGCTCCATGAGATCCAGCCTGGAGACGTTGCTCAAAGGGTGGAGGTTTAAATATGGTTTGAAGGGAGATTCTAGGTGAACTCTATTTGTCAAAGCCATAGAGTAGCAGCGTAGAAGATGAGAGATGTTCTCCTGGGGAAAAATGTCAAATCACATGGGGAATGGAAATATTTCACAGGGTGATTATTGAATTTTGAGTATCACTCTGAGTGATTAGGTATAATTTTTTTTTTTTTTTTTTTTTTTTTAAGATACAAGGAAGTAGCTGGCAACAATTTTCTCAAAGTGTTTCAGCTTAGAAATCAGTAGGAAAGGCTCTCATGCATTTCCAGCAGTTTTCCAGGTACTAGAGGGATAGAGGGTAAGTTTCAAAGTACACAGAAACACACAAGTGAAATAATTTGCAAACAGTAACATGAAAACCCATATGGTTCCAATTGCATTAGGGCCCCAGAAAGGGAGGGAAGGACAGTGTTAGCTGAAGAAATTATAGGGAAGCTTTATAGAGAAACCAAGTCTTGTCCCATAGAAATGGGTGTGTTCGATTCCAGAGGTAACAAGAGAGGAAACAGGGAAGTAAATATGGCTGGCAGGAGCTGCAGGGAAGTGCTGGGAAGTGGTGGGGGAGGAAGATGTTGGCAGTCATCGAAAGCCTGGCCGGAGATATTTGGAGTTGATATTTCAGACCAAAGGGATCCCCCGATGTTTCTCAAAAATAATATAAAAGATAAAGGTGATGCTTTAGGATACATCTGGCTTTTGGGGTTGAGAGTGGGAAGAAAACCCCAAAAGGGTTGGCAGGATAATCCAGTGATGACTTGATGGCCTAAGAGGCCAACCTAGAGGACTGGCCTAAGAGGAGGACGTGGAGAGAAAACACGATTTTGCAGAGAAAAATGTCAGTGAAACTAATAACAGTCCATCACAAGACAGGACTGGAAATAACTGGCCAACTTCCAACCTGCAGGGACGGGAAATGCGGTACCTCTGGCTGTGGTGAGGGCTTCTCCATTGGAATATCTCCATCGCAGCCAGCTTTGTTTGCCTTTATGTAAAGCTGGGCACCCCTTCAGCAGGAGGGTGGGTGGGCTCAGGAGCCAGTGGTCATGGTGGGATCTTGATACAGCTGAGGCTGCCACTCTCCAGTTAGAGCTGGGATGGGCCTGCCAGAGGACAGGGGGGTGGTGGTGGAGGGCTCTCAGGGTTCTGGGAGCCCCTGCCTTCTCTGTTTAGGAAGGGCTCGGAGCTCCCTGGCCACTTGCACCTGGTTTGTACATGCTGAGAAGCAGGTGCAAAAAGCCTGGTCATTGTAGTTTCGCGTCCGTGTGGACCTGGATGACTACCCAGTATTTGTAACTCACCATGGCCGACTGTTTCCTTTTTCATCCTTATCCTGTGACAGGAATTTGTGTGAAAGGTCTGAAGGAGGTACAGAACATTTTCTCTTTAGAATGACTACATTTTATGGCAGACACGATATGCTAAAGTGCTATTTGCAAACCCAGGCAGTCGTCAAAATCTGTGAACATAATTAGACAATCAGAGGTGCCGTGGAATCCTGTCGGGCCTGGGCCTATTCAGTCTTGCTAAGTGTGGGGGTTTGAGAAGCTGTTGGGGGGGGAGATGGCAGAGACTGAGAGTACAGATGAGGGTCAGGGATGGAGGGCCAGGGAATGAGAAACAGCCAGGATGGCCTGGGTGCTTTAGCTGGATGCTGAGGAGAGAGGAGAGACCGTGGGTCCAGAACCACCTTTAATGAGAGCATCCCTAGTTCTCAGAGGGATCCAGCCTGGGGAAGCTGAGTGAGGGGCTGACAGTGACTCCTTTGGAGCCATGCCTGCCATCGATGATTTTTCTGAGCTGGTGAAAGAAGTATTTCTCCTTCCATGTGGCTTAGGGATTGCGAAGATGTCAGGCAGAAATGGAATTTCTGAAACACTGTCCTATTTGGTCCCCGAAGCTGGGGCTGAAGGCTCTGCAATGGGGCATGGAACTAGGGCTCCGGCTCCCCTTAGCAGTCATTTTCAGACTTGCAAAAATGATGTATTTTCCCAGGCGGGCAGGTGACTGCCTATAGCAGCCTTCAGCTAAATGAAAGCATTCTTTTGGTCTCTGGGGAGCTAGATGCTGGCAGACGGGCTTCTAGGATTTAGAATTTCCTAGGTTTGTTATTTGAGCGTAACAAAAGGGAAAAATCCATCCTGGATGCAATTAGATCATTTTTCGTTGTCTTTTTTTCCCCCCAGACAAATAGAAGAAAAAAATGTGAAGGACAGAATTTTACTGCTGTTACTGGTAATTTTAAGCCCAATATGGATGGATAATATCTGATAACAAATAAAAGGTTTAGTGTGTGCCCTTTTAGCTCTCGGAAAAAAAAAAAAAAAAAAGCTGTAATGCCTGAGTACACTCTGTGCAGGAGGGAGATTCTCAATATATTCAGATAAAGTAAGGATAATTTTATCGTGATACCATGTAGTAAGGCTTTTGTGCAGAACTAGAAGCTCCCAGAAAAAAGGAGTTTCAGAGCAACTGCCCCAGACAGGGTGGGGGCAGAGCAGAGTGGAGCACCCATTCTCAATACTTGGCATCGTAAGCAGGGTGTCGTCCCACGGGTGGGTAGTGATTCAGTTGTGACGTATGTTCTCCCAGTTTTGTTACTGCTAACGAACACTCGTGTATGTGTATGGGATGACCCCAATTTTAGAAAATGAACTTGGTTGGATTATAATTTACCTACAGTAAAATTCACTGATTTTCAAGTAGAATTTGATGATTTTTGAAAAATGTGGGGGCGCCTGGGTGGCTCAGTGGGTTAAAGCCTCTGCCTTTGGCTGGAGTCATGATTCCAGGGTCTTGGGATCGAGCCCCATGTTGGGCTCTTTGCTCAGCGGGGATCCTGCTTCCTTCTCTCCCTCTGCCTGCCTCTCTGCCTACTTGTGATCTCTGTCTGTCAAATAAATAAATAAAATCGTAAAAAAAAAAAGAAAAATGTATATAGCTTTGTATATATCATAAGATCAAGATGTCGACCAGTTCCATCACCTTAAAATGTTCCCTGCAGTCCATTCTCATCCCCCCACCGGACTCCTTGTAACCTCGGGTCTGCTCTCCATCACCGCAGTTTCTTCTGTTTCTCCTTTCCGCTATAATTCTGAAATCACAGTCTAATTACGTAGTTTCTATATCTGTGTTAATATTACGAATCTCATATTCTCCAAGTCTTTGTGACCTTAGAGCCATTGTGTCTCTTTCAGGTAGTTTTGTAGATTTTCACTTCAACCCGTAACATGTGATTTTATGTGATCCTAGTGTAACTCATCTCTCCACCCCTGCCCCTCCAGCCCAGGTTCTTGGTGAGGAGCTTCTCATTGTTATCTTGATGCCTTAAGAACTATGAAAGGAGATTATACGTGTATATATGCTGGGAGGCAGGGGGGTCAAGAGGAGGGGGTACCCAGGAAGAGGCCAAGGAGAGGAGGGTTGATTGTCACCTGGAGCAGCTCCTGGAGGAAGAAAGCAGGAATATGTGCTTGACTTTGCTGGTGGGGGGGGGGGGGTGGGCAGCAAGTTAGAATAGATATTATTAATAGGTTAACCTAGAAGTAAAGAAACGTCACTAAGGCATGAGATAAGAGTGACTAGAAAGGATATATTTGGGAATTCTAGAAGTTTAGAACCACTGAAGAAATGCAACACAGCAATGACTTAGTATAAAGAAAGAAATTGCCAAGGAGCATTGCAGGGTCATTTGTTCCTTTAGATACCATCTGGGCACCATTTTATATGGGTTCTTCTTTGATCAGACAGATCTCTAATCCTAGTCAATTAAATTTTTATTTAAAAAGCTTTCAAATCTACATAAAAGTCTCAAGAATATTACATTGTACTTCCATAAATCCTTCACCTAAATTCAACCGATGTGGTCACATTTGCTTTCTCTTATCTCTTTCTTAGATAAGATATCCAAAGTATCATTCTTATAGTAATTATAATGAATTTTAAAAGATATTTGCTTATTTATTTTAGAGGGATTGTGCATGCATGAACCAGGGGTGTGGTGGGGGGTGGGGGGCAGAGGGAGAGAATCCTCAAACAAAGAAGGCCCATGCTGGGCTCAATCCCAGGACCCTGAGATCATGACCCGGGCTGAAATCAGAGTCAGCCACTTAACCGACTGAGCCACCTAGGTGCCCCTATAGTTATTATAATAATCATATCATTTTGCTGAACCGTTTGAAGTGATTTGTAGAAGTCATGACTCTTCTTTCCTTCAGCACATGCTTCCCGAGAATACAGGCATTTTTTTTTTTTTTTAACATAATCACAGTGCAGGTCTCAAAGTCAAGAAACTTAACTTTGATGTAATTGTACCATCTAATATGTAGTTCATGCTCAGATTTCTACCAGTGCAGGGGCTTGCTTTTCAAATGACTCTGCTGAAACCAAAACAGTCTATGACTCAAAAGAATGAGAGTGTTGCAGAACTACAGGTTGTGGGGTTGCTATCTGGGAGAAGAGGGTTAACCATTGACTGGATAAATGCCTACTTTTTTGGGAAGTGTCCAAAAAATATTTGTTTAATTGACCCAAAGTATTTGAATATTTATTAACAAATCATTTGCTTGTTTTTCATATTTTTTATTCTTAGGTTTGGAGGCCCTGTTGATAATGAGTGAGCAAGTGTGGGCCATGAGCTATTTGGAATACTTCATCTCAGCTCCATTTCTCTAGCTCCTTGTATCAGGCAGGACAATACACAAGAAAACCCTTTTTACTGCCCTAATTCATATCAATCAAAGACCAGGGAAAGGATCCTAATATCTTTCTAAAATGTTTTCATTTATCTTGGCGTTTAGTTGTCATAAAAGCTGTATGTTTACAGTGTCCATTGGGTGTAAATGGTCCCATAAACTCTTGTAACCGAGTGACATGTGATAATGAAAGTACCCTCACAAAGAACAACAAAATAGATCTTTTTTTTTTTATTGTAATCATCAAATAGTGTGCCCCAAGGTATTGATTGAATTATACATAAACCTGATGTGGAGCTATAAAAAGGATGCAAGCATGTGGTTCAAGACAAACCACACACAGACAGAGTCTGAAAGAAATAACCTTAATTGTAACAGCATCCAGGTTTTACTGATGGATCACAAAACAAAAATATCCCCTGCATATATGTTATATTTTAGGGTATACTGTGAGAAATTTTATCAGTCAGAAAGTAGGAAATGTGTATTTAAACAAGGAAGAGACATATTTATTTAGGAGGCAAGAATAAACATGCAGGAGGGTGGCTAATGGTCCAAGGTATTTCCTTGAAAGTCACTAGAATGGAGGTAGTGTTCAGAGGAGAACAGAGTTGTCAAGGTCTGAAAAAATCCAGAGAAAGGTGGAGAAAGGTGCTTTGACTGAGTATTTAGTTTTGTATATATTCCACCTGAAATTTGCTTTAAGGAAAAAAGCTATTTTCTTTTAATTTTTAATTTTCAGTTGCTTAATTGAATGCGTATGGTGGGTTGGGTTGGGATATTGGGATTTGGAATTCTGTTCTTCAGTAGCTCATTTTCTCCCTGATAAGTCAACACGGTTTACTTATTTATTTATTTATTTGATTATTTATGCAGCACTTTATTTTTTATTTTTTTTAAAGATTTTATTTATTTATTTGACAGAGAGAGATCACAAGTAGGCAGAGAGGCAAGCAGAGAGAGAGAGGAGGAAGCAGGCTCCCTGCTGAGCAGAGAGCCCGATGTGGGACTCGATCCCAGGACCCTGAGATCATGACCTGAGCCGAAGGCAGCGGCTTAACCCACTGAGCCACCCAGGCACCCTATGCAGCACTTTAAACATCCTTACCTGCACAGAACATCTGGAATGAACAACATATGATACCTCACATGTTTTCTAAAGCTTAAATATCCATTCTTGTAATGTGTCTCATGCATTTTCATCTTCATGTATCTGCTTTCTAGTCCTTCTGGAATTCACTCTTCTGCAGTTCTGTGTTGTCGGAGGCAGGCCCCTGGCCAGGATGACCTCCGCCATTAAAAGATGGCGCCTGGCTAGTTGCCAGGTTAGGATTGCCTCCTGAGACTCAGCAGAACGCCCAAAGAGGAAGTAAACAGCATTGGTTGCTAGCGAAGTTGTTCTTTTAGGTGCAGAGCCTGATTCGCTCCCTCCTGTACCCTGCTCGCTGATTGGTCATGTAAACGTATATAAGTGTGTAGACTTGCGGAAATAAAGAGAGAGAAGATACATCTGAACTGGGGCTTCTTGTCATCCTTGCGGGTCGAGGGCAATACTGTATAACCAAATCCTACTAGTCTGTCAAGGTCTACCTCAAATCCTCCTTTGGTGGGAAGACTCCCCTGATTGCCTTCAGTGGGAATATGCTCTCATCTACCTTAATCTCTTTAAATACTTTTAGCTATACATCTTCTCACTTTCTACTTGATATGATAAGCATGCATAAGTACATCTCCTATTTCTTCTGGCCTGTGAATCCCTTGAAGATAGGACTTGAGCTTTTTTTTTTAAGATTTTATTTATTTATTTGACAGACAGAGACCACAAGCAGGCAGAGAGATAGAGAGGGAGAAGCAGGCTCCCTGCCAAGCGGAGAGCCCAATGGGGGGCTTGATCCCAGGACCCTGAGACCATGACCTGAGCCAAAGGCAAAGGCTTAAACCACTGAGCCACCCAGTGCCCCATACTTGAGCTTTTTGACAATTTTTTGGTGCCAAATTTGTGAAATTTTTAATGAACATTTCTGATTCAAAGCAAAAGTTATGATAGAATAGAATTAGGCCAGAAAAAAAAGGAATTTTACTTTATTATTATTATTATTTTTTTTAAGAAAGCATGTGTACAAGTGGGAAGGGACAGAGGGAGGAGAGAAAGAATCTTAGGCAGGGCCTTACCTCATGACCTGAGTGGAAATCAAGAACCAGACACTTAACTGACTGAGCCACCGAGGCAACTCCCCCAAAAATACTTTTTAAAAATTTGTTGCCCAATAAATAAATAAGTAAGTAAATAAATAAATAAATATCTGTTGGCCAACCTGATATTTTCAGTCTGTTTTTTTACACTAAAAGAATCTCAGGGACTCTTGATATTATTGCTATATTTATTAGGTGTCATTTATATAGAATTAATCAGTATGACTTGATCCGAGATGAAAAAAAACTGTAATATTCTACCTAAGTGTGTCTCAATCTTAGTACTCTTGACATTGTGGGCCAGATTGTTCTTGTTACTGAGGTCTGTCCTGTGTATCAAAAGAATATTGGGCAGTAGTCCTGACCTCTACTCACTAGATTAGCATCTAGTGAGTAACATAACCTGCTCCCTACTTTGAGTTTGTGAAAATCAAAAATGTTCCCTGACATTGCCAAATTGTCCCAAAGCAAAATTTTTTCCTGTTGAGGAATAATATTCTACGTGATGATTGATTTTGCAATTTGACAGAGAATCTTCCATGTTCTCAACTTCTTTCTCACTCTTTCTTTATGTCTTGGTTTATAGCCAGCTGCCACTGTTTAGTGAGTTTGTCATTCTGTTTACTTGGATTTCTTTCTTTCTTTCTTTCCTTCTTTTTTTTTTTTTTTTTTTTTTTTTTTTTTTTTTTTGCAGTTGTATCACCTTAAGTACTTTATACTTTTTAAAAATAAAGGGGGTGTAAAAGATAAAAAACAAAACAGAACCCTGGAGTTTCTTTTTCAAGACAGATGTATGCATATATGCTGAATTTATGTTTGACAGAGGCGCCAAAGAAATTCCATTGGAACAGTTAATCTTTTCAACAAATAGTGCTAGAATAATTGGATGGCTATATGTAAACAAGCCAAAAAAGAACCCTCACTTTTACCTAACATTGTATAGAAAAATTATCTTGAAATGGATTATATTCCTAGATACAATAACTAAAGCTATAAAACAGAGGAAAAATCTTAGTGCCTTTGAGTTTGGCTAGTAATTCTGAGATACCACGGGAAAGGCACAACCCATAAGAGCAAAAGCAATGAAGTAAAAAAAAGTTCGACTTTATCAAAATTAAGAAAAAAGTGCTTTTCAGAAGACACTTGAGAAAATAAAAAGGCAAAGTGCACTTTGGGATAAAGTATCGCAAAGCATATGTCTAATATAGGTCTTGTATCTAGAATATATATTCTTACAACTCAATAAGAGGAAAACACCCAATTTAAAAAAAAAAAAAAAAGAGGAAGAGATTCTAAAGATACTTTACCATAGAAAATGTACAAATCTACAAATGGCAAATAAGCACATGACAAGATGTTCTAAGTCATTAGTCATCAAGGAAATGCAGATTAAAACCTTAGGAAGCTACCACTACAGTCTCATTAAAATGATTAAAATAGCAAAGACTGACAGTACCAAGAATGTGGAACAACTGGGGTCCTCATATGCTCACTGCTGCTGGGAATGTAAGATGGTGTAGCTACCTTGAAAACCTGTTGGATGGTTTCTCAAAAAGTTAAAAATATACCTCCTATATGATCCAAATGTTCACTCTTTGGTATTTATCCAAGGAAACAGAAGAATGCATGCATTCACACAAAGACTTAGACACTTATTTTCACAGCCACATTATTTTCAGTAGCTCAAAACAAGAACAAGAAGAGGTACACAAATCATAGTAGATTCCTACTGAAGATCCCTATTTAGCTACAAACTAGAATAAACTATTGATACATGCCTGAATAAATCTCAAAATAATTATGCTGCTTGAAAGGAGTCAGACGAAAAAGAATATATGCTGTATAATTTGATTTATGTGAAGTTCTAGAAACTGTGAGCCAAAATATGATGAAGAAGAGTAGATCAGTGATTGCTTGGGGGAGGGGTTAGGGACAGGAGGAAGGAATTCCAAATAATCATGAGGCAAATTTGGGGATGGTGACTTGAGGGTTTTTATTTCTTAGTTGTGATGATAGTTTCGTGGGGGAATATATATGTTAAAATTGGTCGAATTCTACACTTCAATCTTATATATTTTACTGTACATCAAATTGCTCAATACAACTCTTAAGAGAAACGACTCTCCAAATGATATTCTCCCCAATACTTGCCATCTGGTTTGTAGCTTCAAAGTAATCTGCTGGTTTCTGTTTGGAGGGCAGATGTTGTCATAGAAAGAAAAGGGGCTCCTGGGTTAAGTAGATATGAATTGATACCACTGCTTTGCGCCTCCCCAGATGAGGGCCCTGTGTGAGTTCTTTTGAGTGTCAGAACTTTTTAGTTTTCTCTTTCGAAAAAAGAAAGAAGACTGATGGGAAGGTTACATGATGCAGGTGAAGCAGCCAGCACAGGGATCCCATGGGATCACTTCTCTTCTGTCTTCTCTACAAAGCCAAGCACTCGTGTCAGAAGTGCTCAATAAATCCTGTTGTTGGAATCATTCACCATTTGCTTGTTTCGGTCCAGTTAGTAAAGGAGTCTAAAACACCGAATTAAGAACTTTCCAACCCCATTTTTTAAAAGATTATGTGTTTATTTATTTGTCAGAGAGAGAGGGACAGAGAGAGCAAGAGAACAGGAGTAGAGGTAAGGGACAGAGGGAGAGGGAGATGCGGACTCCCCTCTGAGCAAGGAGCCTGATGCAGGACTCGATCCCAGGACTCTAGGATGGCCTGAGCTGGAGACAGAGGTTTAACTGACTGAGCCACTCAGGCATCCCTCCAATCCCATTTTTTAAGTCTTGGCATGAAATAAGAGCAAACTTCTAGTACATGTAACTAGAGCACATTGGAGTAATGTAACTGTTAAAATAATTATATATTCAGTACTTATAGAAGTTACTTATAGAAATGTGAACTTCCCCATACACGCAAAGCAACCAGTTAAGATTTAATCATAAAATGAGACTCTCTATTATGAATTTTTGCATGGGAAAAACATAATTATTTGGAAAGTTCAGTCATGAATTTGTCCAAATGCAGATTTCCTTAATCCGGGGAAAAAAAGGTTTAATTAATTTAATAAAGCAGATGTTCAGGTATTCAAACAGCAAATATCTCCTTTAGGCCTCAAGAAACTCTTCCATATGGAATGTGCTGTTGATGGCATTGCTTTCAAATGGTTCCTTTTGCCTCCTTAGTCTGATATGAAAGCCCAGGAAGCTACAGGGAAAAGAGTACAACTATGCTATTTTTAAATGTCTTCAGTAAGTCCATAGAAATGTTTTCTGATAGCCTCAGGCATTGCGAAGCTGTGGTTGACACTTAAAGGCTGTTTTTTTCCCAAGGGTTGATTGGATCTGATGGAAAGTCCTTTATATACTACTAGGAAAGCAGCAAGGAGATACAGCAGGCTGTAGGCTAGGCAGAGACCATTGGTTCAAAGCTGCATTCTTAGCTGAAAAAAATGTAAAGCTGAAAAAAATGTAAATTTCTGCAAGCCGTGATTTACTGACTACTTGAAATGTGGCTGTCATAATGAAAAACAAACAGCCAACACACAAATTTAAAAACCACAAATTCAGTTTTGATTTGTTTGGAATTTGTGTTCAAATCATGTTTGGACTGAAGTTTGCCATTTGTTTAGAAAATCCTCTTTCGAAATAGCTAAGCAGATTGTGCTGTGATTCTAATGGAGCTCCTTAAAATATTCAAGGATATTAACCTCTTCAAGAATCCATATATGCTTTAAAATTTCTCATTCGTTGGAGGCTGTTAGGCTTGTAATAACCATGCTATTCAATTTCATCTCTTCATTAAATGTAAATTTTTGAGATTCAAATCATTTTTAAAAGGAGACAGGCTACCATGAGTAAATCAATAAGCAGTAGGATCCTGTAGCTGATGCTGTCAGTTCCCTATGCACATGCTTGTGGCAATAATGCTTCTTCTATGTGTGTTCCAAATTTCCACCTAGCAGCACCTGTGACTCTGCCTGGGTGGTCTGTCTGGCTGTTGGCACCTGCTTTGGCTGCCCACAGAACAAGCCAGAATTGCTCAGACATTCCTCGCTCCCCTTCAGGTGGGCAGTAAATAGCCCAGCTCATTCCCCCGTAGAATAATCTGAGACCCATGTTCTAAATGATTTTCCAGTAATATGGATGAATTAAGCTGCAGTTGTCTGCTGCCATGACTTGCTTGACAAGCCTTTTATTGGGACTTTTCTTTCCTGTCACCTCTCTCCACACCCATACCAATGTTTCCTCAGATCACCTTCCAAATAAACTATTGCACTTGAATCTTGTTCTCATGATCCTTGTTTGTGGGCATGTACGCTAAGGCACACCTGTGAACTATGAGTTGAAGCGATGCTTTCTCTGGAGCCTTCGATTAGGATTCACATGTTCCTGGGAGAATCACTCCCTAAAAACTTGGCGGTGTTAGTTATCAAGGACTAAAGTGGTATGCTATCAAATAGGGCACTTCTGAAGACAGAGATGTCAAGAAGGAGGGTTATATTTGACAGCCAGCTTTCTTCTGTTCACAGCTGCTGTGAGGGGAAGGCCGACGTAGACATCAACAAATCCCACGTCATTAAATTTGGGAAGGGCTCTTGGAGGGAGAACCTCTACTTTAAGCCTCTGAGGGTTGCTTGTAGTGCATTTAATGATTCCTCAGTAGAAAATCAGCTGTGTGTGAAGCCTCAAAGCAGTTCCAAGTCCACCAGCCATTGTATAGAATGTTTTGTGCTCATTCATAAGTAAAAGTGCTGCTTCAGACTAACCAGCAATTATAGCTTCTAAATGATGACACACATATTTTTGTGTTGTGGCAGGATTTAAAGACTTGCTTACAACTCAAGACATGTAGTTGAAGGGAAAACACATGACAATATGCCTTTCTTTGTTTAGTAATTGTATTTTCAGCAGAGTTATTTACACAGGCAGAGTGGGGAAGGAGGCTGTGTGAAGATACATGTCTGTACACTGAGGGCAAGCTGAAAGGTCCGTCAGTGGCAGAACATGGTGTTGATGGGACCAGGAAGTCTGTCCCTACTTGGACGAGTGAACTTAATAGGGAAAGGAAAGAGAAGTGAAGAGAAGAACAGTTCTAAAATACTTGACAGGGGTGGTGATTCCCGCTTCTGATATTACACCCTGTACGTAATCTCTTGCTCCATCTTCCTGTGAGCCTATGAAGCTCTGCAAGAACATTTCACTTTTTAACAATGCTGTGGAGATGCTTGCCCGCTTCATCCCCAACTCTAAGGATGATCTTGAAATCTTGTAGCTGGGTGTCTTAGTTGCTGAGGCTGCCATAACAAAATACCACAGATGGGTGGCTTACACAACAGAAATTTATTTTCTCGCATTCTGGAAGCCAAACCTCCAGCATCAAGGTGCCCTCAGCGTTGGTTTTTGGTCAGAGCTCTTTTTTTTTTTTTTCAGTGATTTTAAAAAAAAAATTATTTATTTTCAGCATAACAGTATTCCTTATTTTTGTACCACACCCTGTGCTCCATGCAATCCGTGCCCTCTCTAATACCCACCACCTGGTTCCCCCAACCCCCCCACCCACTCGCCACTTCAAACCCCTCAGATTGTTTGAAATAGTCTCGCAGGGTCAGAGCTCTTTTCCAGGCTTCCAAGTGCCCTCCTTCTTGCTGTGTCCTCTAAAGACATTTCCTTTGTTTGTGCAAGAGGCCAATCTCTGGTGTCTCCTTTTAAAGATAACAATCTTAATGGATTAGGGCCCCACCCTTCTGACTATACTTAACCTTTGTTACCTCCTTAAAGGCCCTCTGTCCAGGAACCTTCGCATTGTGGATTAGGGCTTCAACATAGGAATTTCAGGCGGATAAAATTTATTTTTTTTTTTTAAGATTTATTGCTTTGAGAGAGAGAGGAAGTGTGTGTGTGTGAGCAGGGGGAGGGACAGAGGGGTAGAATTTTCAAGCAGACTCCCCGCTGAGCACAGAGCCCACATGGGGCTCCATCTGATCTCATGACCCCTGAAATCATGACCCCCGCCAAAACCATGAGTCAGATACTTGACCAGCTGAGCCATCCACATGCCCTCAGGTGGATGTAACTTAATTGAAAATAGTGGGAGTTATGGACTAGAAGGTGGCAGGTGTGAAATAACTTGTTTCTCTTCCCTGCACCTTCCATAGAGCTGGGGCTGGGCAGAAACTCGAGGCACTCCGCACTCTAGAGGCTAGAGGAGAGGGATCTCCGCTGAGTGAGTATCTGCTCTGGGATGGGCTATTTGGTTTAACGTTTTAATTCTCATACCAACCAAATCCTGTTTTACAAGTACTTTCTTTTCTATGGTAGGAATTTGAAGCTCAGAGAAGTTAGTTAGCCAGTATGTGACCCAGGATCCAAGCACAAAACTCTTTTTTTTTTTTTTTTTTTTTTTAACACTATTACTGTGATTCCTTCCACTGAGGAACGGTTTCAACTTTCTGTAGTCTTCCTTGATACTCAGCTTTTATTAGTTGTTAAAACAATGCTGAGGCTTCCAGGCAGAGACATATAGTTAGTCATAATAGTCATTAATGGCTATTTTCTCCATTGGAGATGAATTAAGTATAAATAAATTAAAGCATCTGGAAATTATATAAATCAATGAAAATAGCATTTAATTAATGAATATATAATGTATAAGGAGAATTTTTATGGAGTGAAACTTATGAAGGCAATAATGACTATAAAATAGGAATGATATATATAATATATGAATAATTATATATATATGTATATATATATATACATATAGTTATGTATATAGTTATATATATATGTATATACTTGAGAGAGAGAATCCTAAACAGACCTCCTTCCTGCTCAGTGTGGAGCCTGATACGGGTCAATCCCAGGACCCTGAGATCACGACCCAAGCCGAAACCAAGAGTTGGTTGCCCGACCGACTGTCCCACAGGCGTCCAAACATTTATATTTTTAAACATGGAAATCAGGCATACTTGTTGTCTTGCCATTTCATTCACGTATCTACTCTGTAATTATACATGATATTCTTGTTTAATACAGATTTTTGCACTAGCTCCTGAACTGGCTGTATGCAGTACAGGATGGATTTAAAGTATTTCTTACTGTGTTGAAGGCAGTAGAGACACGAATGAAATGACCGAGAAAGATCATTCAAGCTGAGGAAGAAACGGATCCAAATGGGAAAAAAAAAAATGCCCCCGTTTCTCTATTTTTTTGTGTCTGTTCCACCAGATCTCTGGCCCAACCCTTATTTACCCAGACTTCAGGCAACCTTGTTTTAACCTGGAATAACTGTGAGGATAATGTGTACCTTCTTCAGAAGGGGAAAATAATTGAAAATATCCAAATCACTGAATTACTGTGTATTGAGGCTTGAAAGCTTTGAGGTGCTGTGAGTCCATTTTTAGGCCTTTGCAGGCATTTTTCTCCGCTGCAGTAGGAATCTCAGCGTCTGTGTAAAACCTCTAAGTATAGATTAGTTACCGTCTGATGACGTTCAGCCTGGGAATTTGGACGGAGCATTAGTACACGTACAGGCAAACTCCCGCTTGCAAGTTTCCTGGGTTGGTTGTGGAGTTCTCTTTCCTCTAAAGGATGTACTATTTCATTTCACTTCTTCTTTTATATATGCTGTCTTGTTCACATGATCTTTAAGATGGTGGGCGCATGCATTTTCACAATGTATTTATAGGCCCGTTACTCTTTCCCTTTATGTTTCATAAACCACCTTCTTTACGTGTAATTAAATCTAATTTATCTGGTGGATAAGGTCTCAAGTCTTTAGTGTCTTGCTCTGACCATTCCCGCATGGACACAAACATGCACACACGAGCTCGTCCAGGAAGTCCTGCATTGGTCCGTTCCATAGTTCAGAGTTTAAGCTGGGCTGCAATCAGTAACAAGGACTTTTACTATTAGCTCACTGACTAAGAAGACATCTTTCATTCTTAGAAAGGAGGTAATGCGATCTCCCATGCCAGTCACCATCTCGTGGTTCTTCATGCCCAAAGAACAACAGATGTTCACTTCAAGATGGAAAACCTATAATTACATCTTTCTTTTTCTCTTCTCATTACCAAACGGTCCCCTGTTCCTCCAACTTGTCTGGTTTCCAAACACCTTACTATCTTGTCTGCTTTTCTGGTTTTATTGTATATTGCTGTGTCTTCTCAAAAAATGGCTTCCACATGTTAGCTCTTGGGTGAGCACTGAGGATGGTGGTAATACTGTCACCTGTGCTTAAAATATTCCACTTTTAATATTAGCTAAGATTGCACAAGCTGTAGAAAACCAGTGTCACCTACTTGGTTGATTTTGGGCTTGAGATCAACTGGGAATTTTCACTTGAATTCTGGCTCTGCCAGGTGTTGTCTGTCGTCTCAAATGTGATTAGTGTCCTTATAAAAGCAGTGAGAGCATGCTTCCTTGCCCTTTTTTCCATTTCGTGAGGGTGTGGAGAGGGTATCTGCTGGTGCCTCCGTCTTGGACTTCCCAGCTTCCGGGATGGTGAGAAATAGATGTTTTTGTCTATAAATCACCTCATTAATGACATTTTGTTATAGCAGCCCAGTGGACTAAGATAATATGATTAACAAGTGCTTTTATATGTATTAACTCATTTGAGCTGTGTAAGATCTAGGAGATAAGAGTGATAGGCATTATCCTATCCATTTTGTAAATGAGGAAATAAAGACCCAGAAAGGGTAGGTGACTCAGCCGTCATCATTATAATTTCTAAGTATTTAAACAAAATACCTTTTGATTTCATTGTCTTTGGCGTGTAATGAAATAGGCTGTATTTTACTGTTTATAGAATTTGCAGTAATGCCCAAGAGCTAATTGTCTAGTTAAATGTATTTTTATTGCACATGCATAAATAAATGGCGTTAAATGGCTTTTAAAAAGAAAGAAATTCTCTTATTTCACAGCTCCAACCGAAGGGTTGATTTCAGTTTAGCATATTTTTAGTTTTGGTTCATAAATATCCATGTTTTATGTAACTATAATTGTAGGAATGATACATTTCTGACCTGAATTTTTTAGTTAATGGTATATTAAATACATTTTCCCTTGTAGTTACTTAGAGTTCATTGTCATTTTTTAAAAATTATATTTTGTGTGTAATGGTTTATGTATTTAAGAAGTATATAGTTGAGGTGCCACAGTGATTATTGAAAAAACTATTATTAATTTCCAGAAACTTGGGTAAAAAAGGCCTATTTCTGTGTGAGAAGCTGGTGTATCCATATTGCATTCTAAAGGTGTTGTCTTCATGTGGCAAGCTTATAGTAATATAGTCATGGCCTAATTATTTTGTAATTATTTTGACTCTGATGCAAAGTTGTATCATGTGTTTATTGTCATTTTTCATGACTGGTAAAGTGAACTGTTTACCGATGTCTTTGGCATTTCTTCATAAACTTCTTTTCCCTGTTCTTTACTGCTTTACCTACCTTTGAAATTTTTTGATGTCTACCTACCAAACGTGTCTTCATCCCGATGATGGATAAAGTTTAGGTTACAGCTTGTATTCTTGGTGATGCTACAATTAGCTTTAAGACCGAGTCTGTCTAAAAGGGGATAATTCTCTATGTTCTACGTGGTTGTTTGTGTGTGGGGGTGGAGGAGGTCTCGTATGCAAAGGGCTCAGGTGAACTCCCTCACTGCCCTCATGGGCCAGTATTTGAACCTCATCTAGCTGGACTTTCCATGGAGTTTTTTTGCTCAGGGATTTGACCATCTGTTGCTTTTCCTTTTAATACGGAGATTATTAGAATGGCTTTTGCAGCTGGAGACAAGCAGGCTACCTCAGCCCCAAGCACTTTGACCTTAGATGATGGCCGTTGGCAGCTGCTTTCTTGGTGAGAAATTGGGTTGGTACATCACCTGCCTTGCTTGGAAGGACCGCGCCCCCCCCCTCCGCCCCCCACAGCACCAGCTTACTTCTTACCAGGCTGTCTAGGTAATGTTTCCAGAGTGGGGGCATCATTAATTGGAGAACATGCTTGTGTATCCACAGGACCCAAATAAAAGAAGGGACTTGCAAGCATTGTAAATGTAAGGTGCTAGACAAGATAAGATCTGGGTGACCCCAACAAGAGCATTTTGGTGCTAATGAGGCTGTGGGAAGGTGTTAAAGTCTTAATTCTAACATGCAGGTAATAGAAGGATTTTGGTTTTGCGAGAGACGAGGAGAGGAATCAGATACCTGCTAAATCCTGTAAGTAAAAAACTACAACAAATATTACTTAATATCTATTCTTAGTGTATTTGTATGTTAGAAGATTGCATAATTTTAAAGATTGAAAACTAGAGTTTTGATATAGCAATAAGCACTCTTCGACCCATTTAATAGCTTTCAGTTTCAAATATTACTCAGTACTCTGCTGTGATACTTACTCCTTTCATACTTGTATTTTCCTTATACAAACAGAGTGAAGTTAGAATCCGATCAAAACTTTAAAATTAAACTTTTTTCCTCTGAGTTCATTTAAAATTGTTTCTACGTTTTAAAAGTAAACTTTCTATTAAAGTTTAATGCAGAAAGGTACATATAAATGTACATCTCCGTTTCCCCAGTGAACAGACCTATTGTAACCAGAACCATGTGAAAGTCATAAATGTCCAGTTTCAGAAGTCTCTTGTGCCTTTTTCCATCAGTATCCACACCCTGTCCCCACAAAGGTAACAACTGTTTTATAGTACCATGGATTACTGTTTGGTTTTGAAATTTCTGTAATAATTCAGTATGTACTCTTATGTTGGGCTTCAAAAAGTATATTTTCTTTTTTTTTTATTTAAAAGCTTTTATTTATTTGATAGAGATCACAAGTAGGCAGAGAGAGAGAGAGGGGGAAGCAGGCTCCCCACGGAGCAGAGAGCTCGACGTGGGGCTCGATCCCCGGATACTGAGATCATGACCTGAGCCGAAGGCAGAGGCTTAACCCACTGAGCCACCCAGGTGCCCCCCAAAAATAAATTTTCTAAAGAAACCTGCTAATGTACCAACAAGGATCTGTATTTGGCTATTGTTCAGATTTGTTGCTATTGCTTTTTATAGTTCTATATCCTACTTGTTCAATATAGAAAATTTGAAAAGTATAGAAAAATAAGAAGCAAAGACCATTCCTACTCCTATCAAAGACAATAATTTTGGCATATTTCTAGTATTTTATCAATACATTCATTAACTAATTTTTAAATCAATTTTGGAGTACCCTCAGTGTGTAGGCAACTGTAGTAGGCACAAGAAAAACACAGGCAAGCAGCTGATTTTACATAATTAGAAAATTTTGTAAGTTTATTATCTTGCCTTTTCAATGAACATTGTAGTGCAGGCTTCCTGCAATTCCATGCTGGCTGACTAAAGCAAAGACAAGAGGGAGAAGTCACTGTTCTGGCTTCCAGTATAAGCTTGATCTGCTCCTCTGTAGGAAAGAACTGAAGTTTTCCCTATAGCTCCTGGTGGAGGGAGGGCCGGTGGAAGAGAGGGGGCCACAGAACGGTGAAGTGCTAAGTGGCTCCAATGACAGGGTGACAAGTTCTGTACCTTGATGGTGGGCATAAGGAATGTTTGAGTCTGGTGACTAGTGCATAAGGCCTTGGAGGCCTCAACACTGAGGGCATGCTAGGCTGAAGAAATCAGGAAATGAGGACAATGAATGAATGACAAGGGGGTTGCTAATAAGTGGAGAACTGTGAATCAGGGAAAACAGTGAATTAAACTTATTAGCTGATGCAAGGAAGATTGAGTATTCATAAGCTCAGAGAAAGAAAAAAACAAGACATTTAAGAAAAGCGAGCTGGTCCTGGGTCAGTGTTGGGGTAGCACTGAATATTAAGGTCAGTGGAGGGGCACCTGGATGGCTCAGTTGTTAAGTGTCTGCCTTTGGCTCAGGTCATGATCCCAGTGTCATGGGATCGAGCCCAGCACTGGGGTCCCTGCTCGGCGGGAAGCCTGCTTCTCCCTCTTTCACTTCCCCTCCGTGTATTCCCTCTCTCACTGTCTCACTGTCTCTCTCTATCAAATAAATAAAATCTTAAAAAAAAAAGTGGAGACTTCAGGATAGAAGGTGGGTCATAGGCTTCAGATGTGTCCAATCCAAACCCCTTGCGGGAGGCGTGACATGGAGTGGCGAGGCGTGGTGTGGCCGAAAGTGGAACCAGCGTGGGCTGATTCTTGTGACCATGTCCTTTCAGGGCATGAAGTAGAGGGGATCAGAAACTGAAACTCACCTGAGATTTTTAGACCTAAGTTAGAGGGTTACAGAGCCTGCTGCTTGGATAACAAAATCCTCACTTTAATTTATCCCCGTTATCTCGTGAAGATATGCCAGGTAGGAATAGAACTTTTGACATTAGTTAGAACTTCAAATAATACCTTTTAACGTTTCAGTTCAACAACCATTAATAGCTGTCCTTATATTGGTTAAAATGTATCAAGTTCTTTACAGTTTTAGATCTAATGAACTGTACCTCCCTCATCTTTCAAAGGCCTTCTAACATAGGTAGTTATACCCATCTCACAAATGAGGAAACTGAGTTTCAATATAGTTAAGTACTTTGTATAATGAGAGGCTGCTAATGTGTGGCAGAGGGAGTCCATATGCCATCTGAACTTTGGTGGGGGGCTGTGGGGTGGTGGGCAGGGGGAGAGAAGGAGTGAGTAGGGGATAAACCTCCCTGCAAGGAGCTCTCAATCCAGAAGACTGTGTCCTCAGCAATGGCCTCTGCCCACCTAGGGGAGGTGGGAATGTGAGGCAGGATCACCGGATGGTTTGGGATGGTCCAAAGACACATGTCACCAGACCCCCAGGGCTCCACAGGCAGCATCAGAACGTGTGTTCATTTGCTTTGTTACAAAAGGGGTAACCAAGTGGAGATGCTGAGGGCACACAGCTGAGTTCCAGGAGGGCAGAATTGTCAGAATCAGAATGAAAACGAATGTCTCTTCCCCAGTGCACGGTGCCAGCCGCTTGTGTGTGCATCACAAGTATCTTCAAAGAGAGGTGTTTGTCAGCCTCCCTGAAGCATTCCTTGACCTGTCAAGTTCAAAACCTGATTCCCTATTCTCAGCTTTACTTTTTGAATCTGGTGAGAATTTATCACTTTTAAGGTCTTCATGGGCATGATAAATATTTTAGAACGTTTAGAAAGTCAGGAACTTTAAAGCTCCTTTCTTCCTAAGATGATTTTGCTTCAGGTTTTTATGAGCTCGCTCCTGCTGCGTCTTCATTACCAGGTACCTTCTGGAACACTTCTTCCCCGCCTATTGCTGGGAATATTTATATGGTATTCTGGGGTATACTGAAGATGATTTGAGGGAATTGTCTACGAAATGGTAAAAACAGTCATTATCTGTTCTGCTATCCTATGAGAAAAAGAATTAAACTATAGTAAATATTACGTGTTTATAAAATTCCACATACTTTTTTCAGTTTTGTTGAGAAATCTGAGCTCACGTCAGCTTTTAATATAAAGTTTAGTGTTTGCAATGACCACAAACAATTTCTAATGAAGATTTTTTAGTGACGCCTTTTACATTGTCGATTGCCTTTGTCAACAAAGACATTTTTTTTTAATATAATTTTTTATTTTTTATAAACATATATTTTTATCCCCAGGGGTACAGGTCTGTGAATCACGAGGTTTACACACTTCACAGCACTCACCAAAACACATACCCTCCCCAATGTCCATAATACCACCCCCTTCTCCCAAACCCCCTCCCCCCAGCAACCCTCAGTTTGTTTTGTGAGATTAAGAGTCACTTATGGTTTGTCTCCCTCCCAATCCCATCTTCTTTCATTTATTCTTCTCGTACCCACTTAAGCCCCCATGTTGCGTCACCACTTCCTCATATCAGGGAGATCATATGATAGTTGTCTTTCTCTGCTTGACTTATTTCGCTAAGCATGATACGCTCTAGTTCCATCCATGTTGTCGCAAATGGCAAGATTTCATTTCTTTTGATGGCTGCATAGTATTCCATTGTGTATATATACCACATCTTCTTGATCCATTCATCTGTTGATGGACATCTAGGTTCTTTCCATAGTTTGGCTATTGTGGACATTGCTGCTATAAACATTCGAGTACACGTGCCCCTTTGGATCACTACGTTTGTATCTTTAGGGTAAATACCCAATAGTGCAATTGCTGGATCATAGGGCAGTTCTATTTTCAACATTTTGAGGAACCTCCATGCTGTTTTCCAGAGAGGTTGCACCAGCTTGCATTCCCACCAACAGTGTAGGAGGGTTCCCCTTTCTCCGCATCCTCGCCAGCATCTGTCATTTCCTGACTTGTTGATTTTAGCCATTCTGACTGGTGTGAGGTGATATCTCATTGTGGTTTTGATTTGTATTTCCCTGATGCCGAGTGATATGGAGCACTTTTTCATGTGTCTGTTGGCCATCTGGATGTCTTCTTTGCAGAAATGTCTGTTCATGTCCTCTGCCCATTTCTTGATTGGATTATTTGTTCTTTGGGTGTTGAGTTGGCTAAGTTCTTTATAGATTCTGGACACTAGTCCTTTATCTGATATGTCGTTTGCAAATATCTTCTCCCATTCTGTCAGTTGTCTTTTGATTTTGTTAACTGTTTCCTTTGCTGTGCAAAAGCTTTTGATCTTGATGAAATCCCAATAGTTCATTTTTGCCCTTGCTTCCCTTCCTTTTGCGTTGTTCCTAGGAAGATGTTGCTGCGGCTGAGGTCGAAGAGGTTGCTGCCTGTGTTCTCCTCAAGGATTTTGATGGATTCCTTTCGCACATTGAGGTCCTTCATCCATTTTGAGTCTATTTTCGTGTGTGGTGTAAGGAAATGGTCCAATTTCATTTTTCTGCATGTGGCTGTCCAATTTTCCCAGCACCATTTATTGAAGAGGCTGTCTTTTTTCCATTGGACATTCTTTCCTGCTTTGTCGAAGATTAGTTGACCATAGAGTTGAGAGTCTATTTCTGGGCTCTCTATTCTGTTCCATTGATCTATGGGTCTGTTTTTGTGCCAGTACCATGCTGTCTTGATGATGACAGCTTTGTAATAGAGCCTGAAGTCCGGGATTGTGATGCCACCAACGTTGGCTTTCTTTTTCAATATCCCTTTACCTATTCGAGGTCTTTTCTGGTTCCATATAAATTTTAGAATTATTTGTTCCATTTCTTTGAAAAAGATGGATGGTACTTTGATAGGAATTGCATTAAATGTGTAGATTGCTTTAGGTAGCATAGACATTTTCACAATATTTATTCTTCCAATCCAGGAGCATGGAACATTTTTCCATTTCTTTGTGTCTTCCTCAATTTCTTTCATGAGTACTTTATAGTTTTCTGAGTATAGATTCTGTGTCTCTTTGGTTAGGTTTATTCCTAGGTATCTTATGGTTTTGGGTGCAATTGTAAATGGGATTGACTCCTTAATTTCCCTTTCTTCTGTCTTGCTGTTGGTATAGAGAAATGCAACTGATTTCTGTGCATTGATTTTATATCCTGACACTTTACTGAATTCCTGTATAAGTTCTAGCAGTTTTGGAGTGGAGTCTTTTGGGTTTTCCACATATAGTATCATATCATCTGCGAAGAGTGATAATTTGACTTCTTCTTTGCCGATTTGGATGCCTTTAATTTCCTTTTGTTGTCTGATTGCTGAGGCTAGGACTTCTAGTACTATGTTGAATAGCAGTGGTGATAATGGACATCCCTGCCGTGTTCCTGACCTTAGCGGAAAAGCTTTCAGTTTTTCTCCATTGAGAATGATATTTGCGGTGGGTTTTTCATAGATGGCTTTGATGATATTGAGGTATGTGCCCTCTATCCCTACACTTTGAAGAGTTTTGATCAGGAAGGGATGCTGTACTTTGTCAAATGCTTTTTCAGCATCTATTGAGAGTATCATATGGTTCTTGTTCTTTCTTTTATTGATGTGTTGTATCACATTGACTGATTTGCGGATGTTGAACCAACCTTGCAGCCCTGGAATAAATCCCACTTGGTCGTGGTGAATAATCTTTTTAATGTACTGTTAAATCCTATTGGCTAGTATTTTGTTGAGTATTTTCGCATCTGTGTTCATCAAGGATATTGGTCTATAGCTCTCTTTTTTGGTGGGATCCTTGTCTGGTTTTGGGATCAAGGTGATGCTGGCCTCATAAAATGAGTTTGGAAGTTTTCCTTCCATTTCTATTTTTTGGAACAGTTTCAGGAGAATAGGAATTAGTTCTTCTTTAAATGTTTGGTAGAATTCCCCCGGGAAGCCGTCTGGCCCTGGGCTTTTGTTTGTTTGGAGATTTTTAATGACTGTTTCAATCTCCTTACTGGTTATGGGTCTGTTCAGGCTTTCTATTTCTTCCTGGTTCAGTTGTGGTAGTTTATATGTTTCTAGGAATGCATCCATTTCTTCCAGATTGTCAAATTTATTGCCGTAGAGTTGCTCATAGTATGTTCTTATAATAGTTTGTATTTCTTTGGTGTTAGTTGTGATCTCTCCTCTTTCATTCATGATTTTATTTATTTGGGTCCTTTCTCTTTTCTTTTTGATAAGTCTGGCCAGGGGTTTATCAATTTTATTAATTCTTTCAAAGAACCAGCTCCTACTTTCATTGATTTGTTCTATTGTTTTTTTGGTTTCTATTTCATTGATTTCTGCTCTGATCTTTATGATTTCTCTTCTCCTGCTAGGCTTAGGGTTTCTTTCTTGTTCTTTCTCCAGCTCCTTTAGGTGTAGGGTTAGATTGTGTACCGAGACCTTTCTTGTTTCTTGAGAAAGGCTTGTACCGCTATATATTTTCCTCTCAGGACTGCCTTTGTTGTGTCCCACAGATTTTGAACCGTTGTATTTTCATTATCATTTGTTATAAACATTTTATGCCACAAATGGTTTCAGGAAAAACTTAAAACAATTTTTGCAATTATCTTACAATTTACAACAGCTGAAATTACATGTAAGGCTCTAACAGGTCTTTTCTTTCATGGGCTCAATATTGACATTTCTTGTAATAATGTGAAAAGATGAAAATGTAGTTGAACTTTCTGACGTTAAGTATTTAGAAATAATAATGCAGTTCCAATTTGCAGAACGTGCGTGGATTGTTAGAGCTGTCACTCTGCAGATAGCATGGGTGCTAATAAAAGGGCCCAGCAGCTGCAAGTTGAGAGGCTTCTGAACATCTATGAAGGCAGGGGTTCAGGATGCTGCCTGGAGACTTGAAGAACCGGGTGCTTCCTCCTGGGCCCCCACCTCATCCTCATGTGGCTGCACTGGGCACTACAGATGGAAATGCTCTGTGTTTACCCAGAATAGGACCTTTCCCAGTTTTGTTGGCTCTTCACTTCAATAGCAGGGCCATGCTCTGCACCTGGCCTCCTGAAATACATTGCCAAATATCACAGCACCTTCCATCTACATTCAGCCTCACGGTGCACACAGCAGCACAGGACTGGCATCACTTACCTTGCCAGTGGTTGGGAGGTACCTGGTCCTTCAGACCCTGCTCTTCTCCGCTGTGCTCCAAGGAGCTTGAAAACTGGCCTGTTGGCTTTGGCTATGCGAAACCTCATCTGGCTGCCCCAGAGCTGAAAGGATCAGTAACTCCTGGTACCTGTTGATTGATTGATATATATAAAAATATATTATATATTATATATAATATATATTATATATAAATAAATATATATAAATATAAAATTTATTTTTATATATGTAATATATATAAAATTTATATACATATATAAAAATAAATTATATATTGAAAATTCTAATTTAGAGGGGTAATTATTATTCTTTCTGAATTTGTAGGAAATGGATCTTCCTTTTATGTTTCTATACTCTAGTCTACCATGATACTAGAGGTTCCTGCAAACCACCCATTTGGGAAGACAAGAGGCAGCAAAGTGTAATTTCTCAGAGGGTAGACTCTAGTGCCTGTCTGACAGGTTCCAAATCTCAGCCCATTGCTAGCTCCATAGGCGTGTTCCTCTCCTCATCTGTATAAAATAGAGCTGATGACGATAATGCTGTTTGCCTAGGGTTGAGGGGATGAACTTAGTTAATGCACATTATTTACTTGAAATAGTGCCTAGTGTAGTGTCTCCCAGTATTCATTAATGATGATAAATTGTTGTCAATAACAACAAGCTGATGTTATAGGTTTTACTAAGAAGCTGACTAGTACTCCAGTAGACTGGTGGTGTCTTTTTTTTTTTTTTTTTTTTTAAGTGAAGTTGGATTCAGGGGAATAAACAATGGCAATGAATCTGAAGGGATTTTAGCTTTAACCAATTACTAGACCATAGTCTTTGCTTTGGGTTTCTATTTTCCATTTACATTATATGCTCTGTAACCAGAATGGACATTATCCTTCCATTTTAATAACTGGCAGCAAGATGACAAGGCAGAATTAAGCTTTGGGCATATGCATGGACTAGCTACCTACCTCTGAAAAGATTGAATCCTATATTTAGTGTCATTGAGCTGCTAGAGTAACTTGAAGCTAATACAAAACCTCATGGACATAAATTTAAAAAAATGTATTCTGCTCCTTGATATCCAGAGGTATCCTAATTTTTCACATTCTTTGAACCTTGGACTTGGGCTAACCATAATAAGAGACTACTTAAAATTAGAGACTTAACTAAAGACATAAGTTGGCTTTACAATTGACATGGAAAGTCTGCAGAGGGAGCAGACTTTGTCTTTTGCCTATTACAGGTTTTGTCACAGGAAAGAGGATTAATATAGTAACACTTCATTGTAAATGGACATTAATAAATGCTAAATTACCACCAAATTCCTATGGAACTGCACACAGCTACTTTTACATTCAAAGAGTTTATGATTAATGTTATTGTAACGAATACCAAAGGAATTAATAACCATTTGTCACTTTAAAAAGTGTTGCCGATTAATTTTATGCTATTTTTCTATTCTCATTTGTCATAAGAGTGAGAACCTAGAATTTTAATGTCTGATATGTGGTGTGAATTAAACAAGTAGCCATGCCACACTGACCTTTTCAATATTCTAATCTTTGCTTCACTGACCTCTTAGACCTCTTCCTGGCAATAGTTAGGTTTTTGAGAGGAGGGAGAACTGAGCCTATTGGGTGAGTGAGCAGAATGAGGAAATAGTTTAAGACACACTTTCATAATTCACTGACTGTATTGGAAATTCAAATTTTCAGACTATTCATTATCTTGACAAACATTGTAATGTGTGCGGAATATGGCACCACATAAATCCATTCTGGTGACAAAGAGTGTAATGAGAATGGGAAATAGTAGAAACCCAAAGCAATCACTTTACAATCTGGAAACTGGATAAAATGAAGGTCCCATCAGGTTTCACGGGAGTTCTTTTTTGGCAGTCTTAACAATTGCTTTCTACAGAAAACACAGCATGGCACCATATACAAGCACTCATAATGGGAATTTGGACACATTCATTTGGAAAGTGGCCTCCATCCAAGTAGAACATCAATTTAACAAATTCATGTCCTTTACTCTGTGGGGCAATGATTTGACATCATTAATTTATACTGAATAATTCCCTTCTATTTTGGAGGGACATAAATACTTTCACATATTTGTGTACTCATTTACTTTTTCAACTATTCAACAAGTATTTAACAAGTAATGTGTGTGCATAGCATTGTGCTACCTAGTATAAGAGGGTTACAAAGTGAAGAGATTAAATATGGATAAGTGGACACTGAAAGGACAAAGAGCTGGGGATAGATCCCTTCAAAATGAGAAATAGTCTGTATTTTTCTGGAGAATATGGGAAGAATTACTCTGGTCATGAGGACCATGGGTGATTGTGTACCAATGGCAGGGTATTTGGTCCCTGGAAATGAGGATGGCCAATCTGCATGAGAAGGGTAATTAAAGGGTCTGATAAGGGTTAAAGATGAAGAAGGGCTGAAGAATTATTTTTAATAATTGTATAAATAATTGGAGATATCAGTATAAGGTTTTACAGTTGTTCACACAAAATTTTAGCTAGTCACAATTAGCACATACTTAGCACCAGCATATGTGCTTAGCACTTGGTGTGGGAAGGCCTCATTTTAGAGAGTGTTTAGGGAGGTAGGAGCCAATGGGACACTCTGTCTCACTCAGATATACTAATACTTTAATTAAGTATCTTTGGTGACTGTGCTTTCAGTCCATGTGACTGAAAGATGCAGTCAGGGTAGTTTGATAGGGTGTCTGGAAGTAGGTGGGTGGTCTGGACTGGAAGTGTATCCAGCTGCTGAATTTCAAAGCAGGTGTCATGATGATGACTGTACTAGGTAGGCAAGTATTAAAAATGATTTTTTAAACCATGGTTTAGCCAGTGTTAAAACTTCCCTGACAGACTTTTCTTTGGCCTGTCTGGTCTAGAATCAGATAAGTCCATGTGTTGTGATGAGCTGACCTGAGACTTAGGCTTCTTTTAAGCAGTTGTGTTATGTTTTGTTAGTTTTGAAAGAATATTCATTATCTCTTTAAATACTGCTTCTGCCAGATTCTCCTCTTTTCCTTGGACTCTTTTTATCTTGTCAACAGCAGCTCTATGGATATTTTTGTATCAGATAATTCATGTTTCTGGGAGTCTGTCCTGTTTATTGAAGGATGTTTAACAGGATCTTTGGTCTCTACCCACCAGATGCCAGTAGCAACCTGTAGAAGTTGTTATTGGAAAAAACAGAAACAAAAAACCAAACTTTAGGATACTACCACATATTTTCTAGGGTAGGAGGGCAAAATTGAAGTTAACCACTGGATTATATGTATATTATACCTTTAAAAATCTGTATTCCATATATCCTCTGGTTTTCTCTTCTCGTTTCAGTTTGTATGCTTGTGTTTACCCTGTAATCCCATTTTTTATTCCTTTCATCATTGTCAACTTAGTTAAACTCCTTAATTTCAATTGTTTTTCAGTTCTAGAATTTTCACTTTATTTAAAAAATAGTGGTGGACTAAAAATACCATATCTTGTTTATTTTCTTGACCATAATATTTTCACTGTTGACTTGAAAATTTGGATCATTTGTGGGTCTATTTCTACTTGTTATTTTAACTCTTGGTCCTTTTTTTTTTTTTTTTCCCCTGTGCCTAGTCATTGAAAACTAGACATTGTTTATGAAAAATGATAGAAGTTCTAGTCTCACTACAGAGAAGATAGTGGCAGAGCCCTTTAATTGTGTTAGGAATTGAGCTAGTTAGAAGTTAAGTGTATAGCTCTTTAATGTCCTAAGTAAAAGCCTGAAATCTTTACGAGGATCCTTCTATTATGTGGGCTCTGGATACCATTTCTTTTTCTTACTTACTTACTTTCTTTTTAAAGATTTTATTTATTTATTTGAGAGAGAGAGAGAGAGAGAGTGAGCATGAGAGCAGAGAAGGTCAGAGGGAGAAGCAGACTCCCTGCAGAGCTGGGAGCCTGATCTGGGACTTGACTTGGGATTCTGAGATCATGTCCTGAGCCGAAGGCAGAGGCTTTAGCCTTCTGAGCCACCCAGGCACCCCTACTCTCAAGATTTTTGAGGAAGGAAAGTCATAGCAAGAGAAGAAACACCAAGCAAGAAAAATAATCTTGGCTAAAGATTAGCTGTTTCTTGGTCTTAAACTCTATAGCACAAATCCCACCAGAGATCTGGTCCCTACTTGAAGGAGACAAGCCTTGTGTACCTATCTTGTCCCTGACCACTGTTGGGGGCAAGACTTAACCTCTTGAATGAGACTGCTCCTGGTTTGCATTTAGCCAAGGAAAATTTGGAGAAAGGGGCAGCTATGAGTGATTATCAGCCAACAGTAACAATGGGTGGGACTGTGTGTACCAGCTCAGTGAAGGGGATTTGGCTCAAGCCACTAAGGGGTTCCACTGAAGTACAGTCCTTGCACAATTACGTTCCCTTCTCATGTTCAGATGACTTGATTGAGATACAACTTTGCCAGCATTGTGGTTTGTCCCAATTTCTGGATAATCTTGTTTTAAAAATCAAGGAGAAGAGTTGGATTAAATTGGTCCTAAGTTTGAAACTGAATTGTAACTTCTCTTTCTTCCCCGTTACTCATTCTAGGTTTTCCTCCTAATTAGCTATCTCTTCTGGCGTCCATGGCTAGCTTAATAGGGTGAGACACCCAGACCCTCATTACTCCGGTGTCTTAGTCCTTTAGCATATCCTTATTAGACTACAGTCTCTGAATTTGCCCATTTAAAGTTAGTATCATGCCTCCATCAGAAAGGATGAATACCCAACTTCTGTATCAACATTGATGGGACTGGAAGAGATTATGCTGAGTGAAATAAGTCAAGCAGAGAAAGTCAATTATCACATGGTTTCACTTATTTGTGGAGCATAACAAATAACACAGAGGACATGGGGAGATGGAGAGGAGAAGGGAGTTGAGGGAAATTGGAAGGGGAGATGAACCATGAGAGGCTGTGGACTCTGAAAAACAATCTGAGGGTTTTGGAGGGGAGAGGGGTGGGAGGTTGGGGGAGCCAGCTGGTAGGTATTATGGAGGGCATGTATTGCATGGAGCACTGGGTGTGGTACATCAACAATGAATTCTGTTACACTGAACAGAAATTTAAAAAAATAATAAAGTTAGAATTGGGGGTAGGGGGTGCCTGAGTGTCTCAGTCAGTTAAACAGCTACCTTCATATCAGGTCGTGATCTCAGAGACCAGGGATCGAGCCCTACGTTGGGTTCCCTGATCAGCAGAGAGTCTGCTTCTTTCTCTCCCTCTACCTGCTGCTCTTCTTGCTTGTGCTCTCTCTCTTTGTCAAATAAATAAATAAAATCTTAAAAAAATTGTAGTTGGGTGTAGTTACCAAAATGTTCCAGTGGATTCACTGAGTCTCAAATTTCTTCCTTCCCCCATTATGTAGTATTAGTTGTACCTTTTTATAATGATTAGGGTAATTACCACTGTCAGCAAGGTGACTCCATTTTGTGCCTATGAGCTCTTTGGCTTAAAGAGCCCAAAATGATCAGACAGAACTCATCATCTTGGATTAGGGTAGACCCTAAATCCAGTAACAAGTATCCTTGTAGGAAAAGTGAAGGGAAGACTAATGAGAGGAGGCAGTGCAAGAACAGTTTGAAGTGATGTGCCTGCAGACTGAGAAATGCCAAGGATTGTCACTAGTCCCTTAAAGCTAGGAGACAGGCCTGGAAGAGATTCATTCTCAGAACATCCAGAAAGAACCCAAATTGCCAACACCTTGATTTCAATGTTCTGGCCTCTAGAACTGTGAAAGAATAGATTTTTGTTGTTTGAAGTCTCTAGTCTGTGAGAGCCCTAGGAAACTAATATGGATGGTCATACTGGCTAAGGCTTTGTGGGTTTGGCCTCTGCCTTTGGCAGAGGTCATGATCTCAGGGTCCTGGGATCGAGTCCCACATTGGGCTCTCTGCTTGGCAGGGAGCCTGCTTTCCTCCTCTCTCTCTGCCTGCCTCTCTGCCTACTTGTTATCTCTGTCAAATAAATAATTAAAATCTTAAAAAAAAAAAAGTGTTCAGTAAATTAGCTTACCACTGAGACACTGGTCTACTTGCGATTTGGTATCTTATTGGAGGCTCTAAGCATTGGCTTCTGTTGCTCAGGTATTAGACATTGAGCATTGACTATATCAGCCTTAGTGATATGAATACTATGGGCCATCCATAGCCCCTATGTCTGTTACTTGGGTTAATTCAGTCTTGATCACATCAGGCAAGGCCTTTCTGGAGGAAAGAAAGTGGTTGACACCTGATAAAGACATGTCCAGTCGGTTGCTTGGACCTATTCCACAGTTGATCATTTCTGTTGGGCATTTATGTGCAATCCAAAAATTGTCACATTTTGTGCCCACTCCTCTAAATCCAGCATTGGCCTCTTGGATATTCTTACATTCAGTTTTCTAATATTGCAACTTCAAGGCCTCTAATGAGATAGGTCATGTACCACTTCATGAAAGTGCATGTATGTCTTAATTTTGGGCCACTTTACTTTCTCCACAAAGTGAATAGCAACTGTTCCGCTTGAATCCCTGCCATTGGGAGTATCTCTCTTCACTGTCATCTTTCAAAGATCTACCTGAGTGGGCCTACATGTAGTTAGGTAGCGGTCCGTTTTGGCTTATAGTCGCAAACCAAGCTGATTTACCTATGAACCAAGTTTAGATGTCTTCCTCTTCCTCTAGTTGGTGATCGAGAATATCTCATGAGATAATACGTGTGAATGCTCTGGACTAGCCCAAACCTGATACCTGAAATTGTTTCCGCCTTATGATGAGTTATTGCCTCACTTAAAACTTTCTAGTCTTCTGTGCCACCTGATGAATGGGATTGAGCAATATTCCCAAGTGTGTTTTCCAAAACTTGGAGGCTTACCAAGAGCTGCTAATGGTAGGAGTTGCACAGTGCAGTAACTTTACTTTGAAGGAGCTATTCCAGAATGCTCTGGATCACCAGACCCCTAAAATCTTGATCGGTGTGGCAGGTCCCTAAACCTCTGAGGTGTATCTCTCACATTCTGGGATGCATTTATTTTACCAAGGCATCTGTAATTGCCAATATTACCAGGTTTGATAAATATCGAATATGTATATTGGGCAGTGTGATGTTCTGCAGAATGTCCAGATGATTCAATTCCCATTGAACTACATTTTGACAGAAAGGGGAATTAAGTTGACTCCTCAAGACCACAAATGTATATGGCTGGTCCCAAGCGAAAACAAACTGCTTCTAATTTTTCTTTCTGATGGATACTAAATGATTGCATTCGTAGAGATTCCTGGCTGGCATAAAATTATCCTGTAACCAGGGATGTGTTCATCTGTTTTACCAAAGATAACATATCTGCTATAGCAGCTGTACTTGGGACTGCTACTTGATTAGGTGTGCAGTGGTCTACTCTATTTCTGTATTTCACTGGGCTTCTTGGAGGAGCCTCGTTGGTGAATTGAATAGGGCAAGATGGCACCACCATTACTAAAAGAAGTCTCTGAAAGTGGCACTGATCACATCTCCCTCCAGGATATAATACTGTTGATTTCTGTCTTGACTGAAGAGAGAAGTTTCAGGTACTTCCATTTGATTTTTTTCTACTCTACTAGCTGTTGCTTTCTAGGAATCAGTAGGAAGTTTCTGAACTGTTATGCATATCCCTTTAATAAACATTTTGGAACTGAGAAATTATTACCAGATGTGCTCATAGGCATATTGGATACACTGAAATGGATCTGGGTCAGTTTTCTTTTACTCTGTGAGCCCCATGTACTGACTCTAACAGGAGAGCATAAGGACTCTTGGGGTCCCTGCTTCTCAGCGTCACCTCATATTCTAAGTAGGCAGCTTCTTTGGAAATCCCTGGTTATTCTTTCTCCAGTGTATGGTTATGTGAATTGGGAGCCATAGGCCCCTTTCAGATGGACTACGGAGAGTGCAAATACTATGCTTATTTTCATTCTCTAGTACTTCCAGTTTTTGCCATTGGGAACTCAGTCAGTTGATCCTATGTCCTTTTGACATACCTCCTCATTGTGTTTTGTTGCTGTTTGTTTTTCATTTTCCTACTTTATGGCACTTTGTGCTTCAGGCTTCCCTTGTCTGTTTCCTTCCCCAATCATAGAATCAGCCATTCCTCCAAGGAGACCTGTGTGCATGCATGTACTTTGGAATGGTATCAGGAACGAAGATTTAATTACTAGTTGTACTTTTTAACTGGAGTATCATTGCTTGTAGGTCCTCTCAGCTAATGAAGCAAGGAAATACATGTGTTTTTACTAGTTCCCTTATATGCACATATCTAGAAGTAATTCCCTATGTAATCATCTGTATATTAAGCTAAACATGAATTCATACTGACGTCTCTGACTCCAATCCATTGCCATGTGGGTTTTACGTGCTTCTTCCACATGCTTATTTGTGAACTTTGACTGCAATAATAGGGGACCTGGCTCCCAGAACCCATTTTCTTAATTGTTCTGATCCAGTATATACATATGTGTGTCTGTGTGTGTGTCTTCTACTGGAATTAACTCCTACTCCCATGGGAGCCACTTTTATCAATTAAAGTACAGTGCTTATGTATAATCTCTTTTGCCACTAGTTTTACAGACTTATTGCCAGAATTGCCTAGAGCAGCATGCTTTTCCAGATCCCTCTCACTGAGGTTTTATTTTACGTTTGTTACACAGATTGTTGCATCACAGTCTGTATTCCATACTGGGATTCCCCTAATACCTTCAATGACTTTGAAAATTTTACATACCTTAAGGTGTACTCTTTGTGCTGTGGAGTTTGATAGGTTTTTGACAAATGCATAATGTCATGTATCTACTATTGGTGTATCTTATGGACTAATTTCATAATTCTGAAATTCTGTGGTTCACTTACTTAACCCTCCTGCTCCTCTCCCTGAACCTATGAAAGCCACTGATCTTTTCACTGTTATACTTTAGCCTTTTCTACAATGTCAAATAACTGAAATTGGAGTATGTAGTCTTTACAGATTCTTCTCAAATTGTTTCACTTAACATTTTGCAGTTAGTATTCATCCAGGCATTTTCATGGTTTGATAGCTCATTTCTTATCACTGAATAATATTCCATTGTATGGGTCTACCACTATTTGAGCATTTAACCTATTCTGGGAAATTTGGTTGCTTCTGGTTCTTGATAATGGATAAACCTACTATAGATACTCACGTGCAGGGTTTTGTATGGTCATGTTTACCCCAAATCATTTGAATAAACACCTAGATATGAGGTTGTTGGATCATATGCTAAGCCTATGTCCGGTTTAATAAGAAACTGCCAAACTGTCTTCCAAAGTGGCTCTACCATTTTTGCATTCCCACCAGGAAATGAATGAATTCCTGTTATTTTATGCACTTGCCAGCAATTAGTATCGGTGGATTTTTGGATTTTGGCTAATCTGTGTGTCGTGGTAACTCACTGTTTTAATTCATAATTCCTTAATGACAAATGTCCATCTTTTCCATATTTTTGTCATCTATATTTCTTCAGAAAGATAGCTGGATTTTATTTTTTGGGCTGGGTTTTAGGAGTTCTTCATGTATTAGATACAAGCAATTTATCAAATGTGTGTCTTGCAAATATTTGCTCCCACTGTTTTGTGTTTTCATTTAAAGTGTCCAAGAGGGAATTTTTTAAAAAAAGATTTTAAGTAATATCTACACCCAGTATGGGGCTTGAACTCAAAACCCTGAGATCAAGAGTCACGTGTTCTACCCATTGAGCCAGCCAGGTGCCCCAAGAGAATTTAATAAAGTCCAATTTATTTTTTTCTTTCATGGATCATGCTATTGCTACTATATCTGAAAACTCATTGCCAGGCCAAGGCCATCTAGATATTCTCCTATGTTTTCATCTAAATTTTATTGTCTGACATTTTACATTTAGATCAATGGTCTTTTTTCTATCTTTGTGAGATAGGAGGTCTGTATAAATTTTCTTTCATATGTGGATGCCCACTTGTTTCAGCACCATTTGTTGAAAGGACTATCCTTTCTGTATTGGCTTGCCTTTGTTCTTTTGTCAAAGGGCAATGGACTGTATTTGGGTGGGGTCTACTTCTGAGCCACATATGCTAATGATAAATGTATCTTCTTGCCAATAGCATGCTATCTTGATTATTGCAGCTGGGTAATGATCCTTGAAATTGCGTACTGATCCTTAATTCTGACTACCTTCTTCAATTCTGTGTTGGTGATTCTAGACCTTTTCCCTTTCAGAAAACATACTTGAGAATCTGTTTGTCAATATTACCAAAGAGCTTGTTGGGATTTTATTGTTCTCTTAAGAGAGTGGGGAAGGGCCAGATGGAGCTCGAGTTGTGGAAATGACTTTCTCCCAGGTGGATAAGGTGGGAAAGTCGGATAGTCTCTCCCTCTGTGGAGTGCACCTTTGTAGTGGAGACTGCTCTGGGCACATGTCACAGTGGTTACTTTTACTCTTCTTCTGCCAGAGCCACACAAGGTCTTTGTTAGTTCCTCACTCTGAAAGCATGGTTGCGTTCCTGATAGTAAGGAATAAAGTTTCCTCTACTGATGCATCCTCAGGAGTCTGTCACTCTCAAGCTAGTTTCTAGGTTCTAGAATTCATCTAAATCACCATTTAAGTATTCCAACCAGTTAATAGCTCCAGTGGCTTCTGCTCAGGTCAACAGATATTTCTGTAGGTTTCTACATTCAACTGTCTCTCCAGATGCAGAGTAGTTATTTGCCCTTTGAAAACAGTTCTGAGTCTAGAAAAGGTGATGTTCACTTTTTAAAATCTTCTTCTTCTTTTTTTTTTTTTAATCTCCTTTTCTATAAGGATGGGAGTAATGATTTCTATGATCTTTTTCTGCAGGAGCTGAAACTAGACGTTCACATCACATAAGGTTTTTTTGTTTGTTCATTTTTGCCACTTCTTCTGGAAGTCAAATGTTTGTTGCTATTTCACGGTGAGTCACAGTTTTTCTTTAATCTTTCTATTCAGGAACGTTAATTTCTTTCTCTTGCCATCACAAATCTTCTGTGGAGGCCATCTGGTGAATTTTTCATTTTTGTACTATATTTTTAATTTAAATTTTCATTTGGATCTTTTTTGAATTTGCTCTTTAGTTAGATGCTCTACTTGAGTCTTGTCATCAGCTTTTCCTTCAGTCCTTTGAATATGACTTCCTTTAACTCTTTGGACATTAGAATGACTGCATTAAAGTTTGGGGCTGCTAACTTCTTCTTTTTTTTTTTTTTATAAGATTTTATTTATTTATTTGACAGAGAGAAATCACAAGTAGTTGGAGAGGCAGGCAGAGAGAGGGGGGGGGAGCAGGCTCCCCGCTGAGCAGAGAGCCCGATGCGGGACTCGATCCCAGGACCCCAAGATCATGACCTGAGCCGAAGGCAGTGGCTTAACCCACTGAGCCACCCAGGTGCGGGGCTGCTAACTTCTATATCTAGTTTACTCCTTCTCATGGAGTGGTTTATTTTTTTCCATAAGTGTATGGGTCACACTTGCCTGTTTTGTTTTTGTTTTTGTTTGCCTATCCTGTAATGTTTTGTTAAACTAAACAGTTCAGATCGTATATTACAGAAATTTTATATTCTAATTTTACTTTTTCTTTTTTGTCTTGTTTTCTCTAACTTACCTGGACTTAAGCTATAGAATTTATGACCCCTTCAGTGTGTAGTTGATGATGTCTCTGCTCAGATGTCTTATTTTTCCTGGCTTCCTAGAAGTCACCCAGCATCTGTATAGCTTATTGGTCAGCCAGTGGTTGAGGAATAAGTGGTGCTCAATTATGTTAAACCAGCAAATCTTCCTCCTCCTGCTCATCTTAGGGTAGGATGGGGAGCACATTCAGTGTTGTGCCAGTTCTCAAGTTGTCTTTAGCTTTACTTTTTTTTTTCTTTTAGCTTATCAGTAATTATTCAGGTATAAATAACATGGTATTATATTACTTTCAGGTATAGAGTGTAATGATTCAACAGTTCTATGTGCTTCAGGATAAGTGTACTCTTCATCCCCTTCATTTCCCCCATCCTCCTACCCAGCTCCCCTGTGGCAACCACCAGTTTGTTCTCTACATTGAAGTCTGTTTTTTTTTTCTTTTTGTCTTTTTTACTTTAATTTTTGCTTTTTAAATTCTACCTCAAAAAAAGTTAAAAATAGAATTACCATATGATACAGTAATTCCACTACTGGGTAATTAACCAAAGAAAATGAAAATACTAATTTGAGAAGAGGTGTCTTCTACGCTCAATTCAGCTCTCTTGGATATGTTTTGCACATGTGCATACGTTGCCAGTCATGGACGTGTGGGAAGTTTCTCTCCTATGGTTGTTATTTGCAAGATCTTTCCTCTACATTTCTGGTTGGTTCCCTTCTTGGTCCAACCAGGACCACATCCTTAGGCTAGTAGATCTGTCAGTTACCCATTTTTATCCTCACAATGCTGTCTGCTGTCAAATTTTTGTCTGGAATTAGGTTCACTCTTTCTGGTAGAGAGAGCTACTCATGTCTTGGCTAGTTCTGCATTGCCAACACTGCCATTATCATTGACCAAACTGAAGGTGGGCAGTCAGTTTTAGCCCCAGACAAGGAGGATGCATACTGATTTTAGTTGAAGGACTGCAAGTTTTCCATAAATTTCCACTTGTTTGCATTTGGCTAGTTTTTTTCTGAGTCCCAAATAGTTATTAAACAAATCTATCCTTTTTGGTGGGTGTAGGGAGAGGAATTGTTGGCCTCTAAAGCTATAGTTCTCCAAGGGTTGCCTGGGTGGCTCAGTTGGTTAAGCGAATGCTTTCAGCTCAGGCTATGATCCCAGGACCCTGGAATCCTGATGCATCAGGCTCCCTGCATAACAGGGGGCCTGCTTCTCCCTCTGCAGCTCCCACTGCTTGTGTTCTCTTGCTCTCTCTCTTTGTCAAATAAGTAAAATCTTAAAAACAAATAAACAAACAAAAAGTCACCACTTCTCTAAAGCTGTAAGGCTCCTTTCCTAGAATCTTTTTATTAGGAAGTTATAGACCATCTTGTTGCTGGGAATACTGCTATCGGTTTAGTTCCTTTTTTTTATGCATATAGTATATCAAGTTCACACTGACACTTCCAATTCAAATGTAGGATGATGGGGTTTTAAAAAATGTAATCTTTGATTTTAACATCTATATGTTCTCTTTTCTATGCTAAAAGTATGGTGTATGGTTCTTAATAGCACCAACATAATTCCTTTATCTCACAGTATAAATGTACCTGTCTCAGAATAATACCAACAGGGTCAAAATACAGTTACTTAAAATAGCTTTTTTTTTTTTTTTTTTTTTTTTTTTTTTTGCACTGTAGTGTATGTTTTTATAGTAAAATCCAGAGGCCGATACTTAATTTTTTTCCTGCTGTATATGTATTTGCTACATGAGTCAGGATATATTTGTGTATCCTAGGGGGGAAAAATCTGTGTATCCTATCTTGCCAAATTCTTAAGCATGCTGTTTTATATCCATGATTGATAGCAGAACACATTTCAATGAGATTTGGAGAGCTTTTCCACTGTCCAGTTTTGCTGCACACTTTTATGACACCATAATTCTCAAAACCTGATAGAGTTTATGTTCCAGCTTTATGTCAGATGTACTAATGTACTTTTAGAATACTGAATATTAGAGATTTTCAAAAGTAGTTTGTAAAATTGGGTATTTTGTGCCCCTTTATAGCTTTCCATGTATGTGAGCCGCATGGCATTGGAATATAGACCATTTAGAGTGTTGTGGATCTATCACATCTTTGCAATTCCAGGAAGGCAGGTCATGAAGGACTCTTGGTTTCTATACATGACAGTGGTAGGTGGAGGATCATAGCTACAGAATTCTACTCGAGTGAATTATACCTTGTTCCAAATTCAAAAGAATAAAAACAACCTACAAGTGACCCTGTCCAACATAAATTTTTTTTAATTAGGAAAATTTTTATTTGAACTTTCCCTAAATTTTAAATGATGCAGGAATAGAGATAGTAAAAATAAACTCCCATAGAGGGAGACAAACCATGAGTGACTCTTAATCTTACAAAACAAACTGAGGGTTGCTGGGGGGAGGGGGGTTGGGAGAAGGGGGGTGGGGTTATGGACGTTGGGGAGGGTATGTGCTTTGGTGAGTGCTGTGAAGTGTGTAAACCTGGCGATTCACAGACCTGTACCCCTGGGGATAAAAATACATGTTTATAACAAAATAAAAAATTAAAATTAAAAACCAAAAATAAAAAAATAAAAAATAAACTACGATATACTCACCGTGCACCTTCAGAAATCCTAAACTGTTGTTTAATTAAGACCTCCATCCACTGACCTTCATTCAGTTTGTTTCAATCCAACACTGGATACCAAATTTTGTAAACATTGTTCAGTATTGCCAAAGGATAATGCAGCTATGCTTCTATTTCTTCAAAATATTGTCACAGCTTAAAAAAAAAAAGTACAGTTTTCAAAAACATTAGTTTCAGGTGTACGGCATGATGATTCATTTCTGTACATTGCAAAATGGTTACCACAGTAATTCTAGGTACACTTGTCACCTTACAAAGTTAATACATTGACTCATTCAGTGTATTACATTGTAATGTAATACAACATTCCTTGTTCAGTGTATTACATTCCTGTGACTTACAATTGAAAGTTTGTACTTATTCCCTTCACCCATTTTACACTACCTCACCCCTCAGTAATTACCAATCTGTTCTCTGAATCTGAGTCAGGGTTTGTTTGTTTGTTTGTTTGTTTGTTTTTGGTTTTTAGATTCCACATAGAGAAGAAAACACATTTCTTCCTTGGTCGGCCTTCACATAGCATACTACCCTTAAGATCCATTCATAGTCTCACAAATGACAAGATTTCTTTGTATGGCTGATTAGTATTCCGTTGTGTATACATACACATCTTCATTCATCCATTGATGGGCACTTAAGTTTTTTCTCCCTATATTTTTGCTATTGTTACTAATACTTCAGTGAACATAGGGACATATCTTTGTGGAATAGTTTTTTCATTTTTGCATAGATGCCTGGTGTGGGATTCCTGGTTCATATGACAGTTCCTTTATTTTGTTGAGCTACTATGGAAAATAGTACTATTTTCTATTTTTCATAGTAGCTGTATCAGCTTACATTTCCACCAACAGTGCATAAGGGTTTCCTTTTTTTCTGTGTCCTTTCCAACAACTACTACTTGTCTTTTTGATAATAGTCTTTCTGACAGTGTAAGGTAATAGGTGGTTTTGATTTGCATTTCCCTGATTAATGGTGTCAGACATCTTTTCCTGTGTCAATTAGCTACCTGGAGGTCTTCTTTTTTTGGGTGGGTGGGGAGGGGGACAGAGAGTCCTTTCAGGTCCTCTGCCTTTTTAAAAAAATTGAGTTTTTTTTTTTTTTTCTGTTGAGTTGTTTACATTCTTTCTGTATTTTGGATATTAGCCCTTTTCTGGATATGATTTGCCTTTCATTTTGTTGATTTCCTTTGTTGTGTAGAGCTTTTTAGTGTAATGCAGTCCCAATACTTTATTCTTGCCTCTGGCTTCCAGTCAGATCCAATAGGTAGCTAAGACTGATGTCAAAGAGATTACCAACTGTGTTTTCTCATAGAGATTTTATACTTTCAGGTTTGTCTTCAAGTTTTTAATGCGTTTTGAGTTAATTTTTGTGTATGGTATGAGTGGGTCAGTTTCATTCTTTTGCATGTAGCCATCCAGTTTTCCCAGCATTTATTGGACTCTCGTTTCTCCATTGTATATTCTTGGCTTTTTTTGGTCATAAGTGAATTGACCCCATATGCATGAGTTTATTTTTGGGTTCTATATTCTAGACCTATGTGTCTGTTTTTATGCCAATATCATACTCTTGATGACTATAGCTTTATAGTATTGTTTGAAATAGCCAAACTATGGAAAGAACCTAGATGTCCATCAACAGATGAATGGATAAAGAAGATGTGGTATATATACACAATGGAATACTATGCAGCCATCAAAAGAAATGAAATCTTGCCATTTGCAATGACATGGATGGAACAGAGGGTATCATGCTTAGCGAAGTAAGTCAATCAGAGAAAGAAAACTATCATATTATCTCCCTGATATGAGGGAGTGGAGATGCAACAGGGGGGGGTTAAGGGGGTAGGAGAAGAATAAATGAAACAAGATGGGATTGGGAGGGAGACAAACCATAAGTGACTTGTAGTCTCACAAAACAAACTGAGGGTTGCTGGGGGGAGGGGGGTTGGGAGAGGGGGTGGGGTTATGGACATTGGGGAGGGTATGTGCTGGGGTGAGTGCTGTGAAGTGTGTAAACCTGGCGATTCACAGACCTGTACCTCTGGGGATAAAAATATATTATATGTTTATAAAAAATAAAAATAAATAAATTAAACATTCGGGTGCACGTGCCCCTTTGGATCACTACGTTTGTATCTTTAGGGTAAATACCCAATAGTGCAACATGGGGGCTTAAGTGGGTAGGAGAAGAATAAATGAAACAAGATGGGATTGGGAGGGAGACAAACCATAAGTGACTCTTAATCTCACAAAACAAACTGAGGGTTGCTGGGGGGAGAGGGTTTGAGAGAAGGGGGTGGGATTATGGACATTGGGGAGGGTATGTGCTTTGGTGAGTGCTGTGAAGTGTATAAACCTGGTGATTCACAGACCTGTACCCCTGGGGATAAAAATATATGTTTATAAAAAATAAAAAATTAATTAAAAAAATAAATTAATTAAAAAAAAAAAAGAAATCTGGGAATGTGAAACCTTGGATTTACTTTTTATCCTTCAACATTATTTTGGTTATTCAGGGGCTTCTGTGGTTTCCTAAAGGCTTTAGACCTGTCTGTTCTCGTTCTGTGAAAATTTTTATTGGAATTTTGTTAGGAATTGCTTTGAACCTGTAGATTATTTGGGGGTACTGTGGGCCTTTTAACAATATTAATCTTTTTGATCCATGAGTATGGAAAATCTTTCATTTGTCTTCAGTTTTTTTGATCAAGATCTGAAAGCTTTCAGCGTTTCACCTCTTTGGTTAAATTTATTCCTAGGTGTATTCTTTTTAATGCAATTGTAAACGGGTTTCTTGATGTCTCTTTCTGATAGTTCACTAGTGTGTAGAAAACACAACAGATTCTTGTATGTTGATCTTGTATCCTATAACTTAATCGATTCTAATAGTTTTGGGGGGAATTTTAAGGGTTGGTATATATGTGGTATCATCTGTAAATTATGACAGTCATACTTCTAATTGGTATGCCTTTTATTTCTTGCCTGATGGCTATGGCTAGGACTTCAATATTAAGTTGAATAAAAGTGGCAAGAGTCGGAATTCTTGTCTTGATCATGATCTTAGAGGAAAAGTTCTCAGTATTTCACCATTGAGTATGATGTTAGCTGCGGGTTTGTTATATATGGCTTTATTATGTTGAGATATGTTTCCTCTATGGCCATTTTTATCTCTTTTATCCTATATGGGCTTTGAATCTTATTAAAACTTCATCTTTTTTTAAAAGATTTTATTATTTCACAGAGAGCAAGAGGGAGCATGAGTGGGAGGAGAGGCAGAGGGAAGAACTGAGTGGGGAGCCAGATGCCATGTGGGGCTGTATCTGAGGACCCTGAGATCGTGACCTGAACCGAAGTCATACTTAACTGACTTAGCCACCCAGGCGCCCCTTCTGCATGTATTGAGTTGATAAGTTTTTTTCTTTTATTTTGTCAATGTGGTGTGTCATGTTGACTTGCAGGTAATGGGCCATGCTTGCATCCTTGAAATAAATTTCATTTGATCATGGTGTATGGTTTGTTTAATGTATGGTTGAATTTATTGAGGAATTTTGTTTCTTTGTTCATCAGGGATGATGACTTCCTGTCACTTTTTTTGGTGGGGCAATGTGGTGTGTGCATGTCTGATTTTTGGTATTGGGGTAATACTGTCCTCGTGAAATGAATTTGTAAGCTTCGTTTCCACTTAAATATTTTGGAAGATTGAGAAAGATAGGTATGAATGCTGCGCTGAAGGTTTGATGGAATTCTCCCGGAAGCCGCCTGGTTCTGGACTTCAGTTTCTTGGGAAGTTTTTGTCTAGTAATTAAATCAGTAATCACTCTTCACATTCTCATTTTGATTCAGTCTTGGAAGGTTGTAAATTTCTTTTACCTTTTTTTTTTTTTTTTTTTTTTGTAGATTGCTCAATTTGGGGTATAATTGTTCATAGTTTGATTTTTTTTTTTTTTTTTTTTTTTTTGTATTTATGTAGTGCCAGTTTTAACTTATCTGAAACTTTTTGTCTGGGGGAGGCTAGCTAAAGGTTGGCCATTTTGGTGTATCTTTTCAAAGAAGCAGCTTAGTTTCATGGATATTTTATCTTTTTAGTATATATTTCATTACTTCTGATTTTACTTTTTTTCCCCTCTACTGTCTTTGGGCCTCATCCATCTTTTTTTCTACTTCCTTTAAGTGTAAAATTAAATATTTCTTCTATTTCTTTTGTAGGCCTATATTGCTATAAACTTCTCTATTACAACTGTTTCTGTGAGTCCCATAGTTTGGTTTGTTTTTTCTGCTTTCATTTGTCTCTAGATAATTTTTTCCCTTTTGTTTCTTCTGTGATCCAGTAGTTGTTCAGTAGCCTGTTTAATCTCCACATTTGTGGTTTTTCCAGTTTTCTTATGTGTTTAGTTTGATACTATTATCATCTAGAAAGATGCTTGAGGTGATTTCTATCTTCTTGAATATGATTTCCTTATGGCCTAACATGGATCTGTCCTGCAGAATGTTCTATGTATACTTTAATTTATATTCTGCTTTTGGATGAAATATTCTATATATCCATTAATTCCATCTGGCCTCATGTGTCATTTAAGGCTGATGTTTCCCTATTGATTTTCTGTCTGGATGATGTATTTATTTTGTAAGTGGGGTGTTGAAATCCCCCAGTAGTCTTGTATTGCTACTTCTCCCATTAGTTCTGTTAGTACTTTATATATTTTGATACTCCTGTGTTGGGTACATGTTTGTTTATATATGTTCCATCTTCTTTCTGGATTGACCCTTTTTTATTATGTGGTGGCCCTTTTTGTCTATTACTGTATTTGTTTTAAATTCTATGTTGTGGGGGCGCCTGGGTGGCTCAGTGGGTTAAGCCGCTGCCTTCGGCTCAGGTCATGATCTCAGGGTCCTGGGATCGAGCCCCGCATCGGGCTCTCTGCTTAGCAGGGAGCCTGCTTCCTCCTCTCTCTCTGCCTGCCTCTCTGCCTGCTTGTCATCTCTCTCTGTCAAATCAATAAATAAAATCTTAAAAAAAAAAAAATAAAATAAAATAAATTCTATGTTGTGTGGTGAATATAGCTACCCTGGGTTTCTTTTAGTTTCCATCTGCATAAGCTCTTTTCCAATTCCTTTATTGTCAGTCTGTGTGTTCTTTTGTTCTTAAGTGATTCCCTTGTAGGTGGCATATAGATGGGTCTTGTGTGTGTTAATCCACAATCCAGGTATTGTCTTTTGATTGGAGAATTAAGTCCTTTTACATTTAATTTATTGATAGGCATGTAATTATTGCCATTTTGCTAATTGTTTTCTGTTTTTATAGTTATCCATATCTTTTTCTCTTTGCTTGTCTGCTTTGATAACTTTCTTGAGCATTATGTTTAAATTCCTGGGTTTTTTTTTTATGTATTTTCTAAGGTTTTTGTTTGGAGTACTCCGAGGTTCACATATATTGTTCTTTGTATATTAAAGTCCATTTTAAGTTGATAGCAACTTAATTTTGAACATCTTCAAAACCATGCATTTTTATTGCCCACCTTAGCCACTTTTTGCTGATGTCACTTTTTACATTTTTATCTATCCCTTCAGGTTATACTTAATTTTACAATTTTTTTCTTTAACTTTAGGAGCTTCCTAGGTTATTAATCCACTATCTTTACTCTGTATTTACCTTTCCAGTGAGATTTTTACTTTTTACATTACTAGTGCTATTTCTTCTCAGCTTAATGAAGTACCTTTAATATTTTTTAGTAAGGCAGGTTTAATAGTGATGGACTTTTATTTATTTATTTTTATTTATTATTATTATTATTATTTTTGCTTGTCTGGGAAACTCTTGATCTCTCCCTCAAATCTGAGAGATAAACTTGCTGAGTAGAATATTCTTGGTTGGAAAATGTTTCCTTTTAGCACTTTGAATATGTTCTGCCACACCTTTCTGATCTGCCAATTTTTGCCAAGAAATTTGATAGCATTATGGGATTTCTCTTGTATATAACAATTTGTTTTTCTCTCACTACTTTTAAGGTTATCTTTAACTTTTGACATTTTAATTATAATATGTCTTGATGTGGCTGTCCTTGCATTTACCTTATTTGGAACTCTCTGGTCTCTGGACCTGGATGGATGTTGCCTTCACCAGGTTAAAACTTTTCCGTTATTATTTCTTCAAGTAAGTTCTCTCCTTTATTTCTTGCTTCTCCTTCTGGGACCCCTGTAATACAAACGTTATGCTACTTAACTTAGGGGACCTCTTAAACATTATCTTCATTTTTGTAAGATTCTTTTTGTTGCTCAGAGTTCCATCGCTTTGTCTTCTAGCTTATAGAGATGAGCCATTCTTCTTTACGCAGTCTATTGAACACCTCTAGTATATTTTTCACTTTAAAATATTCTTCAGCTCTGACTTCTGTTTGGTACTTAATTGTTTTCCATTGCTTTAAGTTCTTACTGTGTTCATCCCTTCTTCTCCCTAGTTCAGTGAGCATCTTTGTGACCATTACTTCAAATTCATTATCAGGTTGATTACTTCTCTTCCTATCATCTATGTCTTTTAAATTTTGTCTTATTCTTTTGTTGCAGATGTTTTGTTTCCTTATTTTGGTTAACTCTGTGTTTCTAAGACAACTGCTTCTGTCTTGGAGTGTCTTGGTAGGAGGTGATCCTTCTTGCTCAAACTTGCCCTAGCTCTTGCTTATCTCTTGAACCTTTGTGATTGTCTAAATTGCTTGACTTATTCTTGATATGCCTCCATTTTTGAAGATAGACCACAACCTGTCCTTGATCCAAGGGGAGAGATCTCTTGTAGCACCTAGTTTCAGAGTGACAATAAGCCAGATCCTCAGGCAGCAGCTTTTAAAGTATGTAAATATTTTTTTGTGGCACAGGCAGCAATAGTAATCCCTGTGCGCTTCCAGACCAGGAGATTTGGATGTGTTCCCTGGATGACTGGCAAAAAGTGGGTCTCCAGAAACTTTTTCTAGAAAGTGTGCTCAAGCTGTAGGTGAAGCCAAGGGTGTGTACAAGGATGGTATCGCCTTGCTTAAATTCCTTGGAAGTGCCTCCTTGGTCTCAAGATACGTGGAAACCTGAATCCTCAGGTAGAAGCTCTGGGCCAGTTAAATAAGCCTTTTTCACAAGAAGACTGGGGTTGTGTTTTATTCTACTGTCCATGCAGGGCCCTGGGGTTTTGGCTTGCCAAGTACTATCTTTATGATTATTATAGTCCTTTGGAGCTCAGGCACACCAGCTGTCTTGGCCACCAAGACCAGGAGAGAAAAGGGTGTCCCCTGTATGGATTGTGTGTGTTTGCTGGCTTTAGCTGGACAGTTGGAGAGTACAGGATGTTTAACAGTCTTAATCTCTTTGGAAAGGCAGGGAGGTGGATGATTACCCTCACCCACCCTGGGCTTCAGCAGTGCAGTGACAGAGTGCCTTTTCTGTACAGGAGCCCTGGCTTAGGCTGGAGTTGGGAGAAAGCCAGAACCACTTGACTTTACCAGTGCTAGATAGGGAGCGGGGGAGTATGGTGACTTTGTGCTCTTCTGCCTTAGCAGGTGTGGGGGGCTGCTTGCCCCAGCCTACCACAGCAAGGCAACAGGAGATGCATCTGAGCTCCCCTGCCTGTGCTAGCCGACTCTGGAGAATGCAGCCATTGTGTCTGGCAGCACCTCCTTCTCCAGGGAGCGTCTTAGCTGTCTGCTGCCCCTCCAGCCCATACCACTAGATCAGCAAGCAAGACTCATTTATATATAGTAGAAGTATTTTTCAGACTGCTGTTTTTACCACTCCTTCCTCACCCATGGGTGTGTGAGCCCACACATGAACCCTCAAAGAGAGGAATGGTTCCTCTTGTACTATGGATCCGTGGACTTCAGCCCCATTGGTTTCCTAAGCCTAGTTTTCTGGGGACTCCCCTCTCTGATACAGGCAGGTCCCAGGGCCTGGAATGCTCAGTGTGGTGGGCGCCAATCCCTCACTCCTCCAAGAGAAAGTCTTTCTGGTGAGATCCTTTCCTATTGTGGGTTGCTGTGCTAAGGGTAGAGTTTTTTTGTTGTTGTGTTTTTATTTTATTTTATTTTATTTATTTATTTACTTTGTGAGATTGTTTCTGCCTCTCTATCTTGATGTGGTCCTTTTTTCCCTTTGTTGTAGAGAGAAGTTTTTGTAGTTTCAGATCTTACTCAAAAGAAAAGGATCCTTATGTAGCTATAGACTGGTGTGTCCGATGGGAGGATTGAGTTCAGGATCTTCCTATGCTGCCATTTTGGACCCCCTTTCAATAACTTATCATCAAATAAGTAGTCCTTATTCAAACTTTAAATTCCCCTATGTATCATAAGTTTTAAATAATGTGTATGAACTAGGTCTGAAATTTTAGAATTTTGCCTTGTTGATGGAACAAGGCCACTTGTCCTACAGAATTTCAGTCTGGATTTTGAGGATTGTATCCCCCATTGTTATATTTAGCATGTTCCTCTGGTGTATTTAATATGTTCCTCTGGTCTCTGTATCTTCTGCAAATTGAGAATTGAGTAATCAGATTTAGGTAAATATATTTTTTAAGGCAGTGCTACTTGATAAATGATTTTTCCCCCCCAACGTTTTGGCAGTTGCTGTCTGGATGTCTCTCTTTTATTAGCTGTTAATGGTCCATGACTTGATCCATTAATTCATTAAAAGTTACAAAATGGGGCTGTTGTAACTCACTGGGTCTAAAATTAGATGTATATATAGTTGTGTATAAAGATCTATTTCTGAAATATACCTCTAAGTGGAATTTTTAGAAACCCAGTGGTATACTTTGTATAGGAAATACAGGATGAATTCAAAATATTACACTTCATGAAAAAGCCATAAACAAAGACAGGCTCTGGAATGTCATAAGAAAATATACCCAAGGCAGTATTCCCAAATAGTTAATATTCTCAAACTTAAAGTTTGAGGTCCTTTGTACAAAAGATATAACCAGATACATTGTCAGTATAGTTTTTAAAAATACCATAATGGTCTGTCAAAAAGTTACACATGCTTATTAAAAAATAGAGACAAATAAGAAAAAGTGTCGGGGGGGAATGAGGTGATTCCATTGCCTGGAGAGAACCAATGTCCAAGTGATTTCAAGTGTGTTGATGTTATTGTTTTCTCTTCCAAAGTTTATAGAACCATAAACAGTGATACCTAAACTGAAAAATAGAAACACAAATAATGTTTAAAGTACTTTAGTGAGCTTTTGTGCATGTTTTGTGTTAAAATACAAATAACATACAATTTGCCATTGTAACTATCTCAAAGGGTACAATTCAGTAATATTCATGGTGTTGTACAACAACCATTGCTATCTAAACCCAGAATTTATGACCCCAGGCAAAGACCTTGTGACTGTCATAGCACTGACTAGACTAGAAATTATGGTACACTTTAAACTGAGTTTCTTTAAAGATTTGTTTTAGAGAGTATGAGTGAGAGAGGAAGAGAGGGGGAGAGAACCTCCAGGAGACCTCCCCACTGAACCTGGAGCCTGATAGGGGGCTCTACCTCACAACTCATGAGATCATGACCTGAGTCAAAATCACCAGTTTTGTGCTTAACTGACTGAGCCACCTGGGTGCCCCTTAAATTGAGTTTTAAATTATATCTCAGTGGTTTTTTAAAAAAGGATACAGCGGAAAATAGATGGAAAAAGCCTTGGCTTCATGGAGCTTGCATTCTAGTGACAATCTTAAAAAAAAGACCTTTAGAAATGAGGGGGGGGAAAAAAGCATATTGCCCATAGGAGGGAAAGGACATGCACCTACTGTTCCTGTGGCATCCCTTAGATTTCTTCAGTGTATTCTCAAATTTATGGTACCTGACCCTTGATTCTCATGAAGAACTAGCCATCCAAACCTGTGGTGGGGGGCAGAAGATCATGTATTTTCCTGTAGGTGAACAAGTACTTCAGTTATAAAACTGCAGGATAAATTTTAAAAATCTGCATCCTACAGAGTGATGGAATTTTAGATCTGGAAACAATCTTAGAGAAGATAAAACTCCTAGTCATTTTACAAGTAGGCCACTGATACTCATGGTAGATCAAGCATTTAGTCATAACCAACCAAGAGCTATCTGAATCTATAAAGCGGATATGCCTAAGGCAGTGCTATTGTGGTTTATTTTTGCCTCCACCCCCACCCCCCACCTCCAAAGCATTGTCTGACAGCTCACTGATTCAAATCCTTTATTTGTAAAATAAGCTTTACTTTCTCTCCTAGAAAGGTTGCCTGTTGGCTTAACATAGCATCTCAGACACTTTCAGTTGATCTTCTTGGTGTCACTTTGATAGTCAACAGCAAAACTGCGTAAGGAGAGCCTGAATAAGAAAGATGACTTAGTGAAATCTGATCTGGCTCAGGGGTGACAACCTCAGGGTGTGGATGTGTGTGGGGGGCAGTATGTAGTAGGAAAGACATATATTTTTGTCCCATTCACTCAGTAAAATCTGTAGCTATAGAGAATAGATGTCTGAGTGGGAACCTCTTGTTCTCAGAAGTCTAGTTAGTGGCAGAGTGATGTCTGAATGGGAACCTCTTGTTCTTAGAAGTCTAGTTAGTGGCAGAGTAGAGATGGTCTTCTAGAGCTCAGTGGTGTCTACCTTTGACAAAAGTCCTTTCCAATAGACTAACCCTCCCTCATGCCTCAGTCTAATCAAACACAACTAAGTGTTTCTTTGTCAGTTCAAACCCATGCCAAATGGTAGGGTCCTATTACTGAAAGTAGATTTCATTCACCTTGCAAAGTGTGGTTCGTGAACGGAGGGAAGGCAGGGTAAGAAGATGAGTCTGAATCTATCAGTACATTAACTGAATCCAATTCCAAGAAGACCACTGGGATGATTCAGGGTTAGTCCCAGAGAGGCTAAGAGCAGATTTGCCATGGATCAGTTTGGGCAGAAAAGAGTCTGCCAAAGTTTTTATCTGAGGCTAGTACTTTAGGACAGAGGAATAAAAATATAAAGTTGTCTTTGTGCCCATCACATAGGTGTTCAGCGTACTACTTAATTTGAAATCCTGGAAAGTCACAAGTGAAGAACGAGGTGGAAGGTAGAGGCGGTAAAGTGAGGAGTCCACAATTAGTGCTGCGAACAAACCCCCTTCTTCCAGTGTGTGCTGAATGTGGGGTCTGGGTGGCTGGCATAATTTGAGGAGAGCAATTTGGAGTCTTGATATTTTATCATCTAAGCATCATAACAGCTTTGAGAACTAGGTGAGACCTATGTTACTACCCTTATTTTGGATGAGGTGGTTAGCTTTTGTAGGATCATTGATACATTCACTCAGGAGGATGACTTGGTTTAAATGGAGGGAATAGTCGGATCTGTTTGTCAGCCAGTTGGCCTGCCATCGACACCACATTGTCTCCATGCCCATTATGGGGCCACCTTTCTTTCCTATCAGTAGGGCCGATCCTATAATCAAACATACTGCCATTGCCTACTCTTTGCTATATAGACCTCAGTCCTAGAATTTGCGTGAAGATATCCATCACTCTGATGGTTAGAACATAAACCTGATTTGGGGGAAAGGATTTGAGTTGCCTACAATAATTTGTGGTTAATGAATTGTCTGAAGGGTTTTATGTGTCACTCTCCCACTCACTGCTTTGCATGGTAGTGGTTCTTTTCCCATTAAAAGGCTTTTCTCATTTGAACTGTTTTATGAATAGAGGGCTCTTTCATTTTTCACAGCCGATTTCCATTTATTGTCTTTATTGCAATTTAACAGGGAGACAAATGACACAGCAAACAGAGACGAGGCAGACAGCCCTGCCTTTCCTTTATGTATTTTTATTAACCTTTGTCAGCTCCTAGCTCAGGTTGTGGGATGTAGGCCTTTAGTACAGTCATAAACGAACAGCCAGATCTGAAGCACTGTGGAAAAGCTCTCTAATGGGGAAGAATGGTCCCTGAAATAATACTTGTTTTTAAAAACTGTTTGAACTTACAATGACCATAATAGGACGAGCAATCTCGTATCAAATTTTAAAACTAAGAATAGAGGTCTGTGGACAGAAAGAAACTTCAGTGTCAGCTATGTGCTAGAGGATCTAAGTTTTCTCTTAAAGGAATGCATTACTGTGATAAACATTTTAAAAGACAGGGGTGTATATAATAAAATATGAAAATTATCTTGATTTCCCTCTTCCCTCCCTAACAACCCTCCAAACACCACTGGCCTTGTAAGAGGCTTCATAAGAACTCAATCTGTATATGTTAATATGTATTTATAGTTTCTTATTTTGACAAAAACTGGCTCAAAAGTCTAGTCCACCTATGATTCAATGACCTTCTATTTTAACATGCTTTGAAAGGTTTATTATTGCCACGTTATTGAAAACTTTTTTTTTTTTTTTTTTTTTTTTTTTAGCATTTCCCTCTTGATGTAGAGACTTAATTTTGTTATCACAGGTAAAACTGGAGTGAACATCATTAGGCATACATGTGCCCATAGGATACACTTCTCAGAGTCTAATTCCAATGTTGAAGGATCTGTGCATTTGTTTTGGTAGACACAGATTCCCTTCCGGCAGTCCTCACACTTCATCTGCCCACCATAGGGAGTGCAGCAGCGACTCCAGGCTCTTTGCATGTTACTTTTTTAGTTCTCAGAAGACTCTGAACTAAGAGTCTAATAAGAACTAATCCTTATTTTCATCAACTGAGAATTACAAGCTTCAGAGATGGAAAGTAAACTTGCCCAAAGTTACACGACTGCAAAGGATGAGCTTTGTTCATGACCCAGTCCCATGCTGTGTCCATAGTCGGGACTTTTCAGATTCAACATCCCTGTCTGGCTTTGCCCTCAGGTGGTTTTAGGTCTGGCTCAGGGGTGACCAACAACTCCTCGGCTCCATTTTCCTTTTCTGTAAAATCTTGTTGGATTGCATGATTTTAAGGACCCCTTTAGCTTTAAGTTTTTAGCTTAGTTTGGGGTAGATCTTACGGATGTCCTATACAAATAGTCTAATTCTAATAGTAGCAATAATATCACTTATAAAGAGTATTGAATGTATCATTTTGGCTAGATTTCCATCTTGTTTCTTCTACTTACACCTTCATTTTTCAAAGGGAGAAGGACTTGAACTAGGGTTGACTTAAATGATCTCAGTAATGTTAATATTGTAAGTAAACTTACTCAGCATTTGTGTGCCAAGCACTACTCACCTTTTTTTTTTTTTTAATGTTCACGGGCATTATTTTATGCTGCTGTCCCTGCATTGCAGTGATGATGGATTGTTTCTATTCTCTAGATGAGAATAGAAAGGTCTTACAGTGCATACTGAGTTTTTGAACTAAAGTTGTCATACCTGAGACCAGTCTTGGAAGAATTGCTGCTTTTCTTGGTGGGTATATCTAGGAGGAAAAGGAACAAAAGTGATTCCTCTTTCTGGCATGATGAAGAAAAAGTTAAAAACAAACAAACAAAACGATGCATTTTCTAGATAACTGAAGTTTATTCTCTTTGGGCTCAAAAGGGAAAACTTTAACAACTGAAGATAAAAATTTTTTAGAACATGTTAGACGTTTTTCTTTTCACATTCAACTTAAAACTTTCTGGGGCACCTGGGTGGCTCAGTTGGTTAAGTCTCTGCCTTTGGCTCAGGTTATGATCTCGGGGTCCTGGGATCGGGCCGCGCATTGGGCTCTCTGCTCGGCAGGGAGCCTTCTTCCCCCTCCCCACTCTCTACCTGCCTCTCTGCCTCCTTGTGATCTCTATCAAATAAATAAACAAAATCTTAAAAAAAAAAAAAAAAACAAAAGCAAAAAAAACCTTTCTTGTGACAGGATCATTTTGAAAGTATTATTTTGATTCTTGTACCTGGGAGTAATTAAACTGAATAATTTGCCCCCCACCAAATGACTTAAAATTGCCATGCATTTTGAATGTTTGAGCCTCTTTTTCATAGTAGGTTTCTCTTGCCTCAGTGTCAAGCCTCTAGGTATGGAGAAGGTATGGCCAAAAGGAGAGGGTGTGTCCCTTAGTCATAGGGGACCATAGAACTCCTCATTCAAACCAGGACACTCTAGAGTGTCCATGGGACATGACTTCTAATTAAGCAGGACAATGGAACAAAATGCAGCTGCCTCAGACTAGGGAGTATGGTCACTTGACTTTGAACCAAGTCCAAGTTCTGGCCCAGTTACTTGCTAGTTAGAGTCTTGCTCCAAGTCCTTTAGATGGTCTGAACCGCAGTTTTCTCACTTGCAAATTGGGTGACAATAATGCCAGGTTGTTCTAAGGATTAGAGTAATTGTGCGGAATTCCTGGCATACAGTAGGTAACTTCTGATAGCAGCTGCCTCACGGGCTTGTTGAGAGAATGAGAATCGATAACTTAGTAAAGTGCTTAGCACATAACCACTCACGGCCTGTTCGAGTGATGATTGTTGAGGCTCTTTACATTCTCTGCTGCTCTGACTGTGCCTACATCTGACTGCTTCTTCTTGTACCTCCCTCTTAGCTATTTCTAATCTGACGTGGGCTGGGAAATGAGATAACCAATTTATTAGTATTCTGGAAAGCTGTCACTTCTGAAGAACAGGCACATATTTTTACTGTGTGAGTTTTCATCTTCACCGGTTGAAGTATCACTTTGTGTCTGTGACCTGAACGATAAATGTCACTTGGTAATTGAGCACTCGCTAAAGCTGCTCGGTGATTCTCGGTGTTAGAAGAGTGTAGGCTGGTTCGTGGGTGGTTTTTAGGTATCAAGGTAGTCCTCCACCTTGCAAGGAGGGAGACCTGCTCTTCAAAGTATCCTCTCCAGAGTGAAAGGGGATAAAATAGAACTTCTAGAGCATTTGACAGTGATGTAAATGCTTCCAGAGTGACAAGGGCTGAACAATGTAATTTCTTGCTTCCCTGAAACACAAGATGTATTTATTGAGAGAGAAGTGAATTTAGTTTTCCTTTTCATGTAAGGGAAAAGAATTATGGTAATGTATAACATGCTTGTGCAGTACAAAGGGATATATAAGGTGAATTAAATGATGTTGTAATTTAACAATTTCTTTTTTTATTACTTATTTATTCTTATTGTGTTATGTTAGTCACCATACAGTACATCATTCGTCATTGATGTAGTGTTCTATGACTCATTGTTTGTGTATAACATCTAGTGCTCCGTGCAATCCATGCCCTCCGTTAATACCCATCACCAGGCTCACCCATCCCCCACCTCCCTCTGCTCTAAAACTGTTTCTTTCTCAGAGTCCATAGTCTCTCATGGTTCATCTCCCACTCTGATTTCTCCCCCTTCATTTTCCCCTTCTCCTAAAGTTCTCCATGATATTCCTTATGTTCCACAAATAAGTGAAACCATATAATAATTGACTTTCTCTGGTTGACTTATTTCACCAGCATAATCTCCTCCAGTCCCATCCAAGTTGATGCAAAAGTTGGGTATTTACCTTTTCTTTTTTTTTTTTTTTTTTTTTTTTTTTTAAAGATTTTGTTTATTTATTTATTTGACAGACAGAGATCACAAGTAGGCAGAGAGGGGGGCAGAGAGAGAGGAGGAAGCAAGCTCTCTGCCAAGCAGAGAGCCCGATGTGGGGCTCGATCCCAGGACTCCGGGATCATGACCTGAGCCGAAGGCAGAGGCTTTAACCCACTGAGCCACCCAGGCGCCCCGGGTATTTACCTTTTCTGATGGATAAGTAATATTCCTTTGTATATGTGGACCACATCTTCTTTATCCATTCATCTGCTGAAGGGTATCTCCGCTCCTTTCATAGTTTGGCTATTCTGGACATTGATGCTATGAACATTAGGGTACATTTTGCCCTTCTTTTCACTAAATCTGTACCTTTGGGGTAAATACACAATAGTGTAATTGCTGGGCCATAGGATAGCTCTATATTTAAATTTTTGAGGAACTTCCATACTGTTTTCCAGAGTGACTGCACCAATTTTCATTCCCACCGACAGTATAAGAGGGTTCCCCTTTCTCCACAACTTCTCCAACATTTGTTGTTTTTTGCCTTGTCAATTACAGTTAGGATTTTTGTTCTCCATCTTCTCCACTTAAAGAGAAGTAGAGATCACATCTGTCTTAATCCTCTATTCCTAACACCCCACACAGACTCTGACACGTGGATTTTCAATATATGATAATTAAAAAAAAAAACCTACTGATGGAAGGCTGGTTAACTGTTTATACTTAAGTTGTAATTATGGGTGTACCTGACAATTGTGTGAGAATGCACACAAAATTGTTTGTTTCATTCTTCTTCTTCAGATGACCTATTGAGTTATCAGTAGAGACTGATCATTTTGGGAAAACAGACATTACTTTAGTTTTCACGTATGAAGGGTAATGACATTGAAATAACAAGAAGACTCCGATAACCCAATGTTCTTACTTGTTCCTATTTCTTTTGTGCCCAATTGAGTTCAGTCACTTATTTCTTGAGTGCCTGTTATATGACAGGCACTGTGCTATGAGGCACAGATGGAGGAGAGTGAGTGGGTGAATGAGGTACTTCATAATTTTTCATGAGTATATTTCAGCTGACTAAGCCTGTGTGTGTGTGTATGTATGTGTCTATAAAACTAACTGCGTTTCTTCTGTGGAGCAAGATGATAGACATTGTCTTTGTCCCATGTTCCCCATTTCTAGTTAAATTATTGGACTTCTTTGTTCTGACCCCAGAAAAAAGTTCCCCATATCTTAGCTCTGAAAAATCTAGGGCTTTCTGGACAGTTGTGATAAATGACTAACACAAACGCTGGGACACCCTCTTCATTTTTGCCAGTTTTTGTTGTGTTTGGGTGGAAATGTTTGCAAATACACCAACTCTTAACTGTTCTCATTAATGATGGTGAACAGAATGTGGGTAGGCAAACTCAGTAGCTAAACATTTACAGTGTGCTTTTTGGCGTGGGAACATGGTCAGATAGAACCAGCCAGCCTGCCTCTCTCCCTCCTCCTCTCTCTCCCCCCGGCTCCTTCTTTCCTCCCTGCCCCAGTTTCTTTCTCTTCCTTCTCCTAAACTTTTTATGGCCTTTTTGTTGGTCATTTATTCCATGATCATTTGCTGGGCCCCAGCTCCTTTTAACCAGTGTGTTAGCTATGGCTAGCAGTGTGGTTTCTGGGCTTAGAAACCTCATAGTCCAGTAAGAAAGAAGATAAACACATAGCCATGTGAATGGGTTTTATTAAAAATTTGTAAGAAAAATTATGGAGTCCACGAAGAAGGGTTTATTGTGGCCTCTGGGGAGGAAGGAGAAACTTCATAGCTTATAGAAGTAAGACAGGGGCTGCTCATGGCTCAGTGGGGTAAGTGGCCAACTCTTGATTTTGGTTAAGGTCATGATCTGGGGGTCCTGGGTTCGAGCCCTGCATTTGGGCTCTTTGCTCAATAGGGAGTCTGCTTGAGGATTCTCTATCTCCCTCAGTTTCTGCACACCCCCCACCCCACTGCTGCTCATTCACTCTCTTGTGTGTGCATAATTTTTTCCAAATAAATCTTTAAAAAGGTTAAAATAAGACAAAACTTACTTAAAAGGTGACCAAGAGTGGACATTAGGCCCATAATTTCCTAATCAATGCGGGCCATATGTTAGGACATTGTGGTTTGCTTCCAGGTCTTCCAAAGAACTGGGTGAGTTTAGAAAAGTTTAACTTCTTACTGCTTCAGCTTTCTTATCACTAACATGTGGATAAGCATCTTCAGGGCTGTGAAGACCGAATAAAACAATGTTTGAGAAAGCTCTTTGACAAGGTTTAGGTAATTATAAATGTTATCTTCATTGTGCTGGTAGGAAGATAGTCTTGTGTCCGATGTTTCTTCTGAGCCAGCTCCTCTCCTTATCTTTTTGGGGAAATCCAGGCAAGACTAAGACTCTTCTTGGTTGAAAGACACAACGAAGTGACAATCTTGAATTCCAGTCATTTCAAAAGCTAGAAGTTTTAAAAATAGTGGCAATCCTGCTGCTCAAGGATGACTTAGAGCATTTCTAAGCACTTACACAGCCATGATCTCCCATGACACTTCAGTTAAGTGTTTTTACCACCGTTTCTTTATAGACAAGTCCACTAAGGGACAAAAACCGAGAGAGATCATTTAGTATTAAGGCCAGAACTAGAATAATTTAATGTTGGGATTCTAAATGGAGACAAACCCTAAATAAGAGTATAGATTATTTATATAAAGAGGGTCATGAAGCTAGGAGAGATCAAATAATCTGTGCAGGGTCACATATGTAATCAGAAAGTAGAAGTTGGACCTCAAACCCATGTGGCTCTCCTAATGTCTCCTGACTTTGGCAGCTGAATTATGCTGTGCTACATCTTTGTGCTGGATTTCTCTTCAGTGGTCAGGCTCTTTTAATACTTTTTAAATACTATGATGTATATCCCCTTTTCTTTCAGTGCTTTTCTATCAGTTGATTGATAATCTAAAACTAGTACTTACCTGTGTTGGAGCTCCCTGGATGACCTAATCCTACGTTCTGCAGATGAATAAACTTGATGGTTTTACCATCTATAGATCTTCTCTCATCTCTGATTTGCCTATTTTGTGGAGTTGAACATTCTGATCTGGAATTACCTGGGCATACAAGGAGTTGTTGGAGGTTTTGTGGTTTTCCTACCTGTGCTTGGGCTGCATCTTGTGCTCTCAGGTTATATGGTGGGCTGGCTGGGCATCTGTAGAGCTCCAAGTGTTAACTGCGCCTGTGTTCCCAAACCAATCTCTGCAAATTGACTTCCAGGTCCTAGGACACCACTAAACATTCCAGATGAAATTAAGTCCAGTTAGTTTCCTTCCATTCAGATTTTGGAGTTGGTGCTTAAAAGGATACCAGTATTGGTTCAAATGCCTTTTAGCACTGTAAATGAGGTTCTTCTGCAGAAGTGATAAATGGCTAGGTTTTGGGCATCCTTAGATCCTAGGGAAATAAACTATTTCCCCCCTCACTTCCATGCTTCTAGGGCAACAGGTCACAGATAATAGAAGACTTGGGTGGTTAATCTTACTGTGTCAACTGGAGTAGGTCATGGATGCCCAGATAATCTGGTTAAATAATACTTCTGGGTGTGTCTGTAAGAATGGTTTTAGAAGAGATTAGCATTTGAGTTGGTGGACTGAGTAAAGCAGATGGCCCTCCTCAGGGTTGGTGATGGTGTCCAATCTGAGCCCTCACACTGGGACGTGGACCATCTGTGCTCCTGCTTCTCAAGTTTTGAACATAGGCTAGCCATCTTCATTTGAAGATGTTTGAACATAGGCTAGCCATCATCATTCTCCTTTTTAAATACTACATGCTTTATCGGTCATTAACAATTGATGGTGTAGTTCTAGTCCATCAGACAACATGGCCCTTAGGTGGGATGGATTTAATCCTGTGAGTTGGCCATAGAGTGGATGCTTGTCTTGCTTTTCTCCAAGTCTGAACTCTTGTTGGTAAAACTGACAATAGGCAATCTTCCAGGCAGTGAAGACCTGTTTCAAGCCTAGCCCTGACAATGATCTTGTAGGTGGGTAGTTATAAAGAAGAATATAGCACCCAAGTTTCTTACAGTCTAGTTCGAAACAAAAAGCAACAAGAGGAAAGTTTCCTGGTGCAGGAAGCACTAGAAGCACTAGAAGAGAGCCCTGGGAAAGGCAGACAGAGACTTGCTTGCATTGAGGGGGAAGAACTAATTTTGTTTGAGAAAACAGAATGAGATAATCAGTGATGAAAATCAAAATGTGGGATAAGAGTTTCTGGATAACCTGTGTGCATCTTAACTTTTTGGCTTGACTGTTGGTCATTTTCTTTTTCTTGGCTAACCAAATGTTATTTTAGTCATAATGAACATGAAGAAAATCTATAGAAAAAGATAAATGACGAGGGAATATGAAAGATTTCATCTCATTGGTAACTAAAAAAGAGCATGAACAGTGGAACTTTTACTTATTAAGTTGGCAAAAACTTGAGGGTCAATAAAATGTACTGCTGATGAAGATGCAGAAACATGAACAACCCACACAGAACTGGCAGGAAATCTCCTAAGAATTAGGAAGCTGTTTGACAATAAGTGTCAAAACCTTAAACCTTTCATATTCTTCAAAATCTATAACAGAAGTAATAGTTTTATAAAAGTAAACTAAAATGGATATTCAAAGAGATTCATTGCAATGTTTTTAAATAGAGAAAATTGGAGGGAAAAATCCTTGATTTTAATGTGGTTAAATAAGCTACATAGTTAGAAAGTTTGCATAGAATAAGATTTTAACAATATGTAGTCATAGCTACCATGCATTAAGGATTTACTCTATATGAGACACCATACCAGGAACTTTGAATATGAGTCTCATTTTTAAACATGAGTACAATAGATTGGTCCCGCATTGGACCTTATTTGTGTTATAGAAAAAAAAATGTTCTATAAGTTGAATTCATGAGGATCTTTCCCAAGCTGTTCCTGACCTATCTTCCTGACTCTACTCCCCCCCCCCACCCCCAACTTACAGAATGAGGAAAATGAGGCCAAGAAAAGTGTAGTTAAGATCAAACAAAAAATCAGAGGCCAGGTCATGAATGAGCTCCCCACTTCTTGATGCCAATTCCAAGAACTTTTCATTCCACCCATTCTTCTTGAATAATCCTATCCTGCTGTACAGACATTTACTGAGCATCTGATACATGCCTGCCACTGGTCTAGGTAGGCCTAAAGAAACAAAACCTAAGCTAAAACCTTCGCTGTTGAGGAGTTTACAACCTATGGGAAGACAGACTGACTTTTAAAAAATTTAAAGTGAAACCACTGTCTACTTAAAATGGTGTCTTCTTGGATTGAAATAAGGTATCAGTTGAGGACCAACCTTCCATGTACTTGGATAGATGTAAAATGTGGCAGAGAACCATCAGCTCATCCTTACTTAAAGGCATCCCCCCAACTCCTAGCTAATACTTAATTAGAGCTCCGCAAACCCTATGCTCTCCTTTAAGTCCCTACATGGGTTAATTTATTTCATCTACACAACACTCCAAGAAGGAGGTACTATTCCCACCTTGCAGATGATGGGATGGAAGCAGTGAGACACAAGGTGTAGCTTGCCCAGCTAGTGAACTAAAATTGGAGCTCAGGTGGTCTTCCTCTGCCTGTGTCTCACTATACCCAGGAGGCTACCTTTGAATTTAGAATTGAAGGATGCAGAGGAGTTACTCCTTCTGGGTAGAACATATGGGGTAGTCAAACCTTGGAAGTTCAAGGGTACTCAGTTTTGGGGAGATTCAGGAAATTGACTGTGGGAGGGTGAGGTGGGTGTGATCTTTGCTCAGGGGAAGGGTTGGAGCAGGGGATGCTCAGCCTTGAGGCCTGAGCCATATCAGGTCACTGAGGAGTGTGGCTCTTTCCAGCTAGGCAACTGGAGGCCACTGAAAGCTTCAGCATGGAAGAATTATGATCAAGGTTGCCTTTGAGAACGATCACATATTAATCAGTTGACAAAGTGACCGAGTTGGTTTCGGTTGGCTTTTAAACCCCTGACCCCCCTGCCCATGGTTCAACCACACTTTTCTTCCAGTAAAAAGGAATTGCCCTTGGAAGGAAACCATTGCTCAATGCTACAGGGGGTTAATAAAAACTCTTGAGGCCAAGAGAGCCAAATGACAATTTAAAAACGTTCCTTCCTCGCTGGCAGCTGCTGTGAGTGACTAGTGAGTGTAGGCGTCCGGCAGCTCTGTTTGGCCGGCAGTATATTGCTTGGCCTCCCCCTCATAAACCTTTCTGTTTATTTTGTGGGAGGGTAAAGTGCCTGACAGACCTTATCCAGAAGGCAAATAAAGAAGCAGGAGGCCTTAAATCTTCAAGTTCCAGAGACCTCTAAAACAACCCAAACTCTGAGATTTGAAAATTGGGGACCTTTCCTAAGCGTCCACCTGTGGCTACCTCCCTTCGCCTTCAGTTCCCCTTTCCCTCTTCTGTGACACCCTCTCCCTCTCGCGTGTCTCAGCTCTAAATCTTAGCTCCCAGTGGATCAACATGTGCATATTACCAAAACTTCATGCTACATTTCCCTAGTGCGAGCCTGCCCTTTCCAGAACTGCCCACCTTTCGAAATTACTTTCTTATGTTTCCAGTTACAGCTATTAAACCCCTCCTGGGGCTGAGCTCAAATATGTGTTAGGAAGAACAATTTAATTAAATTGCATCCCACTAAGGCATAAATAACATCTAGCCCCCAACCCCACCCCTCCAATCCTTACAGGTACGTTAAAAAATGTAATGAAAGAAATGAGTCTCTTATTATTAAGACGATAGCAATGAAGTATTTATTAACAGGGTCTTCCAAGTGGAGGGTGTATTTCAAGATGCCTTAAAACATGCATGCTTTGCAGCCAGCCCACTTCTAGCTAAGGCTCTGTTCATTGTGTACTGTGTCTATTCGTTGTTGACGCATTTGTGCTCACTTTCTACTTACCAGAACCAATTGTTGTCCTTTTTCCTTTGCTCGGTGGCTCCCTAGCCTGATTTTCTGCAAGCCTGAGCCTGTTTGTTTTTGCTCCGAGGATTACGTGCAGTCTGAGTGAGGAAACAGAAAGGGTAGGCAGATGATTGGGAGGGAGGACAGGAGAGGGAGATGTCAATAAGAATGAATTATGTACATCCACAAGAGAAATGCAGTTTGTTTTAAACTGTTATCAGCAAGGAAGGGGAGAACTTGCAACAGGAAACAATATGACAAAATATACAGCAAGTTCATGGCTTAGGGCAAAGTCTGGACAATTACACAAAATTTGATCTTGTGTGATTTCCTTAATGTTATGGCAACTTTGTGTCCCCACCCATAAAATGAAGGGGGTTGGACAGGATAGCTTAAGTATCAACTAGATCTGAAAGGAACTGATCAAATAATAGGCCTCATGTGGAGTCCTTGGACTTGTGTGTTGTAACATTGACCTGCTTTACATGCTGTTGTGTTGACTACCGCATTTTCTGCTGTAGGGTAGAAGAAAGGGCATCCCAACAGTGAGATATGGTAGGAAAAACATCGAACTTAGAATCAAAAGACTAGGGTTCTAGCCCTACCTTCACTTAGAACATTTTTGAACTTTGATCTACTAATGTAACCAAATTATGTTTCAAGCTTTTTGTCTATCAAACTAAGGTTATAAATTCCCCCTTTACTTTATTTACAGTATGGGAAACCACTCCATTACACATGACTGACTCTCATTCCCAAAACTGGTCTGGTTCTGAAGTCCTCCATAACCAGAGCTTGTGTTATCTGATGGCTGTTGAGGAAGGTGGAGACAGATGAGGGTTGATGATAGTTTCCTAAACTTGTTGTTTTTAATAAGACTCAGTATTTCAATTTACACTTAACTGATGTCTGTCTGTATGTCTTTCTTTCTTTCTTTATTTTTTTTATAAGTCAAATGGTAATGGGAAATCATGGTACATGCCCTGGACTATCCACTGTGTCAACAGGAGGAGGATGGAGGTGAAGTTAATGGAAATTTTTCTTAGTTCTCTCTATTCAAGGCACAGATAATCTTTGATCTTTCTGAGTTTTATCCATGACTGAAAAGATTCTCTTGGACCGCATGGGTTTTGGTCTCCCCCCGATAAGAACACATGATTGACAAGCAGATATTTCCCATCTTCCACCAAGGGGCTGATGACAGGCAGGAATGGAAGGAGCCTTGATCTCGGTTACCTAGAGGGCAGAACCCCAAGAGAGGACAAGTGTGCTTTGCATGGCTGGGAATCGCTTACTCAGGCTTATGCTTCCTTCATACTAAACATTACAAAGAATTTGGACATCCTCTTGATCTCTGAGAAGCCATTCAGGTCAGGTTTCTTACCGCCCCCATTTGTACCATTTGTTCTCCCTGTTTACTCATTTTGGCAGAAAATCCTTTGTCACTTGCTATTTTCACGTGGATATGCCTGAAACACTGGGAGAAAAATCTAAGTTCGTTTGGGTCAGGGGCTCTGTTTTTAGGCCTCTTTATCCTTTGAATGTTCTTCAGTCAGAACATACACATCTTGCAAGTTTAAGTATTGTTGGTCTTGGTAACAACAGTACAATTGAGTACTGGAGAAAAAGTAGGTACTTTATGAGCTCTTATAATGGGACTTAATAAATATTTCTTTGGTTTAACTGAAGCCCTTTATTTGTAAGATCTTGGCTCATGATAATTCAGTAAATGGGGAATCTGTTTGATTTTGAGAAGTGTAGAGAGACTTGGGGATATACCAATCTTTGCCTCCCTAACATTAGGCTCCTGTTAAAATGAGGTTATATTCCTAGGGAAGGATAGAAATATACCAGGAAGAATAGAAAAAAGAACTAGCTGTAAAGTGAGCTTGGTGGTGGAGGACGCTGAAGCCAAGGTGTTTAAAGAATGACCAGTTTTGAAGAAATTGTTCTGGGAAGTAAACACATTTCTAAAAACATACAATTCTACAGCTTTATAAGAGTGATATATGTGATTGAGTGTTTGCTAAAGGACTTAAATAATAATAGAAACATAGTAATGCATCTCGGTAGCGGAGCCTGCCAATTGTCTTCCAAACATCATTTCTTCCCTTCCACATCGGAGGCTTGTTTCTGGGAAGTGCATACTCATTTAAGGATATTTTTCTAGCTTTTGGCATGTCTGTGGGACATAGGACTAGATCTGTGCTGTGGAATGTGGATAAAAGTGATGTATACTGCTTCCAGAACTAGATCCTTGCAAAGTTTTCACTCCAGCTCCCATGATCTCTTTCCTCCAGTCTCTTTGCTTCAGTCTTATTTCATCAAGTCTTATCACTAACTTCTCAATTGGCTTGACTTCTAGTTCGTGATGATCTAACCTCAGCTGAGACTTACCTATCAGATCAAATACACTGTAACACAATGTGGCCTTGTCTGTGTTTGGATAGGTCAGAGAAATAATTTTTTTTCACCTATCAGATGGGCAAAAACTCAAGTTTGATAATCCTTAGTGAAACTGTGGGAAAAAACAGGAGCTGTCATGCATCAGTGTGAAAATATAATTTTATGTCGAGCAGGAAATACTAAAACTTAGCTGTTTAAACTTTGACCTCAGAAAGCCACAGCTACAGTTTGTTTGGACGCACTGCACATGCCTGGAATAGTATCCTGTAGGAGGCATTCCAAGGATCCATTACTAGAGGGATGTGAAATGAAACATGATCTGTACAATGAGGGACTTATAGCTGAGCAAAATAATGCGGGAGGCTATTTTGGGACAGGAAGTGTTGCCAGGATATACTGGCAAGTGTAAAAAGGGCAAAATTCAGAACAGCTTGTATAGCATGCTATCCTTTGTTTTAAAAAGGAGATACAATATTTTCATATGCTTTCATTTGCATGGAGAGACCATGAGTGTGAGTGGAGTTGAGAAAAGACTGGGACAGAAGTGAGAATATTTCTTAGTCTCTACCTCATTCTGTTTTAAGTGAATGAACTGCATATCTAAATATAATTAAAGAAAGAAATTATGAAGGTCATCCCTGTTGGCTTATAACCAGAAAGGAGGAGTGGGAGTTATTGGATAATCAGTATTAAAGAGCTGTTATTAAGGACAAATCGAGCTTCACTTCAGAGCGATTGACCTAGAATTATAGCTCTGCCTCTGTAAGCCCCAGCTGGGTCAGTATGTTGCATTCCTGGCTTGTGTTTTCAACTCTAATAGTTTATTTAATTGGATGAAACTCTCCTGGTTTCTTTAGGTTAGTGACTTTTAAGAAATGATGAGTTTTATTCCCATGAGCGTGTTAATGTGAACTTCCTTACGTCTGTAAGCTCTTCTATTAAGAGTCTCCTGTGTATCAAAGGCTGTGGTGAGGGCTGGAGATAATAAGAAAAACCTTTTAGGAGATCATAACTGGGAGGAAGGGAGAAATGAATAAACACCTTCGAATGTGCTGAGTTGCCCACCCCCCAACCACCAAATTGGTATGAAGTCCTAAACTCGAGTACCTCAGAATGTGACTCTATTTGAAGGAACAATGAAGAGATACTTAAAGTTAATTGAGAATGTTGGGGTGGGTCTTCATCCGATAGGAGAGGTATTCTTAAAAGAAGATGACATTAGGACACAGACATGAATGGATGAAAAACCAGGTAAAGACAAAGGCCTGTTTCCTTGGAATGAAATCCAGTATGCCTACATCTTGATCTTGAGATAGGCTCTAGAACTATGAGGAAATAAACTTCTTGTTTAAGCCCCCTACTCTGCGGATACTTCTATAAGGTAGTCCTAGCAAACTAATACATAATAATAGTTCAATTAGACCTGTGATAGGGAAGTTAGCCTTGGGTGGTAAAGAAGCACAGAGTAGGAGCCCCAAGTTTAAGAGTTCAGACAAGACAGAGAGCTGGCCTTTGAGCCTAATCTATGAGGCAACTCTAGAGGGAGAAACCCGCAGAGAAAAGTTGTATGAATTGCCCAGGGTTACAGAACTAAGAAGTGACAGAGCCTGAGTTCAAACCTAGCAAATTTATCCTAGTCATTGCTTTTGTGACCATATACTGCCTCTGATACAATTTACTAAGGCGAAATCATATGGAAAGCAAACAAAGTACATAAAACATTCAGGGAGCCCCATGTATGTGGCTTGATCATAAAGCAAAAGGTTGGGTGGCAGCAAGTGGTTAGGGGAGCTTCTGTGGGCCTCCCAGGCCATCCCGATTTTGGATTTTATCTGGAAACCAGTGGAGCCCCATCTATCCAATTTCAAGTAGGAATTGATGCCCCAGCCATAAATGTTAAGCTCAATGAATGATCACAAGCTGATACACTTGTTACCGGCACCTAGATCAAGAAACAAAACATTACCAGACCCCCCAGAAGTTTTTTTTTTTCTGTCCTCTACATTCACTAGCTCCTCCACTGATAACTACTCCTCTGACTTCTAAGAGCATAGACTAGTTCTACCTCATTTTGATCTTGTACATAAATGGAATCATGCAGAGTGTACTTTTCTGTATCTGCCTCCTTTTGCTCTTATAAGTCTGATCTTGATGTATATGGTTGAAGTGAGTTCGTTCTCTTTGCTGTATTGTAACAAAGACTATCTGCCTCTATTCTAGTGTTGGTTGGCATATTCATGGTTTCTAGTTTGAAAAGAATACAAATGCTACAATGATAAGCCTTAGAAATATTTGACAGTGAACATATGTACCTAGGAACAGAATGGCTGTATCCTAGGGTATGTGTATGTTGCGTTCCAGCAGATACTGCCAAACAACATGTATACTTAATGGTAAAATATTAAAAGCTTTTCTCTAACACTGGGAATCACTTCTGTTCAAAATTCTGTTGGAGGTCTCAGGCATTTTTAGAGAAACAGGCATAATGAGGTATGTGTGAAATCTGAAAGAATCTTCAAACTATTAAACTTAAATGAATTTAGCAATGCTTCTTTGTATATATTGATACAAAGTATACCTGTTAAAACCAATTGTATTTCTATCAACTGGCAAAAATAGATGGAAGATAAAACCAACACCAACTTTACATAATTTTATAGAGCATCAATGACTAGATGCTTGGCATTCAGTTCTTTTCCCTGTACTGAAAATAAAAAAAAAAAAACAGATTAAAATAAATTAATAAAGAGTATACCATATTACTACTAAGTCTAGTATTGAAAGATACAGTAATGTAAAGAGGTTAATTCCCAAACTCCTTCGTGGATTCAGTGCAATCCCAAAACACAGTCTTGGCAGGTTTTTCCATAGAATTGGACAACTGGACTGTAAATACATTTGTGGGAAAATAAAGGAAAAAAACCCTCAAAATTTAGCCATTTAAAAAAAATTGATACTGATTGAGACAGTGCTGTAACAACCTTGAAAAATGCTCTTCCCTAGAATTGTTAGATGAGTAGAATATTTATACTCTAACATCATTATTGTTACAATCTTGAGGAAGACAATGGCCATGAGAGACCAGCACAGGAGAGAGGTTTAATCAGAAGAGAAAACCCCAGAAGAAGCAAGTAACTTAGAGGTATAAGTCCAAGACAAAACTAGGATAATAATGATTATTTCTTTGATCCCCCTTTTCCTAAACTCTTACTGTATAGACCTCGTATGAATTAGCACATTTGTTTTTCTTTTGTGGAACATTTAAGGATGACAGCAGCCTATCAACTTGATAGGATGGTAAACTTGACAACAAACCTAGGTCAGTCCTGTGAATGGGAGTAGATATTTTAGAGGCACTAAGGGAAGGTGTCATATTGGAGGCAGGCACACCATTTCTTGTTAAATAGAACAATACCATCTTGAGCATTGAAGCATGTCAGTTTCTTAGGTTGAGTTCTATATGAAGGGGTCACCTTGGGTTTTCGGCTGTATTATAAAAGATATTCCCTTCTCACTAGAGTTTCACCCAAGCGATAGGAGACTCAGTCATGAGAACTTAAGGTTGCTAAGACCAGACTGAGGAGCAGCAGACGATGGCTCTCACCTCAGCGCACTTGGAGGCTGGTGTCCATAGAGAGGAATGGCTGGGTAGATGGCCCACACTAGTTAAACTGCTCTCTTGTTTTTTGTTTGTTCTTTTGTTTGTAAACATACTTGGTTAAATTATAGACAGTAAATGCCTCTGTGTGAGATTGCACTGTATTTTATAAACTAGTCTTTAACTTTTTCTATTCCCAATGTGATTGCCAGCATCTCAATATTCCTGAACAATACCAGACTACAGTTTCTTTTGGTTCACTGTTGACATGGGTAAGTATCCCATTTTTGGATCCTGATTGAGTTATTTCCCTGAAATTGAAGAAAGCAAGCTGCTCACAAGAAGAGGCAAAAACAAATTGTTGCTTTTTTTCTTTTTTAATGAAAATAATAGGCTGCTTCCTTGTTAAACACTTTCAGTAACTTGTTAACAAAACTAGTGTTTTTCACCTCCTCATCCAAAAGATTTTTTACACTCTACATTGAGAAACAAAGCCTCAGTCTCATTAGCAGAAGCTCATGCAATTACTGGGCTAGCCTTAAGTGCATCTCCCATTTTAGGGTTGAGATATTTGAAAGAGGCTATCCCATGTGACATAAATCTTGTTTTTACCAATTTCACTTCTAATTCTAATTTCTCCTAAAACAGCGAGCCTTCTAGACTCCATCTTTTTGGTTGCCTGGCCTGTCCAAGCAGGAGACAAGGATTAATGAGGAAAATGCTATAGTAGTTGAGGGAAAAAAGCAAAGACAGGCACAAAAAAAAAAAAAAAAAAAAGAGAGAGAGACACCTTATGTAGGAGGAAGAGAGAGAAGCCTTGGTACAGCCATTCATCCTAGTGTGAGGAACAATTCAATAGTTGTACAACAATCCAGTAGTTGTACAATTCAACTACTGGATAAGGGCTAAAACACTTAAAGTGATAAACACTGTGCATGTTAATAAAACTAAATAAGCTTCGTAAGGCCTAAAGTTTCTGAGATATCTCAGGGCAGAGTTGTGTAACAGTTTCTCCCCTTCCTTTTTTTTTTTTTGGACACTTTGTTAATGTCTTATGTCAGCAAATGGACCTGATTCAAAGGACTGGAAATGTATAATCTCTCATTTGCTATTGCCTAATTTAAGGATGATCCGTTACTTATGAGGAACCTCTTTATGGTCTTCCCCTACTTAATGTCAAAAATTCTTTCAATTATTTGTTTTAGAGGGACATAATTCACCAGATTGGTTACTTGCTAATTTCTTCAGACTAGAAAAATATTTTCATTGAACTCAACTACTTGGCAATTAATGTCAGTGGGTATTTCATTATACCTTTCAAATGAATTGACACATTTCTTTCTTTCCTTCTTTCTTTTTAAAGATTTTATTTATTTATTTGACATACAGAGATCACAAGTAGGCAGAGAGGCAGGCAGAGAGAGAGCAGGGGAAGCAGGCTTCCAGCTGAGCAGAGAGCCCGAGTCAGGGCTCAATCCCAGGACTCTGGGATCATGACCTGCGTCGACCCACTGAGCCATCCAGGCGCCCTGAATTGACACATTTCAAAAACATCTTTTAGAATAGAGCAAAACTGCCCTGTCTTCAAAATGCTTTCACTCTGAGCAGTGAGTGTATATATCATACTGACTTGTAAAAGAGGTCTAAGAGAGTTGTAATAAATAAGATGCCTAAAGAACAAAACAAAAATTCAAGTGTTCAAAGGGACATTCAAATTATTAATGTACTTTATGGTATAAAGGGAAAGAATATAATCCAATAAAATCTTTGTCTGTTACTTTAAAGTTCATTGGGCATATTCCATTATTCAGTGATTCAGCATTTTATGAATATCTTCTAGACACCATTCACCATATTAGGCTATGATGAGTGAAAATAATACAGGGCAGGAATGTGGTTCCTTAAGGTCAGGATCAAAAATCCTAACTTGATAGGGCTGACAGGTGGGGAGATGAGAGATGTGTTTGAGAAAAAACAGGCAGGAGCCAGACAGTTATAAAATCTTGCAGGCCATTCTAAGGATTATGGTCTTTGCCTAACAACCTTGACTTTTCAAAATCCTTGCAAGATTTTATGTAGGTGGAAACATATCTTATGTAGATTTAGGAAAGCAGATAGGAGGGGCCTAAGAAGGTTTTCTTCAGAATTATTTGGTAGTTGATTGAGTGGTCCAGGTGAGAGAGAAGAGAAGGATATGTTGGGCTGGAATGGTAGCTGTGGAGATGGAGAGAGATAAGTCTAGAAGAAAAATCAAGGTTTGGTGACAGGATCTGGGGGAGGAGAAAAGTGTCAAGGCTCTAGATTTCTGTTTTAATTATTTAATACTATGGAGAAATCTTGAGTGTGTCCCTATGGGGATTCGGGGTCAGCATGACTTGGGTAAGTTTTGTAGCTCAGTGAAATATTAGTATAAATAGAGCATGATACTACCAAAACCCGAGTCATGAGTTAGAATTGACTCCACACTGTTCAGTTAACTTTATTCTCTTAAAGGACCACAAATTCTGTTCCTTGCTCCTGCTTTCTCAAGAAGCCTTTTGATCTTGGATAACCCTAGAAGGGAGCCTGGAGCTATTTCACTATAGATGTGTCTTAAAGTGTGTGTCCTGCAAATACAGATGAGTATCTCTGCACAGTGACTAACATACTGTGGTTGCTAAATTTTTATGGGGTAGACATTTGGATTATTAACTCTGTCTTTATATGTGAGGAATTTTTTTTACCTTATAGGAGGGATTAGTATGTCTTGAAAATCCCAAGAGAAGAGGGTATGAAGTGAATGCACATTAGATTTTCCCTCCGTGCTCTCTGGAATTCAATAAAATGACTCAAATGAGAGTTAATGTGGGAAACCTATCAGTAAGACAGCTGAAGGGAAGGAGGAAGAAACCTGGTTTCATGAAATGCTCATGGAGATTGGGAAAGCCGTGAATTGATTGACTATCCTCGTGGGGCCAAACCCACCAGTAAAAAGTAATCTGTTCTCTGACCCTGTGGAATACTTACTTAGAAAATGAGGGTTTTCCTAACTGGACTCTGCTCAGTAACGGGAAGAACCATCTTGGTCAACCTCAAATTTCCAAAGCCCAGTCAAGTGCCTGGCATATGGTTGATGACAAATATTTCATAAGTGAGTGAATAAAAGTGGTCTCATCGACAGTGCCTAACATGAGGTAGGGTTCAGCAGTTGGGGGTCTGACCAGTGCAGAACAACTACAAACTACATTGATAAACCATTTTTGCAACATTTGGAGTCTCTTTGAAAAATAAGTTGTGGGGCCCCTACCAACTTCAGAGTATGAAGAGGAGACTAGGCACAGAGGTAAAGAGCTAGAAGGATCTAGACTAGCCATTGTGGGTTTAGCCACTTTAGCAAGTGTCTAAATTTTAGTGGTATTGCTATTGAAGAGGAAGACATAAAGTCAAGAGTGTACCCAGTCAAATTGTTTGGAAGAGTAGAGAACTGAGCTGTGGTTTTTTGGACTTTAAGACTATGGCCCAAACACAAACATGTATTTGACATGTTGGGGCTAAAGATGAACTATAGGGACACTGGGGCTCCTGACAGGTTGGTCGAGTATGGAGGAGACAGACCTGTTGGAGCACTGATGTCTTAAAGGTGCTCTCCCAGGGGCGCCAGGGTGACTCAGTGGGTTGAGCCTTTGCCTTCAACTCAGATCATGATCTCAGGGTCCGGGATCAAGCCCTGCATAAGGCTATCTGCTCAGCAGGCAGCCTGCTTCCTCCTCTCTCTGCTTACTTGTGATCTCTCTCTGTCAAATAAATAAATAAAATTAAAAAAAAAAAAAAAGGTGCTCTCCCAGAAATACCCTACTTCCAGCAAGCCACAAGAGAGAGGGGTCCATTCTACTTGGGTTTTCAGTAGAGATTTACCTTTTTCAACCTAGGAAATGACCCTTTTATTGAAATAACTTTATAGGAAAAAAATTTACACAAGAAGACATACAAATAGCGTTTTAAAAGTTACATTATTTGCTTCCCTCTTGTTTCCTCTTAACTCTCAGGAACTGAGGGTTGCAGGAGGGGATGGTGTAATTGGGGGATGGGCTTTAAGGAGGTCCCTTGAAGTAAATTGCTCTGGGTGTTGCATGTAATTGATGAATCCTTGAACTCCACCTCTGAAACTAATAATATAGTATATGCTAATTAAACTTAAATCAAAAACTTAAAACATTATATGAAATCTACCCTTTCAGAAGCCATTATTGCATCACATCTTAGGGAACACTTTTCCAGAAATCATTCTGTAGATATACGCATACAATGATGAAGTTATGAAAGAATCCTACCATGTATGCTGTTTTGAAAGCTGCTTTTTTCAACATTAACTTGACACAACCATCAGTTTCATAAACTGCTTAGTCGCCTGGTTGACATATATATTGTTTATTTCCCTACTGCCTAATGATACATGATTTATTTCTTGTTGTTGTTATAAATAGGACAGCAGTGAACATGATCATAGTACCACATCCGCCATTTTACATTTCACAAAACTCAAAAACATGACTCAAAGATGCGACACATGTCAACTCAATTATGAGGAAAACCATCGATAGTAAACCACCAGCTGGTTCAATGGTATTTGAAGAGCACGTGTTTACGTATTTAGAAGGGAAAAGCATTTTGATGTAAGGTTACTAATTAGGAGACAATATTTCAGGACACTCTAGCTCTAAGTTTGGGCTTATCTTCTCTATCAGACAGAAATCACTTTTATCTCTAACAGACGAAAGTTGATAACATGTACCTTAAGGGCTGGAATCTAATTAGTGACAAATTCTACATCAAAACAAGCACATTATCATAGAGAATTGAATAGTTTGGGGCAAGACCCATTACTACCTAAGTATAATATTGTAGGGACTTGTAATTCTTTTTCTTATTACCAACTTTTGGATAACTTTTCTTAAAACACATGTTGCCAAAGTTGGTTTCATTTTGAAAGGTGTGGGTTTCGAAAAATGAGAAAGAGGAGGCCAGGTAAACTTCCAGGCCATGGATGAGAAAGGCTGAGGGTACCTGGACAGGTGACAGATTGTCTTAGGCAGCCGGTGGAGAGAAGTGACTTTCCTTTGTTGTGAATTTGCTAATATTTATTTCTAACTAAATCATAAGCTCCAAGGTGGGGGACTATAGCCTACATTTCTCTTATATTTTTAAGAGCACTTAGATGGGCCCATTGGAATTACCTATTTGGAAGAGAAAGGAATGCAAAACTAACCAAGAATACGCATTTTTAAAAAGATTTATTTATTTATTTGACAGACAGAGATCACAAGTAGGCAGAGAGGCAGGCAGAGAGAGGAAGGGAAGCAGGCTCTGTGCCAAGTGGAGAGCCGGTCGCGGGGCTTGATCCCAGGACCCCGAGATCATGACCCGAGATCATGACCCGAAGGCAGAGGCTTTAACCCACTGAGCCACCCAGGGTACCCCAAGAATATGCATGTTAATGTAGGGAAATATGAGGTTTCTTCTGTAAGCATGTATATGAATTGTTTTAGGGGGCACTGGGCATTACAGAAATTTTGGAAAAGGAAAAAAAAAAGGAACAATATTGTAGTTTTAAAAAAAGGATTGTTTTATAAGGAGCTAAATGCAGGACCATGAAATCCAAGGGGTAAGTCATCACTTTGATACTGGCTTTATAATCAATCTAGAACCTGGACCGCCTCCCTGGTCCTGGCCTGGACTATGGAAGTCACTTGTCTGTTTCGACCTTCTGTTTCTCCTTCAATTTTTTTTTCTTTTCTTCTATTTTTTTTTTCTTAAGGTTTTATTTATAGAGAGCCAGAGAAAAAGCACAAGCAGGATGCAGAGGGAGAGGGAGAACAGGCTTCATGAGCAGGGAGCCCTATGTGAGGCTCGATCCCAGGACCTTGGGATCATGACCTGAGCTGAAGACAGATACTTAACTGACTGAGCCACCCAGGTGCAGCTCCTTTGACTTTTCTTTCCCTTGTGTGTGGTTTCAAAAGGAGCTTCTAACAGGGCTGCTGGATGGAAGTAATGCTGTTTTGAATTGCCCTGCTCCTTTTGGCTAGAGCAGGAAGGATTTGTGTCAGACAGATGCTTTTCACATTGCATTTTGTTTGTTTGTTTTGCTTATTTTTTCAGTGTTCCAGAATTCATTGTTTATGCACCATGCCCAGTGCTCCATGCAATACGTGCCCTCCTTAATATCCACCACCAGACTCAACCAATCTCCCACCCCAACCCCTCTAAAACCCTCATTTTGTTTCTCAGTGTCCACAGTCTCTCGTGGTTCATCTCCCCCTCCAGTTTCTCCCAACTCACTTCTCCTCTCCATTTCCCCATGTCCTCCGTGTTATTCCTTACGCTCCACAAATGAGTGAAACCATATGATAATTGACTCTGCTTGATTTACGCTTTTCACATTGTTGCTTGATCTGACGGACTCTGCTCACTTGGGATGACCCGTATCTCATTCCACCTTTATCAATAGCATCCACTCTGTAATAAAAATAGGATTTTTTTCCTTCATGCTTATAATTTTTCTAATTAGGTGAATAGAAACAAAGGGAGCTCTTAGTTTTTAGGAATAGCAGGGTTGCTCCCTCAGATGTTTCGCTTTTGGCTTAAGCCATTTATAACACGCGTCAGCGAGTGCAGTAGGGGACTGAGGTAGAATGTCCCAAATCCGTTACCTGCCCCTGTCTCCTCATGAGGGCTTCAGTGGAGGGTTTATAGGAAGTTTCAATAGGTACACCAGTGTCTTCGCTTTGGAACCAGTTAGAGCATCACTGGGTTTCTTTAAACATTAAACATTTTATTGGATGATTTCTCACAAGCCTAAGGGGAAATGTGCAACTCCTTTTAAATTAAAGTCAAACCAGCTGATGAAACTGACTTGCCCCATAGAGCCTTTCTCCCTGAAACCACCTTGAGAAAGAGTAAATGTTTTAAAGTTTATTTTAGGGCTTTATTAAAAAGGAAAACATGCTTTACGGTTATGCCTTGGAGGTCAATAGAGATTCCAGCCAACTGCAATCCTGTCTCCACTTCTGGTCACAATAGAAGAAGTCTGTTCAAGGAAGGGGTTTCTTTGGGATGTTCTACCTTGAGCAAGAAAAACCCATTTCAAACTCCTCTAACCCCCCATTTTGGACTGGCCAAGGCAGGAAACTGCATAGACGTTTTAGAGCTACAAAGAAAATATCAGGGATCAACAAATTTAGGTGGCTTGGTTTTAAACTAATTTTAGAAAAATAATCTGAGACCTCCAGTGGCCTTCAAAAAAGATGAACGAGGATTGTGTGATCTTGCGGGGGAGGGTGGGGTTGGAAATGGTGTTGCCTCTGTGCTTTGGAAGTCCTGGAACACTTCTGGCTCAGAGTCCCTCTCCAGCTTGCTCTCTGGAATTGTGTTAGTTTCTGGCTTCAACCCCTATCTGTCTTGTAAAACTGAGCACCCTGTGAAAGGCATGGTATGGAATGGTTTCACTCCGGTGTGTATAGACTTGTCCCTTCATTCATGCCAAGAAAAGCCAAACTCTGTTGAACAAAAGAAAACTAAAGGTGCCCTGAGATGGAAGTGGAACATGCAATGACGGACCAGGGATGCAGAGGAGCAGAAAACTCATTCCCCCATTTTACAACCTGAGCCAGAGAACGTTTTCTCTGTCTCAAATCAGATGCATCTTGTTGGGTCTGGCTTGGAATTACTCCGTTTCCCCCTGCTTTTAGAACCTCTGGTTTTTCTCTCCCATCACTTCTGTGGAAATCTCTTAATGGTATTGTTGAACTTGGTAAAGATTTAGATTGCTGAATTTTGCTCTCGAAGGCACAGGACAAAGTAGAGCCACAGGATATTGCATTGTAAGTGAAAATGATGGGAAACAATTTGGATTGAATTTGTACTGTACTCCAGTGAGAGTCCTGGGAGCCTCCTGTTGCTTCGTGTGAAGTGGAGGAGGTTCTGTTACATCTGTCTCCATAAGGTAATATTCCCAGGTGACTTGTACAAAGCGTCTCCATTCCTATCAGATCACACAGCAGGGCCAAGACCAGCTGGAAAATATGCAGCACTTGGTCTTCTGTAATATCAGACTTCATCCCTTCAGGCACTTGAGGGGAGATGGATGTTTCCAGAGCAATTTTATTAAGAAAAAAACTTAGGATAAGGAAAACAATGGAAATAGCATTTTTTTTTTTTCTGGCAAGTATTTAATGTTTTCAGTATTAGCATCATGGCTATACTCTTATTGGAAAAACAACTGGAGAATTTGTTTAATGAAATACAGAAAAGTCAAACCACCTAGCAAGCTTATTTGTTACTCATAAAATTTTGCATATATGTGGTTTTAACTTAAGCATTACAGCAATATAAAGAACATGAGACGTGGAACTTCTATCTCAAAATTTATGTGTAAATTTTAAGACATTAGAGCTGACTTGTTTGTTTCATTTGTTTTTAACTATTCTTTACCTTGAGGGGCACTGGCTGTCTCAGAGGTACGTGCAACTCTTGATTTCTAGGTCATGAGTTTCAGCCCCCATGTTGGGTGTGGAGGTTACATAAATAAAAACTTAAAAACAAAAAACAGTTCTTTACCTTGCATTTGGAAAACATTGTTGTTTCTAAGTGTTCTGTGGTTTGAGAAAATAGAAACATTTTTTTTTTTTTTTTAAAAAGCCTTGAGAGAGAGCAGGATAGAAAATGTGCATGAGCGGGGGGAGGGGCAAACAGAGAGAGAGAAGCAGACTCTGGCTAAGTGGGGAGCCTGATGCTGGGCTGGATCGCAGGACCCCAAGTTCATGAGCTGAACCAGAGTCAGTTGCTTAACAACTGAGTCACCCAGGCACCCAAGAAAGCAGTAGCATTTGATTTCTGACACCAGTCATTTCTGTGAAGGAAGAAACAGAACTAAGGGATAAAGGAGAAAGAGAAAAACAATTTATAGTCCTCCCCTCTGACTGATAGGATAGTTTTTCAAAGACTTCTATCTCTGTATTGTTTAAAAAAACAAAAAACAAAACAAGACTTGTTAATCTTAAGAGCTTATCTGTGCAAAAATCAGTTCCAGCCGGGCAGTGCTGAACCAGAAGTGGTCAGGAGGGCTCCCCCAGCAGGAGCTTAGGGAGAGACTTTGACCGATAAGAGGTGGAAGCAAAGAAAGGAAATTGATTGGCTACATAACTTGAAGCCTAGTTGTCTGTGATCAGTCATCCTTAGCATTCTGACTTGGTAACCTTGAGGCTTTTCAGATGTACATTTTGGTTTGCTTATGACGCCTGTCAGCGCGATAGAGCCACATGAGTCTAGTGGCCTGCGTGTTTATTAATTCAGCTCAGCCATGTTACTATATCCCAGCGCCAGGGATATAGTACTCTGCACTCTGCCTGTACTCTGCACAGGACCCCACTTTCCAGAGCTGGAGTGGTCCCTCATCCGTGACCCCATGAACCTAGGCCACTGCCCTCGGAGCTTTGAAGGGTATACAAAGATTGCCTTGATTGATTGTTTGAGAGTGTATGGAGATTGCCTGAACTGATTGGTTCTCTGCTTCCTTTTGCCACTGTAGCCCCAATATCCCATTTCCTTTCTCAAAATAAGCAGTCCTCCTAAAGCTAGAGCATAAAAGGTCTTCTAAAGACACCTGAGATAGTCTAGACTTAGTTACACAAGCAGAGAAAAAACCATGCAGGAAGGTGTGACTCCTAACCCCAGACTGCATGATCTAGCATTTCTTTTGCAACTAATAATGGTAAAGAATACACTGTTGAGATTTAAGTGCCTGGAGGTATGCCAATATTTTTATACACATCTTTGTATATTCCCTATGATACATGTATTATTCCTTGAGGAAATGAGGCCCCAAATGGGGGTAGGACTAGAACTCCAATCTCTGATTCTCAAGCTGTGCCTCCTTTATTTCAAAAAACTGAAGAGATCCAAACAGTTTCCCCCAACTATCAGCTGATAAAGCTCATGCACTGAAATTTTACAGATGCTTTAGTCCCATAAAAAAAATGACATTACCAAAATATTCCCTGTGAAATCTTGACAAAGGAAGTGGTGTGGACTGGCAGTGAGGACAGCTGTGTGATAAGAAGTAAGACAAGAACACAGAACTTTTGTGCAAAATAGAACAAGGAAAGCACAGATCCCTAGGGAGAGCAGGATGAGTGGGGGCAAAGATGACATTCCTACCTTTTTTCAAGACTTCTTACATCTTGCTATGATGATATAGCAAGACTATAATTTAGTCTTCCCGGAATGAGTATAAGGAGAAATGTACAGGTCTAATTCACTTGAAGGAACCCCCCCCTCCCCAAAAAACAAACAAACAAACAAAACAGAAACCCATGAACAAAGCACTGGCAGTAATAATAAGGGAGTTTTTCTGTGAAGCTTCTGATGTATTTAAATTGTACATCTTTTAATTACTATCTCCTTCAGGTGCAAAAACCCAGATCAGTAAGACAATTTATCAGCCAATGGTTGAAAATAGTTTGAAGACAGCTCACCAATGAACAGTATGATTATTGGTTGTATTTTCCTCTTTTGGCAACTTATAAATTCTGTAATTCAGTTGGAAATTGCAGCTTTAGCAATAATGAATTTAAAGGGAAATCAGGGAAATTAATTTAAATTGTCTTCATTATTTTCATATTTTAATTAGGTTGTAAATATTTACCAGCCCTTTGGTTGATTGTGACTAATAGGTAGAAAAAAATGGGCAGGTAATGTTAATTCAGAAAAGAAGTAAGAGATCAAGGAGTTTTTGTGATATAAAGGGACATTAGTATTGTTGCATGGGGACTTAGGAGTTTGTGATAAACCTTTATTGTAGACCACCTCTGAAGGTTTTTTATTTGTTTGTTTGTTTGTTTTAAACTCTGGGTCCTGTGTAACAGAAGGGGGGTGCAGCTGAGTAGCTATTTATGGAGAAGTATATAGGGTGGGGGGAAATCTAGAAAATATAAGACTCATGAAGAGACCGGATAGCCATGATCCAACCTTCCAAGGATTATCATGTTAGTGTTGGTCATAGGTGATTTTGAAAACTACAGGTTGAAAATTACTAGAAGGTGTTCAGACTTAGGCCAGAAGACCATCTGGCAGGGAGGTCTGGATGTGCCTCTGCTACCAGTGGCAGTGTGTGGATGGGAGAAGGTTGTGTTAAATGACTTCATCGTTCCTTCTCAGTTCAAGTTCTCAGGTTTTACACTGGCAATAGCATTATTTCAAGGGTGGGGGCTAGTGCTCGCTTCGGCAGCACATATACTAAAATCAAGGGGGGGGCTAGTAGGGGCTGAATGCAGTGGACTCCTGACCGTTTCTTTTCATTACTAACATTTCTCTAGTTTCCAAAGACATTGGAAAAAAGGATAAAAACCAAAGAATTCTAGAAGTAAATATCCTTATGATAGGAAAATGATTTAGTAGAAAGAGAATATTTATAGCACCTTAATTTTTAGAGGTTTGGCACCAACACACAAAGCAGGCTAAAGTTTTTTGGATCATTCTGATGGGAGTTAATAACTTTCTAAAATTGATCTATTGTCACATTCATAGATAACTGGCCTAAAGTTTTCCTCCCATATCACCAGATCGTCCCAAGAACCAAATGACCTTTAATCCTGACTTCCTTAATCATGTTAGGCAGAATTCCAAAGATACAATTCAATATTCATATCCTCTGTTAATTAAACCCTAAGGTAAATACTTCTGTGAAGGGACTTACATATGGAATTATGAATCAGCTGACTTTAAGGTACAGAGAGCTTATCCTGAATTTTCTGGGTGAGTCTAATTAAACTGTATGAGTCTCCCAGTAGAGGCACGCACATAGGAAATTCTAGACATTTACTGAAGGAGAGTTCAGAGAGACTCAAAGCATGAGAGAGCTTCAACCCAAGGTTGCTGACTTTGAAGATGAGGAAGAGGCCTAAAAGTCAAGGGATGTGAGCAGCTTCTAGAAGTTAGGAATAACAGGACCTCATTTCTCCAATTGCATGGAATCCTGCCTACAGTCTAAATGAACATGGAAGAAGATTCATACATAAAGCTTCCACTATGGACCCCTTGATTTCAGTCTTGTGAACCCCAGAGTAATAATACTGTTGGATCTCTGAGATAACAAATGGGTGTTGAAAGTTGCCAACTTGTGGTTGGTTGTGTTACAGCAGCAATAGAAACCTAATACAGCAATAAAGTGGGGCTATGGGTGGTCCTTGCTAGACATTAGCAGAAAAGCTTAAGAAATTTGTTACTTTAATTCAAAATGAATGAATTGTATTTAACCTTTTAGGAATTTATTTTTTTTCAAAAAGAGGACTCATTAATCAAAATGATACTTATAATGATGGAGTACACAAGACCGATATTTTGAGAAGTAGGAGTTTTCTGGTAGTTTTTGCCTATCCAGGTTACTATGGACTTCAGTCCATCCCTTGGTATTCTTTGTCTTGGCAACGCAACATGAGTGTTCCCCTTTCTTCACATCCTCAACAGCACGCACTTCTCATCTTTTAGATAATGGCTATTTCAACAACTGTGAGGTGATAGCTAATTGTGGTTTCGATTTCCATTTCCCTGAAGATTAATAAGGTTGAGCATTTTTTCATGTATTTGTTGGCTTTCTGTATGTTTTCTTTGGGAAAATGTCTGTACAGATCTCTGTCCACTTATTGATCACTTTTTGCTAAGAAATCGTATGAGTTCTTGGGGCGCCTGGGTGGCTCAGTGGTTAAGCCGCTGCCTTCGGCTCGGGTCATGATCTCAGGGTCCTGGGATCGAGTCCCGCATCGGGCTCTCTGCTCGGCAGGGAGCCTGCTTCCTCCTCTCTCTCTCTGCCTGCCTCTCTACCTACTTGTGATTTCTCTCTGTCAAATAAATAAATAAAATCTTTAAAAAAAAAAATAAATAAATAAATAAATAAAAGAAATCGTATGAGTTCTTTGTATATTTTGAATACTAATGCCTTACCAGAAATATGCTTTGCAGATATTTTTTTCCCATTCAGTATGTTGCCTTTTCATTTCTTGATATTTTCTTTTGTGCAGTTTTTTAGTTTGATGTAGTCTCCTGCATCATTGCCTTTGTTGCCTTTGCTTTTTGGTGTCAGATCCAAAAACAAACCCCAACCAATACACACACACACACACACATACACACACACACAAACATTGCCAGGACTGGTACATATGGTTTCTTTTAGGAGTGTTACAGTTTTGAGTTTAACATTCAAATCTTTGATCCATTTTGAGTTAATTTTTTTTTTTTTTAATGATGTAAGTTAGTGGTCCAGGTTTCAATCTTTTGCACATGGTAGCTCAGTTTTCCCAACATTTATTGAATGGGGTGTCCTTTGCCTACTGTGTATTTGTGCTTCCTTTGTCATAAATTAATTAACCATATATGCGTGTGTGTGTGTGTGTGTGTGTGTGTGTGTGTGTTTATTTCTGGACTCTATTCTGTTCTATTGATCTTGTGTCTGTTTTTATGCTAATACCTCATTGTTTTGATTAATACAGCTTTGTTATTGGTGTGAAATCATAGTATGATGTCTCCAGTTTTGTTCTTTTTTCTCAAGATTGCTTTAGCTATTTGGAGTTTATCTTAGTTCCATACGAATGTTAAGATTGTTCCAGTTCTGTGAAAAATACCATTGGAATTTTAATAGGGATTGCATTGAATCTGTAGTTCACTTTGGGTAGTCTGAACATTTTAACAGAATTCCCTATGAGTGTGAAATATCTTTCCATTTATCGGTCTTCAGTTTTTTTGAGATTTCATTTAAATTTATTAAGTATTTTTTAATTAAACTGTAAATGGATTTAAGTTCTCTCTCTCTTTTTTTTAAAAGATTTTATTTATTTATTTGATAGAGATTACAAGTAGTCAGAGAGGCAGGTAGGGAGAGAGGAGGAAGCAGACTCCTGATCAGAGAGCCTGATGTGGGGCTCGATATCAGGACCCTGACACCATGACCTGAGCCAAAGGCAGAGGCTCTAACCCACTGAGCCACCCAGGTGCCCCTTAAGTTCTCTCTTGATATTAGCTTATTACAATATAGAAACATGAGATTTTCATAAATTAATTTTGTGCCCTGAAACTTGATGAATTCATTTATTCTAATAGTTTCTTGGTGGAGTCTTTAACATTTTCTATATAAAATATGTCACATGCAGATAGTTACAGGATTTCTTTCCAGTTTGGATGACTTTCATTTTTTTGTCCTGAGAGCTCTGGCTAGTACTCCTAATACTATGCTGAATAAAATTGGTAACAGTAGACACTCTTCTCTTATTCCTAATCTTAGAGAAAACGCTTTCAGCTTTGCACTATTTAGTCTGATATTGTGAGCTTGTCATTTATGTCCTTTATTATGTTGGGCATTACTTTATAACAACTTTGGAGTTCTTATTGTAAATGGACTGGAATTTTGTTAAACCTTTTTTTCTGTGTCTACCGAAATGGTTATGATTCTACCTTCATTTTGTTGCAGAAGTGTATCATGCTGATTTGTGGAGAAGTGTATCATGCTGATTTGTGGAGCAGAAGTGTATCATGCTGATTTGTGGAAATTGAACCATCCTTGCACCTCTGGATCACCTGTGTGATTCTTTTAATTTTGTTGAATTTGATTTGCTAGTATTTGAGGATTTTATATCTATGTTCATCAGGGATATTGACCTGTAATTTTTTTTTTTTTTCCCTGTGGCATCCTTGTGAGGTTTTGATATCAGGGTAATTCTGGCTTTGAAATGAATTTGAAAGTGTTTACTCATTTTCTCTATTTTGGAGGAGTTTGAGAAAGATTGGTATTCTAATTTGGATGTTTGGCAGAATTTAGCAAAGCTGTCTGGTTCTAGACTTTAATTGGAAGTTTTTTGATTACCCATGAAATCTCCTTACTAGTAAAATCAGTTTGTTCAGTTTACCTATTTCTTCATGCTTTGAGCTTGGTAGCTTTTATGTTTCTAGGAATTAATCTCTTAGGATGTCAAATTTGTTGGTCTAGAATTAAGTATTTTATGATCTTTAGTATTATGGTTGAAAAAATATGCTGGCTGGCTGTGATAGTAGTTTTTCTAAATTTATTAAAACTTGTTTTGTGGCCTAACATGATCTCTGCTGGACAGTATTTAACATGTGCGCTTGAGAAGAATATGTATTCTGTTTCTTTTGGATGGAATGTTATATGTATATCTTTAAGTCCTTGCAGTCTAATATGTTCAAAGCAGATGTTTTTCTATTAATTTTTTCTTACTTTTTTTTCCCCTGTCTGGATGATTTAGCCATTGATGCAAGTGGGGTACTGAAGTCCCCTATTGTGTTGGTGTCTAGTTCTCCTTTTAGGTCTGTTAATATTAGCTTTATATATTTAGGTATGCCTGTTGGCTGCATAAATACATACAAATGTTATATTCTCTCATTGGATTGACCCTTTTATCATTATATAATGCCATCCTTTGTCTCTTACTATAGTCTTGGTTTTAAAGCCTGTGTTAAGCAGAGAAAGACAACTATCATATGATCTCCCTGATATGAGGAAGTGGTGATGCAACATGGAGGCTTAAGTGGGTAGAAGAATAAATGAAACAAGATGGGATTGGGAGGGAGACAAACCATAATTGACTCTTAATCTCACAAAACAAACTGAGGGTTGCCGGGGGGAGGGGGTTGGGGAGAAGGGGGTGGGATTATGGACATTGGGGAGGGTATGTGATTTGGTGAGTGCTGTGAAGTGTGTAAACCTGGTGATTCACAGACCTGGGGATAAAAATATATGTATATAAAAAATATATGTTTATAAAAAATAAAAAATTAAAAAAAAAAAAAAAAAAAAAAGAAAAAAAAAATAAAGCCTGTGTTATCTGATTATCTATTGTTTTCACTTTTTTTTTTGTTTCCCTTCACATGGAATATCTTTTTCCACCTTTTTGAGTGTGTGTGTGTATCCTTCTACCTCAAGTGAGTCTTTTATAGGCAGTATATAGATGGGTCATGTTAATTAGAGAATTTAGTGCGTTACCATTTCAAATAATTACTGATAGTTGGGAACTTCTATTTTCCATGTTTGGGCTGTTTTTATGCAAACTCACACTTTGTGAAACCTTGTACAGACACTTGCTAAACAAATATCATTTGGAAACCTAACCCAAGATAACCTTGCATCCCCAATTTGTGAAGATAAGCCACACTGAGTTTCCATTATGTCTCTTTTTACTCTAACTTAAGTCATGTGACATTAATATAATAATTAGTCATGTGTGACATCAATAAAAATAGAGAGTTTCAACATTTCTAAAAATAGTTGATAGTAAACATACTGTCAAATTCTATGTATTAGATGATGGAGTAGAGCACTCATGGGTAGGGGTTACAATTCCTACTCCAGGTTTTTGACGCACTGTATGTACTGGGATAGATGGTTCTATTTGAAACATTTTGCATTATTAAAATGTTTATCAAATATTACATAATTTTAAAGGAAACTGCAGAGTGAAATAAAGCATTCATCTCATGGTGATCATACTTCAGCTGGTAAATGGAAATCTCTATATCCTTCGTCAAAATGAATAATGGATTCAACAACTTTGGTATTTAACAAGGTCTTTAGTAATCAACACTTTTCTTTTGAAATGACAGTGACAGTACAAGAGAGTATGAAGGGCCATGAGGTATACGGACAATATAAGCCCTGGAGAATTATTAATGGAATACATTAATGTGAGCAGAAATGAGGTATTCTAAGGGGCTTATGTCCTTAGAAAGTGTTGAACGAGTAGTGAAGAAGCCAAGTCATTCCAGCGGGATTGATAAGAGAAGTTATGTCAGGATATGTAGGTTGGGTCAGGGAGGATATTTGGGAGGTAAACCCAGCCAGAATATTTGCCAGTTTGTAGGGTTCTTTTTGTACTTAAAAAAAAGGAATTGACCATTTTCTGTGCATAGGAGGCTGTTACTGGGTGAGGTCACAATCCATCCATCTGTAGGCTTCCTTTCTCCTCCAACCCCTGCTCACCACCCTATCAACACTACTAATCCTGAGTATTTGCAATGCAGTTGAAATCTGATTAAAATGAACTTGGGCAGTCACAAAAAAGAGTTGTAGCCACAAAAGAGCTGTTCTATCAGGGGTTATGTGAAGGGGAAGAAGGTGTTCATGCTGCCCTCTGGTCAGCAGGAGTGTTTTTGATAATGAGAAAACTGTTTAAACTTTGACTCATGTACATACAGAAGCACTTCACTTACACTGTCACCTCTATGTCCTTTTTATCTGAAATGCCTGCAAACCATCCAACCATGACACTAATATCTGTGAAAAATGGTAACAATACTAGAATGATTCCTGTCTCCTACCACAGGCAACTTGACCCCAAGCAGGGGGCAAGGGTTTCTGCCCACAGAATGGGAATGGTCCGAAGAGAAGATGAAGCCATAAACATTAAACGTTTCTGTGACAGGTAACCAAGATGATCTCTTGCAGCTTCCTATTCTACCCGAGGTGCCATGGTTGGTATTAAAACAATGAGATTAAGCTCTTGTCAGGCAAACTAATGAATTTTGGATTGATTTCTGTCTTCTGCAATGCTACTGACATTTTTGACAGCTATGATTTATAGGACCTTTATTGGGTCTATTCATGAGAAGAGCTGTTTATTTTGGTTGATGGGCAAGTTTTCTAATGTTCCCAGTGGGAAATGCTGGGGGCCAACGGGATGGCTGTCTCGAAGGTGCTCTCTGGATGTCTGGGGCAGGTTTCTTATAAATTTGTAATCAAGATCTCAGAGAACTAATGAGGGCAGGATAGCCTGGAAATTGTTTTGGTGACATTTGACCAGTGGAATGCTCCTAGAAAATATATGTCTGCAGTTCAGCTACAGATCCTTAAGGTAAAAATTATACTTTGACATTTTATTTCCTTTTTTCTTTTTAATTTGAAATGGCTTAAAAGGTATGTGCAAAGTGGAGTAATAATGTTAGTTCCTCAAAACAGTGGTGGAAAAACAATGATTTAAAACTAGAGTCCTTTTTTCTTTTGATGAATCCTATAGCTTATAGAACATTTTCCTTTTTTTTTTCCATTTTATTTTATTTCTTTTCAGTGTTTCTAAATTCATTGTTTATGCACCACACCCAATGCTCCATGCAATACATGCCCTCCATAATACCCACTACCAGGCTTAACCAACCCTCCACCTGCCTCCCCCTTCCTCTCCAAAGCCTGCAGTTTGTTTCCCAGACTCTATAGTCTCTCATGGTTTGTGTCCCCCTCCGATTTCCCCTATCTCACTTCTCCTCTCCATCTCCCTATGTCCTCCATGTTATTCCTTATGCTCCATAAGTAAGTGAAACCATATGATAATTGACTCTCTCTGCTTGACTTATTTCACTCAGCGTAATCTCTTTCAGTCCCATCCATGTTGATATGAAAGTTGGGTATTCATCCTTTCTGATGGAGGCATAATACTCCATTGCATATATGGACCATATCTTCTTTATCCATTTGTCCATTGAAGGCATCTTGGTTCTTTCCACAGTTTGGTGACTATGGCCATTGCTTCTATGAACATTGGGGTACTGATGGCCCTTCTATTCACTACATCTGTATCTTTGGGGTAAACACCTAGTAGCGCAATTGCAGGGTCATAGAGTAAATCTATTTTTAATTTTTTGAAGAATCTCCACACTATTTTCCAAAGTGGCTGCACCAATTTTCATTCCCACCAAACTGGTATAAAGTGGTATTTCAGTGTGGTTTTGATTTGAATCTCCCTGATGGCTAATGATGACCATTTTTTCATGTGTCTATTAGCCATTTGTAGGTCTTGTTTGGAGAAGTGTCTGTTCAGGTCTTCTGCCCATTTTTTGACATGATTATGTGTTTTGTGTGTGTTGAGTTTGAGGAGTTCCTAACCAAAGAAGTAAAGGATCTGTACTTGAGAAACTATAGGACACTTATGAAAGAAATTGAGGAAGACACAAAGAGATGGAAGACCATTCCATGCTCATGGATAGGAAGAATAAACATTGTTAAAATGTCTATACTGCCTAGAGCAATCTATACTTTCAATGCCATCCTGATCAAAATTCCACCTGCATTTTTCAGAGAGCTGAAACAAATAGTCCTAAAATTTTTATGGAACCAGAAAAGACCCCAAATTGCTAAGGAAATGTTGAAAAAGAAAAAACTGGGGGCATCACATTGCCTGATTTCAAGCTTTACTATAAAGCTGTGATCACCAAGATAGCATGGTACTGATAAAAAAAACCAGACACATAGACCAGTGGAACAGAGTAGAGAACCCAGATATGGACCCTCAACTCTATGATCAAATAATCTTCAACAAAGCAGGAAAAATATCCAGTAGAAAAAAGTCTATTCAATAAATGTTGCTGGGAAAATTGGACAGCTATGTGTAGAAGAATGAAACTCAACCATTCTCTTACACCATACACAAAGATAAACTCAAAATGGATAAGAGACCTCAACGTGAGGCAGGAATTTATCAAAATCCTAGAGGAGAACATAGGCAGTAAACTCGACATCGGCCACAGCAACTTCTTTCAAGATAGGTCTCCAAAGGCAAAGAAATCAAGTGAAAATGAACTTTGGGACTCCATTAAGATCAAAATCTTCTTCACAGCAAAGGAAACAGTCAGCAAAACAAAGAGGCAGTCCACGGAATGGGGGAAGATATTTGCAATTGACACTACGGACAAAGGGCTGATATTTGAGATCTATAAAGAACTCCTCATAGAACATTTTTCTAACATTTTTCTAACAAAGATTTGTAAGTTTACAAATAATAGTGGGTGCTGTGGTGGGCCTCTCAGACCCCTTTTTAAAGACCAAGGCATTGACTTTGCCTAGTTCCTGGGAGTGGCTCCTGATAGCTCACAGATGGGTCCCTTTCTGAAATAGGCCTCTGCTAAGGGCAGGCCTTGCCTAAGGTTAAGTCTGCTTTCTAGGTTGTTCTTCACTCAATGATGGGTCAAGACTGGAGTAGAAAGGCCTCTTCTCTTTCTCTAATTGAGGATATCTCTATTGAGCCATCCCAACTCTACCACTTACCATGTGGTTGGCTAAAAGCCTTTGTTGTGAGCACACCATGGTTCACCTGCTCTCTCTGACTAATGCATTTCCCCCAAGAGATGTTGTTCCTGAGACCACTTCACAATCAACTTTATGAACACAAATCACAGCTTGGAGTCTGTTTCCCCGGGAACTCTACCTACAACAAGGAAGTGATGGTTGAAAGATGTGGGCATAATGGAAGAAAATGATCAGGGGTTGACTACAAATGGGATTTGAGGGACGAGAAGGGAAGGAATTTGAGGATATCTTAGAGTATCCACACCTGGGCATTTGGGAGGAGGATGTTGCTTTAGGCTAAAAGGAATCCTCCTCTTAGCACTTCTTGAGGTACATAGCTCCAGAAGACTGCATGAGGAACCAGCCCCACACCATCGTTTTCAATTGTGAAATAGCATGAAGGTCCTGGCAACTGGCATTTATAGGGAGATTCAACCTAAATTATAGAGAGGAAGGCCACTATTGATAAGCATAGTAAGAGAATAAAATTAATTTATCTCAAACTTCAGATACTTTTTTTTTTGATTTTTTTTTTAATTTTTTATTTTTTATAAACATATATTTTTATCCCCAGGGGTACAGGTCTGTGAATCACCAGGTTTACACACTTCACAGCACTCACCAAATCACATACCCTCCCCAATAAACTTCAGATACTTTTGATAATGTTTCTGAGGAGTGTTGCTGGATGGAAAGATAGGCTGTATAACCAGATGGGATTACTTAAAAATATGTGACTTTTTAAAAAATTTTGAGAGGTACAATGAGTGCACTTGCTTGGTGGGGGAGCAGGGAAGGGCAGAAGGAGAGTCTTGTGCTCAGTGTAGAATCTGATGTGGGTCTTTTGATCCCAAACATCCTGAGATCACAACCTGAGCCGAAACTAAGAATTGATACTCCACTGACTATGCCACCCTCATGCCCCCCCCCCAATATGTAACTTTTATCAGAACACACACAACAAGAAAATAGGACTTGCTGTAAAGTCAATGAAAGTTCAGCAATAAAATCAATAGGCTGGATGCATGCTGCTTGCATGTATTCAGATGGTGATCACTGGGTAGCATGAGCCATGGCAGCTCTTGTGAACCAGGCGGGAAGCAACCTTCTGGAGGTCTGCAGGACATTCTTCATGTCTCTTGTGTAAAGAATTAACAGTTGGTGTTAGGACACTTCCCCAAAGTAATTGTTAAGAATTCCACATCGATTTATTTATTTATTTTTTAAAAAGATTTTATTTATTTATTTTATTATCTATTTTATTTATTTTAAAAATCTTTTAAAAAGATTTTATTTATTTGGCTCAGTTGGTTAAGCCTCTGCCTTTGGCTTTGGTCATGATCCTGGAATCCTGGGATCAAGCCCCGCATTGGGCTCGCTGCTCAGCAGGGAGCCTGCTTCTCCCTCTCCCTCTGCCTGCAGTTGCCTATGCTTGTGTGCTCTCTTTCTCTCTCTCTGTCAAATAAATCAATAAAATTCTTAAAAGATTTTAAATCTTTTTTTTTTTTCTTTTTAAATAAGTAAATCCACTGCAGGGAGCCGATTGGGGGACTTGATCCCAGGACCCTGGGATCATGACTTGAACCAAAGGCAGATGCTCAAAGACTCAGCCATCTAGGTGCCCCTGATTTTTTTTTTTTTTTTTACTATAAATATGATAGGGCTTGATTTTGTCTTTATGAGCTCGGCATAATGTAGCTGTCTTTCTCTCTTACTATAATAGATACAATAATTCCAAGATGTTGACTGAAAGTTGAAGAACCTCAGTATTGCATAATAATCCACTGGAATGTCTTCTCCAAAGAAGAGCAACCACCAAAAATAATGACTCAAAAATATTAGCTGAAAAGTGATTTTCTTCATAACAAAGTATTGGGCTTTGATATCTGAAAGGTTAGGGAGTACATATTCCTATCTAAGCTAGACTTTATAGGCTAACTGGCATAGCCCCTATGGGGTGAGTAAAGAGGGGTTAAAGTAAAGGGGTTCTGAAGAGTCGCTACAGTTTAAGGTAGCATTAGTGTTGGTAACTTACATAAGTGAATGAGATTCTTTCTTTCCTGAGAAGTGTTTTTTTTTTTTTTTTATTTTTGTTTGTTTTTGTCTGAGAAGGCAGGAAAGAGCGGTGATCTAATTAATTTTTAAATATTAATTTTTAAATACAGAAAAGAGGATCCGAGGTAAAAATGAAAAGCTACCTGGATTGGGGTGAGTGGGGCACAGTAAAGAAAAGGCGGTAGGCCTCCAAGATCAGCTTTAGCTACCTCAAAACCTTCGTAAATTAGACCGCTGTAGTCAGATCTCCTGGACTTCAACCAAATAGCCCTGTTTGAAAAGTATTTTAACTGCTCCTTTTGTGCTCTTGAGGCTGTGCAAAACTTTCCATGCTTGGGATATTTGATGTCCCTGCTATTATTGATTTCAGCTACTACTTAAATCTTTCTGTAGGTTAGTGAAGCCGAATGTGAATCATTGGACTGGATAAAGAAAGGATGGTTTCTCTTTAGATATTGGCCCAAGTGAATGGGTTAGGTGAGCCCTCTCTGTAGTCAGTTGACTGGTGCCGTGAACATCTCTGGCTCCCACATAGCTCACTGGCCAGCTACTGTATAGACACCATCAGGGGTGAAGGCAGAAGTTCTGGGTTTCAGGGGATGGACCTACAGTGCGTTGTGACTGGATGTGACATCTTGATATTTACTTCTAGGACCATCAGTGCACCAGCTTACGAGTGATTTAGTAATGCACTGGAGAAGGCTCACAATTAAATCTTGAGAAGAGCATTACTTTACTAAAGTGGCTTAGGTCCTTGGCATGGTGCAAATGCATTGGTTCAGTTACATGAAGATGAATTGACTCGGTGCAGAAAAAACAAAACAAAACAGTGGGAAACCATTGGACTGACCCAGTGTGCTGTTTAAATGCCATGGTGTCTCCTGGGAAGAGCAGTGCTGGGTGCAGGTGTCAGCAGCCTTCAGTAGCTGGAATGACAAAGCCCAGACACCTTTCCTTTTGGTGTGTCTGGCAGGACCCATGGTGGGATGAATCTGCTCTTTTCACTAAGTGGCCCCTTGGAACACTTTGGACAGTAAGTTTTTCATTGAGGTAGTTAGGTACAACAAGGAACAGTTTTCGTGGGCAACTTGGTTAAGGCTTTTCAAGCTGTCATCATGTGTGTATGAATCTGCTGTGGGTCTTGTTAAAAACGTAGGCTCTGGTCTGGTATTCCTAGGTGGGCCTGAGAGCCTTCATTTCTCTTAAAAAAAAAAAAAAAAAAAAAAAATCCTAGGTGATACCAGTACCGCTGGACCACAAGCCACATCTTGCCAGGCCACGAGCAAAAGAAGTGAGGATTCAAAGCCTGCTTGTTCTTTTCATCAGACATCTTGGAAATCAGTGGCTCGCTCTGTCACAGTCATGTAGATTGACTAATCATTACTTAGCTGTTCTTTCTTCTAGATCTAAAGTTTCAGAAAGTAGGATCCAGATTATTGATGGGAAACACATTCCCAAGTAGATAAACAGCATCATGAGAAAAGAGCCCTGATTTAGGAGTCATAAAATCTGACGCGAGCCCCAGTTTTGCCCCTTCTGAGCTGGGGGACCCACAGCCAACACGCAAACTGAGCTTCATGGAGAGGAAAGACATTGCCAGCCCATCCTCTTTCCTGTGAGCGTGAGTGAGGTACTGGAGGGGAGAGAGCTAAACAAGTATAAAGTGGGCTCATGAATGTTCTGAGACAAGGTCTAGGTAGGCCTGTTCTAGGTGGGATAAAGAAATGAGAAGACCTAAGGAAGATGGTGGGGCTCGAGTGGCTCATTTGAAATTCCCTAATGTGTTTTTAATACATTGCTCTTCTGTGAGATGGGTGCCTAATGCAGCCAATCCATGCACTGCGGGAGGCATGATCAATGCGTGCGTTCTGGTTTCTCTACCACCCTTCAGGGAGAGGGGCAGAAAGACAAATGCGCTTTATTTTCTCCAGCTCAGCAGCTCGTTTGCATAACACTCAAGAGGGAGATGCAAAGGAAGGAGAACAGTAAGTGGGGCAGAATATGCTAAAATAGGTCAAGGGAGAAAACGAAAGAGTATTATTCTGTTCTCTTCAGAAAATGCTGTTAAGTCTACGGCCATACCACCCTGAACGCGCCCGATCTCGTCAGAAAATGCTGTTAAAATCGAGCCTGCCACAGACAACAAGATCAGTATGGTAAACTTTTCTTTTCCCAGCTCCCAAAGGTGTTAGCGTGTGGGTACTTATACAACTTTAATGATTAGGTAAGGGATTCAAGATGTGGGTTATGTAGTGGGCAAGATCTGTGTTGTGTTGGTTTTGGAGGGAGAGAGTGCTTCCATCTTGAGCCAGGCTGAGTCCTTGGTAAAATAAACACATAGGCAAACTGTGCCAGCAGCCCCGTTTTCTAGAATTTTCTTTTTCTTCATACCTTTTTGTAGGTGCCTAATTATTGTTTAAATTTATCACACTAAGATATTAATGATGACCTGTTACCTTTCCTAGCAGTGTTTGTCTTACTGTCTAAATTGCAAAGCTTTTTTTTTTTTAAACTATGATATTCATTAGTATTCTGAGGTGAGTGATACTTACCTGGAGGTACTAAGGCCAGACTGCCAGGTGCAGTGTATGATGGGTGTGTTGATTCTGCTGGCCTGAGGGTCCTTCTTTGCTGGCACTGTACAATCACCATTGTGCCCTTCAACACACTGGGTGTTCTTGCCTTCAGGCACAAAAAGAAAATCCTGTCTGCCTCCTTACTGGATCCCAAAAGCAAATGTTAGACTTCAGGACTTCATAGTCAACAGGAAGTTCTGTATCACGTCCGAATCTTCCCATTGGTTTTCCTTTCATGTGCCTGCACATCCCCCTACCCCACCCCCGCCACCACCCCAGGAAGCCTGGCAGCTAGGAGAGGTCCCAATTCAGTCTACATTTTAAATTAGAAGTTACAAGAAAGTTCAGTATAACACAATACACTAATATTATTTCTGGCCAATGAGATGTTCAGGAAGTAATATATCCAATACCATGGTTCCTTGCTGAATTTTCTTTTAGTCTTTGTTCCATTTTCCTGGAAATGAATGCAGGTGACATCACCATGATTTCCTCCTCATGCGTCTAAAGACTCAGGACTAGAGTGGAGCTGGCTGAACCTTAAATCTTCCTAATGAGGCTAGGGAGGGAAGACAGGGCCTCGAATGCGGGGTTGGAGATTGAGAACACAAACCTAAGGCCAGGTTCACAGAGCATAAACAGAAACTGAATCATTGACTTGTATAGTGCAAGTTTACTATAGAACACAATATACCTGGATGGGCTCCTGTGTTGCTCTTAGTTACAACGTAGTAACTCGGTAGCTCATCTGGAACAGTTTTAAGGGACTAGTGGTTTCCTCTAGAGGGATTTCTTCTTGCTGGTGAGGTCATGAGAAGCAGAAACATGGTCCCTGCTGGAAGATGCATCTTGTGACTTCACTTCTTAGAGGTGTGAAGATCACTCACTGGCAAGACTTAAAATCAGGTGGCTGTGGCTCTGTTGTCATTTAGAAGAGATGCATGCCATGTTGCTGTCCCAGACGGGGACCTGTAGCCCCTTCAATAATTAGACTTTAAAATTTTTCACCTCCCCCCACCCCAAGATACTTCTTTGTGTAAAAAGAGCTATGAGTCATCTTTAGAACTGGAAGAGAAAATTCACTTCTGCTGTAATTAAGCAATAATTATTCTTTCCTCTGAGGGAGAACTCAGGGAGATAAACAACTCCCAGATAAATAAGGCTCAGAGACTGGGGGCCAAGGCTTCTATTGATTCACAATATATTTCTTTTCCTCTCAAATAAAAAGATGATGGTAATTTTTTAAACGATTCTTTTTTAATCATTTAAAATTGCTATTTTCTACTCTACTCAAATACTAATGCTTTTTATGGCCATGTTGTAACTTGTGGGGAGGAGGGAGATGGAAGAAGCTTCTGGGAAAACCCACTCCGTCCTTGGGCAGCATCCTGAAGGCACAAAGCAGATTTGCAAGAGCTCATCTACCAAGACTTCTTCAGCTCTCTGTCTGGATTTTATGTGGTGATTGATGGTGGAAGACGAGGAACGTGGGTCTACTAAGTGTTAGATGGAGTCGAGGGAGGGTATTTGGATAATTGCTATTGTAAATACCTCGGAAGCCAATTCTATGACCTGACGCTGAACTTGGTGTTGTAGGAGGGGCAAGGGGGCTAGACTGGGATAAGAAAGCCTGGGTTTTGTTACCTGCTAACTGTGTGTAAATTTCAGTGATTTTTAGCGGTGTTTTTCTTAAATGATACACATTCCACATAAAAACTGATATAAAACATGTAGACTTGGGTCACTGGGGCTTGGAATTGGAAGCACTCTCTAAAATGTTGGCCCCAAATGTTTTTATACTTCCCAGTTGCTGTAACTGGGAGATAGCAAACTCACTCCAAAATGAGTTACTGAGGGAGTTTGGAATTGATACTTGAATTTGGAAAATGAGGAGGGGGGCCCTCCTGAAGTTGAAAACCACTCTGGAAGTTTGTATGTTATATGCACATGCAACTCTGCCAGCCCACATGTGTGAGGATGGGAAGGAGCTAGGTCATGACTGGTCAAAGGGGAGTCAACTGCTAAGTCCTTCTTTAGAGGGCAAGGTAGTAGGTGACCCAGAGAGTCGGTCAGTCCATGGCTTACTTGTTATTTGGGTCTAACAAATATTAGAACATCTACCTAATGGGATATGGGAATGAAATGAGATAATCCAAGAGAAGTGCTTAGCATATTGTCTAACTCATAAAATATATTTGATAAATGGCTTATGGAGATGGCTATGTTAATTTTAGAAGAAGAATTTGCTGACTTCATTGTGTAATTTCAGAGATATTGAAAAACCTGCAGATTAATACTTCTCCTTGTAATATTTCTCTGTATTTTCCCTTAGTCTTATTTAAAACTCTTATTCCCAGAGAATTACATATCATTTTTGCCTGCTGAGGTCCAGGTGCTAAGCCTCTTTTGCTTGCTAATGGACATTCACTCTTCAAACTAGACCCATATTCATGTTAAATAAATGTGGGCTTAGTAACCTGATGGAAGCTGATTCATGTGGTTGATTCTGAATGGTAGTAAAGAAGTGCCTCATTCTCAGATAACTGTGAACTAATGCAATGCCTTTGCATACATTTCTCCAATGCATGGAAAAGGATACAGAGTCTACAACGATGCTTCTTGTATTTATTTTAATTTTTAAAAGATTTTATTTACCTATTAGAGAGTGAGAGTACAAAAGCAGGGGGAACCAGCAGGGGAAGAGGGATAAGTAGGCTCCCTACTGAGCAGGGAGCCTGACAAGGGACTCCAACCCAGGGCTCCAGGGCCTTGACCTGAACCAAAGGCACTTAACCTACTGAGCCACCTAGGCATCCCTACAATAATGCTTCTTAAAATGTTGATTTTTCTTGTTTTTAGCTCCCCTCACAAAAGATAGCAACTAATTTCTTTGCTTTTCCCAAATTTCTCAAACTTCACTTCTTCTTCTTCCCTAATTGAATGTGTTTTTACGTTTTTGCTTTCCCATTTTGTACCATAAGCCCCCTGAAGAACTTATCTGACAAGGCAGAGGTCGGGGTACAGGGTGTGAGAGTGGGTAAACCACAAGTGCAAAGCCAAAACTTTCCTTGAATTGTAGTGAAAGGAAAGCTGGGAACACACCTACATACTAACTTCTGTTGGATTTGTTAAATACTTGATTGAATTAAAAACTTTTAATAAAGTTTTCTGGTTTAAAAAAAAATTCAATAATTGAAAGTGAGAGATTAGAAAGTGTTGACTGGGCATCTACAAATAAATTCTGATGAGTGATTTTCTGATAAGTTAATTTCTTCTGAAAATATTCTAGTTCAAGTTAGGAAATAATGTAGAAAGAGCTGAATCTTGATACTGCTAAGATTTTTGAGAGAACATGTTCTCGAGAGCACAAGCAGGGGGAGGGACAGAGGAGGGGGGTGGGAAGCAGGTTCCTCACTGAGCAGGGAGCCAGATATGGGGCTCGATCCCAGGACCCAGAGATCATGACCTGAGCTGAAGGCAGCTGCTTAACAGACTGAGCCACCCAGGTACCCCAAGTGCAGAAAATCATTGTCCAATAAATTCTGAAATGGAAACTAACTAAAATTGTAGATAATTGTTTAGGTGGTGAGACACATTATCTTCCAACTCTGAGCAATTCTGAATGAACAAAATAACCAGGGAGAACTTCTGGGTTTTGAATCTGCATAAACAATCATGTTTATCACTTTGAAAAACTTATTTCCCAAGTAGACGTTTACCTGTCTGCACACCCAAATCATTCCCCAGAAGTTAGAGTAATAGCTAAGATTGGGGAGTTTGCCTTGTGCACTAGTAGTATAAGGAGAGCCACTGGAATAGCGTCAGATCAAACATGAGTATACCAGAAGAGTGGCTGGTTTGGGAAAACAATTCAGTCTAAAGACTAAAGCCCATCAACACTTTTTTCCTCTCCTGTATTCTCTCTGTATACTGGCTCCATTTTTTTTTTCCCCCTAACTTGTTTTTTTTTTTTTTTTTTTTTTTTTTGATTGGAGATGGGCTTCTTCCACAGGTGGTTTGGGGCTCATGTCTTTCCAGTTGGTGACCAACAGTTCTGTGTCTGCTTGAAATCTTCCCAGTTTTAGTGCTGAAAGTCCTGCATCCTGTCAGATCCCTCAGTCTGGGCAAAACCTGGACAGTAGATCATCACAAGGGATGGGAGCTATCCGCTGAGCAGGGAGCTTGATTGGGGCTTGATCTCAGAACCTTGGGATCATGATCTGAGTTGAAGGGAGACCTACTGATCCACCCAGGCACCCCTACATTCTTTATTTTTAGCACTTTTTTTCTTTGTGGTGGCCACCAAATATTTCCCAAAATGTGTACAACGATTGCAGAAAAAAAGCCTGATAGGATCCTTGAAACAGTGCTACCGATTCTGAAGTCAAGCAGGAGGCATGATCCAAGCCAGGGGTAAAGAGCACTACTTTAGAAAGATATTTCAAGGCTACTTACAAGTACTTATGTAGGTGATAAATTTGAGGAAAGTTTCATGCTAAGTGTTTGTGGAAATGGTACCATTAAAGGAATATTTGTTGAAAAGTCATTTAGCAGAAAACCGATTTCCAAGCTGCTTTGAGTATTTTTAGTGTCCTATGAATTATTTTTAGATGACATTTTGTTTTTAAATTTAAAAAGCAACTGTTTTAAAAATAGACTTGTGATATTTAAAGATGGATTAAAAAATACAGTAAGGATTGTCAGCTACAAGTTGTTACTTTGGGACAGTGACTAAACTTCTGTGGGGCTCAACTTTATTCTCTCTACAGGGGCAGTGATGGAGTTGAGCTAAAGGATTCTAGGGTTGCATCTTCCCACCCCAGTAGTCTTTGGTTTTATTTCAGTTATATTTCTATGATTTCATTCTGTATCAGAAGTTGATCAAAATCTTTATAAGAACATTAAGCCCTGTTCATTGAAGGCAGAATGTTAAATTAAAGTCAGTTGGCATTTTAGGCCTTGGGTAAATGAAATTTATTGATTTTTATCAAATGTGAATTACAGGCAAAATTGATAGGATCAGATTCTAGGGATAAGGATAACTGGATATGTATTTAGGTTGCATGGTTAATAGTTTGGTCCATAATTAAGGATCATGGGAATAATTCCTAAAATATGAAACTGTATTCCTTTATTCTGTCAAGAGACCTACACCCATATGCAAGGTGCTAACTTTTCTCCTTAGTTTTGTTTCACTCCGGGTCTTTCTATAACTGGCGCTGGTTTAGTACGATCTATAGAATTTTACTATTCCTGGGAAGGTAGCATCTGAAGTTCCACATCTTTCAGGACTTTGAATTTTAAGCCCGGCACAGAGCCTAGTGTAGTGCTAGGAGCATGATATATACCTCATTGTGGTTGAATCCAAGTTCTTCTTTATCCCAATGTGTTAGGCCTGCCCCTGACATTTAGAGCATCAAGGTAAGATAAAAATAGAGGCTCAGAGTCCATGTGTCTGTATATTTAACAGTTGCACACAAAGCTAGTGAAATAATGCTAACACATTCTATTCTCCCTCTTTGGCTAATATATTTTCATAATTTAGAATGACTGGTTTGAGTTTAGCTCCCTGAATATACCCAGTGGACTAAGGCCACACTTTCGTTTCCTACCCACAGCTCTGTTCTACACTATGAGAGACCACACATGGACATGAATAGATGACCCAGTTCAAGCTTTACCGACAGTGTTGCCACAGCTTCCCTAGACTGTGGTTGTCCACACTTAAAGGGTGGGGTTGGGACTGGGGTTATCCACATCTACAACTTGGTTCACCCTTGAGGGGACAGGGCAAAGAAGAGGTCCTACAAGGGATTTGGGAGGGCTGGGATGCAGGTTCCAGCTGGACATATCCCCTAGGTTTCTATGGAGAGTATGGGTAAAGGAGTGTCACTGTGGCTCGAGCGGCAACTCCTGCTTGATTCAGACTTGAACCCAAAGAACTCGTTAAATTCAGGGGTGCCTGGGTGGCTCAGTTGGTTAAGTGTCTGAGTTGTGATTTCGGCTCAAGTCGTGATCTCATGGTTTGTGAGGCGGAGCCCCTGTGTAGGAAATCCCTGCTCAGCAGGGAGTCTGTCTGAGATTCTCTCTCTGCCCTTCCCACTGCTTGCGTGTTCTCTATAAAATAAGTGAATGAATCTTGGGATGGGGGGAACCAAAAGGGGAATTTAAGTTTACTGGGAAGGCCCAAGAGCGCAAATGTGCTGGGTATTGAGACCAAAGATAGGGTCTAATTTTTTCTCTTGTTACTCTGTCTGCTGCTTTAGTCTGTCTCCCCACAGATTGACTTTTTTAGCTTCTCTCATTTACAGGGTAGGAAATGTGAGCACAGACTCTTCCTAGCTGTGCATGTGTTAGTCTGGGCCACCAGATACTTCTCTTTCTCATTCTGAAGTTCTCGGGCTCATCCTGGGTCAAGTTTCTTGTCCTCAACTAATTCAACTATAGATTAAGAAATTAGGTACTGTGACCCCCAGAGAACTCCTTGGCAAGTATTGAGAAGTTTTATAAGAAAACTTCTTAAATGAAATAGAAAATTATGAAAAACATGTTTTAATTGCAACAGCAGCAAATTCTTTTTTTTTTAAATTTTTTAGTTTTTATAAACATATATTTTTATCCCCAGGGGTACAGGTCTGTGAATCGCCAGGTTTACACACTTCACAGCACTCACCAAAGCACATACCCTCCCCAATGTCCATAACCCCACCCCCCTTCTCCCAACCCCCCTCCCCCCAGCACCCCTCAGTTTGTTTTGTGAGATTAAGAGTCACTTATGGTTTGTCTCCCTCCCAATCCCATCTTGTTTCATTGATTCTTCTCGTACCCACTTAAGCCCCCATGTTGCATCACCACTTCCTCATATCAGGGAGATCATATGATAGTTGTCTTTCTCTGCTTGACTTATTTCGCTAAGCATGATACGCTCTAGTTCTATCCATGTTGTCGCAAATGGCAAGATTTCATTTCTTTTGATGGCTGCATCGTATTCCATTGTGTATATATACCACATCTTCTTGATCCATTCATCTGTTGATGGACATCTAGGTTCTTTCCATAGTTTGGCTATTGTGGACATTGAACAGCAGCAAATTCTTAAAATGAGCATCTAATGGTCTTGTAGCATAATATAGTAAGCATTGTTGGCTTTAGATTTGGTTTCTGTGTCACCATGAAGAAAGTTCTTTTTGTATAAATATTTGATAAAAACGTGTACAACTCATTATAATCCCTGGAAGATGCTGGGGATACATACTGGGCATTTGATAATAGTGTGGGACAGGGGAAATAGTGAGGAAAGCTTCCTGCTAGGGGGACACCTAAGCTGCTTTCTGAGGCTCAGTGAGTTTTTCAGACTGAAGAGGGGTTGGGGAAGTGCTGGTGGGAGGAGGGGTTCAGATCAAGCCTTGCTGTGGGCAAAGGCATAGGAGGAGGTACATGCAACTGCATGTGGAGACAGCTGCTAGTGTGTCTGTGGTGGCTGGAATCCGAGGCAAAGGCAGGATGCAGTAGGGTTTCTTTGTAATTCTGTTTCTAGGGAGAAATGAATTCCAGGTTATAAATATACACACACGATCAAACTTGTAACCCAACCACATCACGCTTGACAACCTCCTAAATGACCACTTCAATATCATATTCACCAAAAGACATCAACAATATGATTTTTTCCCTTATATATATGTTCTTTATTTTTATTTTTATTAACATATAATGTATTATTTGCTTCAGGGTACAAGTCTGTGAATCATCAGTCCTATGTAATTCACAGCATTCACCATAGCATATACCCTCCCCAATGTCGTATCTACTTCCTACCTGCTGGACCCACTGCCCAGAACACGGGCCAGGGCCTGTGTTGTGCACACCTGGGCACATGCATGGCTCCTTTTTTCCCCACCATGAGCATCTAACCAGTCACTAGGTTCTCTTGCTTCTCGCTCAGGAATATCTCTGGGACCTGCTGTCTCTTTTCAGTTCTCCTGGGCGTTCTCCCAACACTGGTTCCTCCTCGCAGTCCCACTGCCCGGATTCTTTCATGATGCTGGTCTTCCATCACTCCACGACCTGGGAACTAGTTGTTAGAAGCAAGGCATCGTTCTTTAAGTCACATCCCTGTGCAAGATACTATTTATAGCTCTTTATAGACTAAAATAGAAATTCCTTTGCTTCACTCAAGGCTTTTCTAAAATTGGTTCCATCCTTTCTTCCTTTTATCTCCCACCAATAACTAAAATGGTGGGAGATAAAAAAAAGTTCCCCTGGATGGGGAGCTCTCTTCTCTACCTCATGCCTTTGAAAACACTGTTGCTGTGCTGAAAACAAGGATTTCTTTTTTTCCTTGCTACAATGAAAGTGTAACATAATGCTGTTTCGTGAGCGTGGGCTTAGACAGGATGGTGGTATTGGGGGAAGCATTCGTGCCATCCCTTCCAAACACCACCACAAACACCCCCAAAACACACATGCATACACATACCAGACTGGCCTAGAATATGTTGACAACACCATGTGGTAATTAGGGGAAATGTCCTATGTATGTGATTTATACAGATGGACTATTAACAATCCTCGCCTTCATGAGATGATTTCTTAACTCTATTTTAACTACCTAGAAACCGTTGCCTATCAGGAAAATATTTTCTGGTTATGCCGTCTGTGAAGTTGGTCACAATATTGCGGCTGTGTTGGCCTAACCCTTTCCCCGTCTTCTTTTCCCTCTTACCTTCCTCCTTCTCGCTGCCTTCCTCCCTGTATTCCATCACGTACCAGTTTCTCCCAGAGGCACAGCATTGTTACCTGAGGTTGTGGAGACTTCTGAAAAAGATGTCCTGAATCAAAGATTGATACACTGTGCCTCAGGCACTCATATGCACAAAGATCATGAAAGAATGAAAAAAAGCTGCGATATATGTGACAGAATAAGGCTTCTGGAGGTTCAGGAGGCCATACTTCTGAGGAGGGATCATGGGCGATGTCAGTTTGAAGCAGGGGCCTAGAGAACAACTACTGTCCCGTCCGCGGAGAGGAAAGAAGAAGGGGCATTACAGGTAAAGGGGGTCAATAACTCACGGAATATTGGGGAAATCAGTGAAGTCCTATATGGACGCAGATGTAAATCTGAATCCTTTTGAAATCCTTTTGAAACAGATGAGGCGTTCTGAAAAGTAGACCCGTGGAGTTGAATTTCTCTGTACATCAACAGATCAAGAGAGATTAGTTTTCTTAAAAAAAAAAAAAAAAAAAATTGTAGCTCATTCCTTGATTCAGAAGTAATGAACACAGTTTTTTTTTTTCTTTTGTGTTAATTTGTTCATTAGGCCATCTTTTTTTTTTTTAATATTTTATTTATTTATTTGACAGAGAGAGATCACAAGTAAGCAGAGAGGCAGGCAGAGAGAGAGAGAGAGGAGGAAGCAGGCTCCCCGTTGAGCAGAGAACCTGATGTGGGGCTTGATCCCAGGACCCTGAGATCATGACCTGAGCGGAAGGCAGAGGCCTTAACCCACTGAGCCACCCAGGTGCCCTCATTAGGCCATCTTGATTGAATGCTCACATTTACCAAGTGCTGTGCCAGGTTCTGTCCATGGAATATCCTGCATCACAGTTAAATATTAATGAATTGTATGAGCGACTGTAGGTCAGATCTTGAAGCCTGTATTTTATTCTCTTAGCCTCCTCAATGGCTTTTCCAGTCCATTAGCGAGCTTACCACTAAACTGACGAAGAATAGAGAAAGGAAAAGTCAAAACTGGGTTTTACTATATTAGTCCTGCTTACTAATTTTATATGTGAACTTACCTAACATTTGTTTTAACCATTCAGGATAATAGTTGCTATAGTGTCACAACAGAGAACAAAAATGAACTGGCCTGTTGATTCTCCCCAGAGTTTTGTATGAGGCACACAGTCCTCTCCTAACTGAACTGTATTGGATCACTCCTTATACATATCCTAGCAACATTCAGAATAACTGCCCAGCTTTCCTTATCTGGGGACGGTGCAGTTTTCCATGTGTTCAGACACAATCTCAAAGTCATTGTCAAATATCCGATTGGCTATATACTGCTCAGAATGATTCAATCACATTTCTCCAATTAAAAGAAAAAGGCAAAATAATGATCTGGAAGTAATCATGTGTTCTAGCAAATAGTATGTGAGGGAGATTGCAATGGAATATTTTAATTATTATCTTGTGCTGAGGAGGTTTGATCCAAGGTTAATCATCCTCTGCTTAGCTCTGTCCTTCCATGTGACTAAGCGCTTGCCTGGTGCCTGGAGAGTCTGGGGACAGATGAGGCTAGGTGATTGACTGCAGTTTTTCTCTAGCTACTTTTTTTTCCCATTTATTTATGGAAAGGCACCTGGCACTTTAAATGGCATCTTTAATCAGTGACTCAAAGTGCTTTTCAAATAGCTGCATTATCCTTATTTTATAGAGAGAGGGAGAGAGAGAGTTCAGTGACTTGGCCAAGGTCATAGAAGTGGCAGAAGAGCTGGAAACAGTCCTGAGAACACCCTGACTCCTCACACAACCTCACATCATTTGTATCTGATGCAATGGCTGTGAGTCACAGGACTGTTTTGCTGCTGATTAGCCATATGAAGTAGAGCAGTATGCTGGTACTACGTGGCTCTGTTTTCTTATTTTGAAAACCAGCTGGGAACCAGGATTTCTCTTATATTCAAGGTAGCAGTACATTTTTCTTCTTTTAAAATACTTATTTATTTTAGCAGGGGAGCAGGGAGAGCCAGAGGGAGAGAATCTCAAGCGGACACCCTGCTGAACATGGAACCCAACTGAGCCAATCTCATGTCCCATGAGATCATGATCTTAGCTGAAACCAAGAGTTGGACACCTAACCATTTGAACCACGCAGGTGTCCTAGTAACAGTAAATGTACGTGTCATGGCCTCAGAAATGTCAAACTCCTCACTTTTGAAATAATGGTTAATTGGGGAGAACTCCACGAAACTTACCTCTATTCTGTTTCTGATAGGGTTTTAATGTAAATGGCAATTTGAATTAAAAAAAAAAAAAACTTGTGGGGCACCTGGGTGGCTCAGTGGGTTAAGCCGCTGCCTTCGGCTCAGGTCATGATCTCAGGGTCTTGGGATCGAGTCCCGCATCGGGCTCTCTGCTCAGCAGGGAGCCTGCTTCCCTCTCTCTCTCTGCCTGCCTCTCCGTCTACTTGTGATTTCTCTCTGTCAAATAAATAAATAAAATCTTTTAAAAAAAAAATTTGTTTTGAGCCTTTGATATCAACTACTTAGCTGCAAGGGAATGTGTTGAGTAAAGTGGTCTTCTAGAAGGTCTGGTTGGTGGCCAATTAACTGTACATCTGTATCCATTTGGTGCATTTTTACCAAATCTTGACTATTCAAAGGCTCTGTGCTATAAAGTTCTGTAATACGAAATGAATGAAATGGAACTCTTCCTCCTTTACAATGACAAGCAGTAGCAGAGAACTGGAAATAAACCACTCAGGAGAACCCAAAGAAGGATTAAATAATAGTGAAATAAGGTAAAACTAGAGGATTAGGCAATGCCCAGGTGAGGAGCCTGAAATTTTGGGGTTTGAAACTTGTGTTTGAACTCTGACTCTACTGTTTCTTTGTGTGATGTATAGCAGCTCATCCAGATTCCCTTAAACCCTGGTTTTGTCTTCTGTAAAATAATACCCACTTTATGCAATTAAATGAGATATCGGTGAAGAATTTTATACTAGATATATTAAAAAATGCAAGGTATTAAGTCCCAAGATTGGGGAAAAATCTAGGAAGGATGGCTTCTGAATGGAGACTTGAAATGTAAGACATGCATTAATATTTAGAAAAGAGGAAAGAAGAAAGAGCACATTACAAAAACAAAAAACAATGAGCAGAAGCCTAGAGACCTTCAGGAATCTGGAGCACGGTTGATAAACTTGCCCCTGGGAACAAATAAAGTCAGCTGAGCAGGGGTCAGTGTGGATGGCATTCACCATTGTGCTGAGGTGTTGGCGTTATCTTCTAGTTGAGGAGGCTGCATGAATTTAAAATTATTCGTAGTTCTTTTCAAATATTCTATAATTCTAATCTTTCACTAGCTCAGATTGACCTCTTCTTGACAACAACAACCCTGTGATATTATAGATGGTGTGACTATAAAGTAGCAAGATTAATCTTCCTGTGGAGCCTGGACTGCACTGACAAGTTGAGAGTTAGACTCAAAGAAATGGTTAGACCTACGTAGATATTTACTCTATATAAGGTCTCCACTTTGGTAGTTTGTCTCTTGCATTTCCCTAGGCTTGGTAAGACCAACTCACAGTGGGGAATTTGGTCCCTGTCACCCATCTTTGCCCTTTGAAAAGTGAAAAATGACATAGTATTTTTAGAGTGCTTTTGGTAAAAATACTTTTGACAGGGTAGTCAAAACACTTTTTTCATAAAAAATTCCCATTAGGTTAAAAATCCATCTAGGAACTCTAATCATGCCTGACAGGTGGACACATACAATGGTGCAGCCACTTTGGAAAACAGATCGGTAGTTTCTTAAGATGCTACGCATAGATTTATTTTATGATCCAGCAATTCCACTCCTCTATGTATCTACCCAAGAGAAATGAAAATGTGTGTCCACACAAAAGATCTGTGTATGAATGTTCATGGCAACATCACTCACTCATCATAGCCCAAAGAGGGAAACAATTTGAATGTCGGTTCACTGGCAAATGTGCACTTAAACACGGTGTATCCATACAAGGGAATATTATTCCGCAATTAAGGAGTGAGTACCAACACATGCTACAGTGTGGATGAACCTCAGGAACATTAGGCTAAGTGGGAGGAGACATGGAAGACCACATATTGTATGATCCCTTGCAAAGGAAATGTCACAGAGAAGGGGAGTTCCATGAGATGAAATTAAACATGATGTTGTCTTCATCTGGGGAGGTGAAGGTGACTGCAAATGGTTGATGAGCTTTCTTTTTGGGAGTGGTGATAATACTCTAAAACGAGGTTGTCAGATAGTTGCCCAACTCCTTAGGTTTACTAAAAACCATTGAGTAGTATACTTAAAATGGATAACTGGCATATAAATTTTATTTCAATAAAATGGATAAAAAGCTGACTGGAAAAACCTTTAAGGCATTAAAATCGAGGGCCTATGTACAGCGCAGACCATAATTTAATCCTTAAGAGAGTAGAAAAGAAAAAGATGGCACCTTTAAGTGTTGAGGGTTTTAAAGAACTCTTTGTGGAAGAAGTGGGTTTCTGAAGTGAATAGGAAAACGTTTGTGTTTGAGTTGAGTGTTGAAAGAACAATACAATTTATTCAAGATCCTTTAATAATTTGACCCAAACTAAACCTCCTAAACGCTATTTATTTCCTTCAGGGCCCTTGAGTATTGATGAGGATTCCCCAGTCTTTGTTAAACAAAATTTGACAAGCATCACCCTATCCCAGAAGATTTTCCTTTTAGAAATCCCTTCCTCTTAAGAATGGTAGCTTATTTTTTTGTATGTCTCAACACGCACTTAGCATAGCACATGGCTTAGTTAGGGCCCAATAAAAATAGCCTTTGGCTGCTTACCTGAGCAGTTGTTAGTGTGCTGGGGGGTCGACAACAAGCAAGGGCTTCATGATGGGGGTAGTGGGAGGAGCAGCCTGGTGCTTAAGAGAAGGCTGGGTAATTAATTGGGGCTCCATTAGGAGGCCCTTGCGAGCTGGGTGTGGAAGTTTGGCAGTTGCTCTGGAAGTTGGAGAGCAAAAGAGTGGCTGGTGCAGGGGGGAATTTCAAGGGTTATTTTAGTAGGGGAGAGCCTGGCATCAATCAACACAAGATCAATTTTTTCCCCTTCACTTATTTGAAGCTCAGTGCACCTTTATTGAGCATATGGTGATTGTTTGCCTTACTTTAACTTCTGCTTTCTGGAAATAATTTGATTCTTCACAGTTCTCCTTTGGCATTACCTTGAGGAGGCTGAGTTCTGTTGAACAGTTCCTCCAGAGCATACTTTGAAACAAAGCAACTGTGTGTGTGTGTGTGTGTGTGTGTGTGTGTGTGTGTGTGTGTTTTCATGTGGACTCCACTCCTATTCTGCTCTCATCGGTTTGAGAGGCAGCTATAAAAAACAAAATTCCTTTAAAAATACTGACCCAGACTAGATACTGCTTTTTATTTTTGTAGCAAGAGGCTCAAAGTTGAATACCCCTTTGTTGCTACAACACTTACTCACATGTGAGACCTTGATATGTGTGCAGTATTTTGGTTGTGGCTGGTTAAATGGACAGGTGTCTCGGCATAGCAGCACCCCACAGAACCCTGCTATTAAGAGCAGTGCTGTAACTTCGTGCTTTTCAGTCTGACCTGTAACACATCCTACATCCCCCAAATCAATGCTCTGAGCTCCCTGGAGCCCGAGGACTGGCATGGAGTGTGATCTTGATGTCAGTATCAATAATCATAGCACATAAGCTCCCATCCAGGTGCACGTTTTCCTCCATTCTCCATATGAAATGGGGAGTTCAATACTCTTCTATTTCAAAGGGAATTGAAGTTCGTGGAACAAAAGGGCTATTAATGCTACACAAATCACACTGATGTTGCAGTGGATGGCTCCCACAACTCCAGCTGCAGCTCATAAAAATTCGGACGCCTTGTGCTCCCTAAGACCAAAAGGCGGGAAGATGCACGTTGACCTTTCAAAGTAAGGGAAAAAATGCTTCACAACAAGGATGTGAAACAGCTTCCGTACACCTACTCCCCATTGTTGAGTGAAAACGGGATCTGAGATGGACTCAAATAGCCTTTTGCAGAATTGCGTTTGATTAAAATTCCCAGCAAGGACAGACCTATGTGAGCTGACTTCTGAGGAGTGAAGCCACCTGCATTGGTTCACATTGTTGCAGGTGATTAGACTGATAGATGTCCTCAGACAGGTTGACCATAGCTTTCCTAACCCAGGTAAATTGGGCAAAGCCACAGAAATCCAGGTTAGTTTATCAAGATGAAGTATCCTACAAAAGGATTCAAGTAGATCAGTTTGACACAGTTAGAATAATTCTTGAAACACTCAGGTACTACTCACCCACCCTATTGGTTTTGTCAAAGAAAAATCAAGTCGTTTAGCATCGCATCCAAAGACCAGTTGTCATTTTAAGAATGTTGTTTATGGTGCCAAACAAATACCAAATCATGGGTACATCTGTGTATCAAAAGCAGTGATTAAATGTGAATTTGGGGGGTGTAGACTTCAAGTACAAAAATATCCTCCAGGGAAATTAAGTCTATGCTACCAGATTTCATATCATATTTTAACTTCAGGGGATCTTATGTACCTAGATCTCACAGATGCCACTGGAGGACTAAACAGGGAAGGCTCACTAGGTTGAGCTCAGGAAGGGGAGAAAGCAGTACGGAGACAAATGACCTGTGAGGTTTAGTGGTCAGATTTGGGGGCAATGGGGTGGTTATAGGAAGGGCAGGTCTGCATGAGCTAAACATTAAGCAGCCGGTAAGACACACAAGAGAGTGGCCATATGGATTGATCACATACTATGGAAAATACGCAAACGGAGTTGAACATTAACCTTGACAGATAGACATTTGTCACCAATAATTTATCAATATTTCAGTTCCTCTAATACTTTGAATAATTCATCCCTTCCTTAGATTTGTCTTTTAATACTTTTATATGAATAAAAATATTTCCAGGAGTGGTATAACCAGAAAACTCCGAGGGACTGAAGATATAACCTAGTCCAGTGTTCACTTTACAGAAGAGGAAACTGAAGCCCAGAGAGGTCCACTAGCTACCTGATAGAAAGTTTGGTGTGATTGTGGTATTAGAACTCACTTTTAGGCTCTTCAGCGATCTTAAATGCATATACCTTCAGGTAGCTTGATTTCAAAGGTCTTTCCTGTGTGGGTGGGCTCTGATTATAGGATCATCTCTTGAGACCCATACAGGTTTTTGAATCATGTTTTTAATTGTTGCTGAAAACAAACAGTATAATTTGGGGGGAAAATGGAAATAAGAGTTTTGCAGAGGGTTCGCTATTGGGTTTGGTTGTAAAGCATACTTATTCTGAATGTTAGCTCCTTACTTTAGAACTTCCTTATAAAAGTTCTAAGGACTTAATGGTTGCTTTTTTCTTTTTAATTCATCATCCTTGGAAGGAAACAATATTGCTACAAAATGAGATTAAATGATGAACAGCTGATCACTCACTTAGTAATAACAATAAAACAAAGGCTAATATTGACTCCTTACCATGTGCCACACACTGTTCAAAATACCGTAGCTGAATTAATTTCTGCTATCCTTACTACAACACTACCAGAGGTTGAATAATTTTCTCAGATCTCAGGGGTCCCATCCAGAATACCATCTCCAGCATTTTGCTTTCAGAATCTGAGATAGTGCTCACTGAACAATACCAACTCTTTATAGAAGATGGCCTATTTCCCTGTACTTTCCTCTTGGGTGCTTATTATTAGAATTGCCACCTTCAATGCTGAAAAATACTTATGTGACCTGGATCTCTAAAGCTTTAGTATGAATTACTTTAATTGCTGTCCTCTGATGCAAGGAGACATTCAGGAAAAGGAGGTCCTGGGGTTGGAGGGTCGATTAAGGTAGGTGATTTAAAAAAAAAAAAGTCTAGGGCTTCTCAAGATGATCAGCATCAAAGTTTTCTTATGGCCGGTGGCATTGCCCCATTTTGTGACAAAGCAGCAGATTATAGGGGAAAATCTTGCTTGAGTGGCTGGAGACTCAGCCCTGCTGCTTATACACTGTGTTAACTTGGACAAATTACCTTCCTTCTGAGGACCTTGGGTTTATCTGTGTGATCATCTTTGTTTTCTTCTTGCTCAGTCTTGGAATTTTTTAATTTATTTTTTTAAAGATTTATTTATTCATTTTAGAGCGAGCTCCAGGGAGGGGCACAGGAAGAGGGAAGACCCGGAAGCAGACTCCATCCTGAGCAGAGGGCTCAATCCCAGGACCCTGAGATCATGACCTGAGCTGAAACCACGAGTTGGCCACTCAACCGACTGCGACATCCAGGCACCCCTGTTGTGGATTTCAAAGGTTGTTTCTCCCAACAGGACCAGTGTTCCAGGAAGGTAGAATAGTTAACCATCTGCACAGGACAATATAGGCAGGTTTGGACTCTCCCTCCCCTGCATGTTCCCAGTGAGCTCTCTTCC